>NC_051176.1:222721170-223043868 GCF_013339695.2 Rhipicephalus sanguineus | reverse complement strand
CCCTTCGATTATGCCGTCTATTGTTCTCTTCTTACGTGAGGGCTTTGTTCTGGCGACATGTAGCTTGCTGCTACTTTGTGCTGTTGTCTCCGTGGCGCTCTCGGCATGGTCTCGCGTTGTTGCTTGTGCGCGGCGTCTCTGCCGAATGTTTGTCACTGGTTCCTGTACTGCTATACGCCACGTACTGTACGTCCCAAAGCCACGCATTATAGTGTCGTTAACAGTTCAAGTTTCTTCGATACGGCGGCAGGCAGCCGAGAAACGCCGCTATCATAGCGCGTGTCTAATCAAATGCAACGAGACGACAAGCATGCGCGCTCCCTGCTAGAATAAACAGTGGTTCTGGAACGCAGTGATGCGGCGTGGTGATTCGATCGTCGTTGTTTGTTTATGCGAGGGCGTAGAAAGTGTGGCATGGAAATTTGTGATCCACACTATACGGTGACGACGGAGCATTCATTGACAGTTGCACCTAAAGTGATATAAATGTGCAATTTTTTTATCTGACATGTTCATACACAGTACGCACATATAGTCGTTCCTCATCTGCAACATGTATCAACATTTTTTTTCCCTCCGAAATGGACAGATATGAGTGTTCTAGAAACAAGCTATCTCGTGTGTGTTAATTCTCTATAGAAAAAACTTTTCGACATAGCAATACGGAAATGGAATGCATACCCATCATTGTTCATAAAAATGATTAAATATTAACGAAAAAAATGGCTCAAAGCTTGCACTAAGCCGCGCAATGCTCGATACACAGCGAAGCTGATCGGTTTCATGTTTATTTATTGCAGTATCTAGGCAGAACTTTAACTTGGCTTTAACTTGACTGTAGCGATGTTGAACTTTTGCTTGAACTTGACTGTAGCGTTGTTGAACTTTTGCTTGAACTTGAACTTGGCTTGAACTTGGCTGTGGCAGGGCTTCCACCTAGGAAGTGCGATTTTATCTTCGGGCGTTTGTTGGGCTAGCTGTTGCCTTGTTCATCTTTAGTGCACCAGTGGTGAATAGTGAGATTCGCCCAATTTCTGTGGCGCACACCCGTTTATGATTGCTTAAGAGCTTCGCTATTAAAAAAAAAAACTGCTGGTGTAGCCTGAGGGCGGGCCGAGCAGGAGCATTGCATGTGCACCTTTTTTAACATGAAAACTTTGGGATGCCTGATGGTATTTGAAAATGTCCAAGGATATTTCACAGCTACCATAAGTTTTCGCAAGGAAACTGGAAAAAAGGTCAGTTGAAAATCAGTAGACACATAAACAGATTCTCTTGATTCACTTTTCACTGCATGCTTGACAAAAAGCATTAAAGGTGCTTTCCTTGAAAATATTAGGCGTGAGGACTAAGAAGTAGTATATCGACGACCTCCAGCTTAGAGCTGACTCATAATAAGTGATCAATAGGGGTAGACGAAGACATCGAAATGTTAGTTCCAAAGACGTTTCAATTGTTCGGCTGATGCTGATTGCTCCTAGCCCCTTTCTTCATGTATGATCCTGTCTTGTTTCGATACGTAAAATACTACGATACTTAGAAGGGCACATTCATACACAGCTTTACGTTCTGGAATTTCTTTCTGCGAATCTTTCTGCGTACTTCATGAATAAAATAAATAAATAAATAAATAAATAAATAAATAAATAAATTCAGACAGACAGACAGACAGACAGACAGACAGACAGACAGACAGACAGACAGACAGACAGACAGACAGACAGACAGACAGACAGATAGATAGATAGATAGATAGATAGATAGATAGATAGATAGATAGATAGATAGATAGATAGATAGATAGATAGATAGATAGATAGATAGATAGATAGATAGATAGATAGATAGATAGATAGATAGATAGATAGATAGATAGATAGATAGATAGATAGATAGATAGATAGATAGATAGATAGATAGATAGATAGATAGATAGATAGATAGATAGATAGATAGATAGATAGATAGATAGATAGATAGATAGATAGATAGATAGATAAACAGACAGACGAACGGACAGACAGACAGACAGACAGACAGACAGACAGACAGACAGAGACAGACGGACGGACAGACAGACAGACAGACAGACGGACGGACGGACGGACGGACGGACGGACGGACGGACGGACGGACGGACGGACGGACGGACGGACGGTGTGTCCAGAAGGTTAGCTAGTAACGACAAAAATTGCCCTCAGTTTGAAGAAAGAAAAGGCAAAATTATTCCAGAGGAAACACGCCAACCTAGATGCAGTCAGCGGAAAAACTGGTTAATTCAGACGAGCGCGCAAGGAATATCATGCAGCCTGGGAACTAGAACACAAAGATGACGTAGAGATACTGAATGAGCTTCTATCTACCCTTAAACGTACCAGTAACAAATGGTCTAATAAAAAATGACAGAATATGAAATCGTATAACTACAGGAACAAGATAGAATTGTGTGAACTGTCAAAGCTGATAAGCGTGAAGGAAGTACGTTATGCGCAAATTACAATAGAAGGAATATTGAGGAAGCGGTAGGAAATCCATAAGATGGAAACTTGAAATTAGAACAACGCACATGCTTTGAAGGATGAGCAGGACAATGCGACCGACAACAGTGACGAACTGTACAACATTACCAGGAGTGTAGTATAAGAGTAGCTAACAGGAAACAGAAGTTTTATGTGTAACTAGGGTTACAAGGGCTGTACAAATTATGCTTCAGAGGAAAACATAGCAGTACATTGTGCTCGAAAATCTTCCAAACCTGCGTACGGCTTTGTATGCAACGCTTCGTTAGTTTGACTGCAGCAGAGACTTAGAAGGATGCTAAAGTCACATTAATGCATAAAAAAGGAGACATTAAGGATAGAGGTATACTACAACGCATGATTAATCGAGTAACTTGAGAAATGTCATCAGTAAGTAGTTAAGAACAATGCGCAGTACAATGAACCTCTCTACATGCATCACGAAAACGCATTTAATTTATTAGAGATACTTCCTTGTATTTATTTGTGTTTTTTTATCGCGCGTCTGCTTTTCTCTCCGCTTTCCTTTCCACCTTTCTTTAACATTCCCCCTCCCCTTAGTGCAGGGTAACAAAACGGATGCTATAATTCTAGTTTATATCCCTGCCTTTCTCTCATTTTATTATCTCTCTCTCTCTAGCAGTCACAGTCGAGGAAGCGTATGCCAGAGTATTAGCGATTATCTGTAAATACTCGTATTATCTGTAAAATCGGGAAAGGGATCAGGCAATCAAGCGGATACAACTTCTCCAATGCTAATTCGTCCGCAGCATGCTTGGAAGTATTCAAGCTACCAGACTGGGAAGGGTCAGCAGTGAAGATCACGGCGTATATACAATTAGCAACCCAGGTTTTGCCGATCACATATTTGTCAGCAACGCTCGAAGTGACTGGCCACAAATGACCGACGACATTACTTAGTCACCGACGTACACATACGTGTAAGAACACGGTATTATGCAGATGACAACGGTAATCAGCTGCTTGGTATTCTCTTAAAGATAAGTAGATTTCGCAAGTGCGAGTCAGCCTATAGAATCGGTGCAAGAGTAAGATTGCCTGGACAAAATAAAAACAGGAGATCATGAGACTGGAATTTTAACCTCACCGCGGTGGTCTAGTGGTAATTGTGCTTGACAGCTGACTCGAAGGTCGCGGGATCGAATCCCGGCCTTCGAGTCAGCAATTATGTAATTATATAGTTACATAAATGCCCAGTGACCCAAGCTGGAGCGACAGAGGCTTCATGCAAAGACGCTGCAAGTGTACAACAGCTCCTGTCACTGTTTCTAGCTAGACTTGTACAAAAACCCGACCGTGGCTATAGGTACCGAAAAAGACCGCCCATGAAAAATATGTTCCACCGTGTTCGCCACGAAACCGCGGCAGGATTGGACATAATATGGGCACTACGGTCTGTCTTGCACTGAATAATACAAACGAAATAAAACATAAATGTGTCAAGGAGACCAGATTCGTACCATAAGTTTAAAACAAGTATGCAGTACAGTGGCCGCGGCAGCAGTGAAGTAATTCCTATACTGTTGTGTTTTTATGCTATAACGTTATGACGAGCCGCAACGTCAATCACCGATACTCCATGACCCAGTGCCCAGTGCTAGCCTTGTTAACACTTACGGAGCAGCATGGAGCTCGAACTGTGACTGTAGCGTGCAATGGTCCAAGCATACATTTGTCACTGAAAACATAATGCAGTGTAGCAGGCCCATCGCGGTTCGGATAAAGTTATATTAGAATTAAACGTACAAGCGTAAGAGCGAGACGCATTTGATCTTCCCTGGCGTATTTCAGAGAAGAACGAGGGGACAGGGAAAGACACACAAGCATACAATACATGCACCGTTAGGAACGTTAAGGGCCGCTGCTTTTCTCCCGCTTTCACATACAACGTTCCATGTTGTCGATGCTACTTCGTTTCCTCACTCAGACCATTTGATGGCGCGAAATGCCGCCGAGAGTGTCGCGTTCAGGCAAGTGTGACGGCGTGAATCGCGCGTGCCGATGTATACTGTATATACACACTTGCCAAATCCGGCGCGCCAGCCGCTCGTCGTTGGAATGCGGCCTTCAGATTTTCACTCTTCGCCGTCTGTGTCTGCGAATGCGACGTTTTCCTTGACTCACTAACAGAGAAAATGGACAGTTTTCGTATAGCGGAGAGAAGAAAATACCGCCACACCAGGCATGACACCCAAGTGAAGAATAAGGCGGCTTCGGTGCATGGTTCTGCTTGAAGCCGTCTTTGGCGCTCAGACTTTTTCAATTACGAAGCATTAATAAAGAGAAACTCGCCATAACGTATACTAGATAAATACAATAAAAAAACTTTTTGTTGTCTTTGCATTTACACATTTTGGTGTAAATACAGTACACATTTGCAGTATACACAAATGCAGTACACAATTTACACATTCATGCTTCATTATGATCCTCCTTGCCAGACTGTATTCCAGCGTACTTTAAACTGAGTTACTTCAGTAACACGAACACGATACTGCGGACATAAAATTGGGTCGCTGAGGAGGCGTCCGTCAGTTTGTAATCGCACAGTACCACAGAGGACGCGAGTAAAAGCGCCGGCGACGTCAGGCGATCACGCTATCTTGTAGGATCGCAGTAAAAACATATGCGCTCTATAGCAGGTGTTTTCGCGAAGACTGGCATAAATTCCTGTGCACAACTGATTGGAACTACAAAAGCGATTTCTCCACATTTCGATTCCGATATGAGCGGCGGGTGTCACACCTGAATGTAGAGATGTACGCATTTGCCACTGATTCGCGCACGGAGGTAATTGTTTATTAAATTCAATGAGTAGATCGTAGCTTCAGGCGAGAGATCTGGTATCATCTAAAACGGAGAAAAGTATGAGTGAAGTCCTTGGTGGCGTATGCCAATTACTCCTCTTTTTGAGTAGAAAACGGATACAAGTGACAGGGTCAGCGCAAGGAATCACGCAGAAAGGAAACGTCAGAAGTCACCCGTGGACGGTGGCTGTACTACGCAATCAAAAACATTTCCTTTGTTTCTCCGTGTTCGGATCGGCTTGTGGCTTGCGCTTTCCCTCACCTTGACATCCATGCTGCAAACAAATATGTTATCATGCTTATCACTAGCTTCTTGGGTATCGGGGAAAGCGGGTCGCCTCGAGCAAGATATGCCCGCGAGCTAAACAACAGAACCTCGCCGTCTTGGCTCTAACCGGAAAAAACAAAAGTGTCGTCTTTAGGTGACACTGCCGTAGTCATGTATTAGAATGATTTTTACACTTGCACTTCACACGGCAAACCCGGACAGAAGCCTAGCTGAATGGCACATTCGTTTGATGATTTTCCATCATTCGCGTATAGCGAACACACAGTCACTTTCAGGCTCATTGTCATGAGCGAAAGAGTCTTTAAATATGCGAAGGTGCCTCTTTGGCTGCCTGTATTCGGTGTTTCTTTGTGCGACGCCAATTTATAGCAGCCGAAAACAAGGACGAATAGGGACCACCAGAGAAATTTTAAAGTATACAGGGTGTCCCAGCTATCACGCAGCACGATTTAAAAAAAGAGGAACGGCGTTACGCGAAGCGAACCTGCTGCATATTGTTCCTAGTACACTGGAGTAGCCACTGCTATTTTTTTCGTTAATAAGGTTTAATTAATTAGTCATAACTATATTTGTAACTCGACAAGTACTCACCTAATTGTCAAAATGTCAATGAGGCGTATGTAGGCCTGTTCAATGGACATGCAATTGCGCAATTTTTAACAACGTACTAATTACGTGCTCATTTTTTCCGGCTGACAAAGAAATCCCGCGAAATATGAAAAATTACACGTGACTACGCTCCCACCCGCAAAGGAAACCAGCGCCCCCAAATAAGCTTACTGCAAACAACCGCTTTGCCTGTTGTCCGTTGCGAGAGACAGCGTTCCGCATTTTGGCAAGGGTACAGGTCGGGCGCCAACGATATGCGTGCAATTTCGCTGGGATTCATTCCGTTCGACAGTACGCCGCAATCAATATCCATATCTCACGGTCGACTGTTCTCACTGATAACGCGGCAGGCGTTCTGATTACGGCGTGACTCTGTAACCAAGCGGTGCGTTTCTTAGGCCGGGGGAGTGGCAGATAGGGCAATGAATTTTTTTTCTTTCTGCATTTTTCCCTTTATACTGTCTACCTCATAGGAGCCTGTGTGAGGGCGCTGGTTCCCGACGTGCGCAACAGTCTAGTCACGTGTAATTTTTCATATTTCGCGGGCTTTCTTGATCAACCGGAAAAAATGAGCTCGCAATTAGGGAGTTGTTGAAAGTAGCGCAGTTAGATGCCATTTGAACATGCCTACATACGCCTCATTGACATTCTGACAATTAGGTGAGTACTTGTCGAGTTAAAAATATAATTATGACTAATTAATCAAACCTCATTAACGAAAAAAATAGCAGTGGCTACTCCAGTGTGCTAGGAACAATATGCAGTAGGTTTGCTTCGCGTAACGCCGTTCCTCTTTCTTTAAATCGTGCTGCGTGGTATCTGGGACACCCTGTATATGTGACTGTGCAGTGGGTGTCGGACGTTAGACCTTCTTTAGGTACTGTGATACAGCCGAATCATGAGACATGAAAGACCCTCGCGAAATGTGCTAGTCAAAGTGGCCTGTTTCGAGTGGTGTAGGAGGTCTCGTGCGAGAGCGACTGAAATGAACATTTACCGAAGACGGGTACAATTCTCCGCACACTGAGCAGCAGCAGATACCCAATGGCACATACCAGCGACCCGCATACTGCGCGGAACCCAAAAGCATATATCGGTATCACCCCCAGCATTCCTTGTGAAATGCAAGCATGATAGAAGTGGAGCGCGACCGTAATGCATTAGCGCGCAGTAAAGCAGTTGTACGCAGCACAGCAGAAGGAATCCTAGGGTGAAATTTAGGCCGCTCTTCAATGGTGTTGTTTCTTGAAAGCGCAGCAAGGACGCTTTAGCAGCAAAACACCCTCGACCAGATGCGCTGTTCGCTTTTCCCACTGTTCACTTTGCTGCCTATTCGCCCGGTAGCTCTGCTCTGGGCAAGAAGATTCACACATCCTCGCGCTCAGGGCACTTGGCCGTTGCTTCTTTCTTTTCTGCAGTATATATTCTTACTCTTAAAGTTACTTATCGTCGTAGCTGTTGCTGTTATTGTTGCTAAAGTTCCAGAGCGCCGTACGGCCCCCCAACGAAGGCAAAGATCGAGTAGCGCACGTCACAGAAAAAATAAAATGAAATGAAAAAAAGAAAGAACAGGAAAGAAACATGATGACCAGGAGAAGCCCGATGAAAAGAATGGGGGAGTTCTCCGACAAACAGCGGCGCAGATTCATCAACGCTGAGAGTTTTCCGCAGCTGCTCACATAAAAAGACGAAAACAGTTGGGTTCATGTGAGGAAAATCGACGAGGAAGTGAGAAGCCGGCTGCACAAACTTGAGGCATAAAAACAGCAAGCGATACGAGAGTATAAGCAATCGCGCATTTTTTTTTTTTCATTCTTGAAATGCCCTTGTTTTGTCCTTATGAGAGTCAAAAGCATGAGTTGTGTACGCAGTGAAAACTAACGATAAGATTCTCCAGAGATAAAGAGTATAGCACGGTCTGGCGTTGATAGCTCCCAGAAGCAAGTGGAGCGTCCAGGGGCACTTGACTTGCGTGGACAGAGAAAGGCAAATAAATAAACATATAGATTCTTGCGCCAGAAGATATCCATGTTGAAGAAACAATACTACTGTCTTCAGTGAGCCAGGAACGCACGCCAGTGGCGGATTCCATAAAGAGTAACGCCTTGAAATCTGTTCGAGCTACTAGCATTCATTCCATTACGAACTGCGGAGGCGAGCGCGACGATAACTTTCTGAAGGCGCACTTTTGACAGTGGCTGCGGCACGGAACGTACGCAGCCCTGCCAGGTACTGTCTCATTCATCAATTCCTGTATGTGATCAAATAATAACTACACGTGCCTTGACAAAAACATCAAGAGGATATATCGACATTACAACGACACGATTCAGAGTTTCATCCAAACATCGCTTGAGCGGAGGATGATATGTCGGGCAGCAACATTCACCGAACGTGAGTGAAAATGCCTCTGAACGTTTCCATGTTCTGGCGCAGATATGCGCTATTGCACCTTAGACGTAGACTTCATCTTTAAGGATTAAAAACGAAGCAATGCGTGTTAAAGAAAAAGAAAGCTTTCACTTATCGCCCACGAAGAAGAGAGCAGATAGCACTATCATGGCACTTGAATATGAAATAAACACGAACTCAGAGAGTGTTAGCCGGCAAGTGCTGAATATCGTGACATCTTCATATGCTTCATATGCAACCATATGCTTAAGTCTCAACGCAGCGTCTTTGGAGATCGCGATTACGTTACGTTGAGAAAGGGCCCAGCATCTTCTCTGAGATTTACCGAAATTTACGTCGGCAGTCTAGCTGTAATGGCGGAGTACACGCGCTGAAACACCAGCCGTTGACACCGCCCTAAGCTCGTCGCTGAGGCACACTATGTACTGCGTTCTTTACGTGTAAGGTTACAGCTGGTCCATAACGTATGCATGCAGTCTCTGCTAACACGGGTAAAATAACCAATTCATTAGCGTTATTGGTTCACACTTTATTGATTTCGATAGTTAGAGATAACTGATTTGAGTCGAAACTATATAAGCACTTTTCGTGGTAGAACGGACACATCAGGTGGACTACGCGGTAAAATATTGCACGTTTGCAGCGCTAACAGGTACAGCATAATCAGTGCTTAAAACGTGAAGGTTCGAGCTCGTCCGTGTTTGTTGCCGTCTCTCGTCTGAAGGTTTTTACGCTTGGTATTGTTGAATAATGAGTGCATGTGGAATAATGGGTCTCCAGTGCAGACGCTTAGGCACGTCGCTACGCGGGGCCATTTCTGTTAGCTTATATACTAGTCAACGTATCGGCGAAGAATGCCGTAAATAAATAAGGATATCTAACTGCGCGTGGTATCCAAGTTTGTCACAGCCAACAGGCAATGTTATGAACACTGCAGGACAAAGGCTTTTCACAGCGATCTCTAACTTATCGTTCGTTACTTTTTCCTCAGTTTCCTATGGCAGTCTGCCCAGCTCAAGAGGCTCCCGCACCTTCCTCAGGGCAACAGGTCTGACCACCGAGTGGTTCGCCGAATACCTTCTGCCAGACGGGCAGCTTTACTAGCCTAAACCTGTTTGCTGAGAAGAATAGAGAGGTTAATTGTCTTGACTCACCTGTTCTCCTTATACTGTTGTCTCAATTCTGAAACCCCACAATGACACAACTGTAAGGCGCCATGACCTCGTCGGACACGGTGTTTTCAGGATCATCACAGCGTACGTACAGTATACGCGCACACAGGCCAGACCGAACGAAGCGTTCACCGCTCAGTTCGTGACAACCAGGCATATAAACTGATGCACGTCAACAAATGCCGCTGCGCGTGTGTGCCTTTGCAGACCGACGACGCACGAGGTCACGGTCCCTATCGTGTTTTTCAGTTGACTTTTCCCCTTCCCGAGTGCTGGGTGGCCTGCATGGTTAACCACCATAGCTCTATACAAAAGTTTCCCCTTCTCTCGCTCTCTTTCTTTGCAGTATATATTGCATTCCTTGCCGCTTTACTAGATAGTTCCCGAGAAGCGGGACACTTGCGGCTCGCTGCTCTATGACACTCCGTGGGCACTAAAAAAGTTATAATCGAATAATAAGCGTTTCTTAAATGTTCAGTACGTGTCAAGAGCAAACAGGAACCATATACATCTTATTTTATTTCGTACTATAGTCCATGTCCAAACGTCCATGTACTTAAACTTAGGTGCACGAACCCCGAGTGGTCAAAATTATTCCGTAGCCCCCAACAACGGCGTGCCTCATAATCATATCTTGGAGCTCGATGTTCTCGCATGTGAAACATCTCATTTTTTTTTTATTCTATTCTCGTTGATGCAAACAACAAACAAGGGGGAAAGCGGCTTGCCCGGTAACGCGGGATGACTTAATTTCATTATCCAAAGGACGTCAACGATGATTCTGGTCAATGAGGGTACCGAGGAATAATCAGGCCGAGCTAACTTTGGCGGCGCCAGTAAGCACGACAGGAATCAGCAACCACAGCCCAGGACATTTCACGCCCTTTCTTCAAACGGCACGCGCGCACACGCACAATTAAATAAGTAAAAGTTAAAGCCGGTAAGATAAAGGTGGTGGAAGAGAAATATTTGTTACTGTAGGCCTAATTTCCAGTTTACTGACTTTTGCCTATCAAAATACAAACAAATCTAAGTACCCCACTTCATGTGACCACGTTGTACTGGCTCCGCGAACCGCCAGGAGTGCAATAGAAGATGAAACAGAAAGAGCGCTCGCTTTCTGTCGAATGACGGAACCATGACGGAAGCACCTGTGACAGCTGCAACAGCGCCATGAATGGCGTCGGCGCGGATTCCCCAAAGGCCATTATCACCAGAGTGCCCTGCGCGGAAGCCAGGCACTGGCACACGTAACAACTACAGAGTATTAGGCAATGATATCGAAGACTCGGAAAGTAAAGCACTGTAGGCCAGAAATTATAACACGAGGACCCCGCTTCCACAAGCATATAAACGTGTACTACAGAACGTTCGGTTAGTTATGGTTGTAATGAACTATTACGGGCGAGCGCTCACCAAAATCATGAGCTTCACTTCCCGCGTTTCCCCATGCATCGCTGGCGTATTTACTCGGCGATATGCGCCGTGCACGAACCTATAAATTTAGAAAGAAAAAGTAACGCTCTAAAGAAGCAGACAGATACGCCGAAGCCAGGTAGGTTACTGGCTTCTCCACAGCGTGCCACCGCTAAGGACACGAGGGTGAGGAGGCACTGGTCAAACCAGCTTGGCCGCGGTAGGTTTCGGTTAGCGAGAAATGGGATGTGACTCATAAAGGCAGCGTTGCGCTTCGGAGCCGCCGCCGGCCATGAGCGAAAGGGGCCTCGCGCGTGCGCCGCGCCCGAGCGCCACAGAGAAGCGCGCCGCGTCCTGGCACCTTCGTACCCCGGGCCCGGTCTTCACTTCGCAGCAGCAACGGCGGCGCGCTCCACAGCTCGGCAATCAACACAGACACGGCGACCCATTGTTGCTCTCGCGCTTCTTGGTTCGACAAGTCCGAGGAATCCCTCTCCTATTCGAATTCGACACGGTCGATCGGCGCAGACAAGTCAGACAAGCACTCGCTCCGCGCCGCCATCTGCCGCTGGCTACAGGAAGTTTCAGCCGCTGCTCGGAACGGCGGCTTCCGCCGACCTCTCTCGCTGCGGCCGCTCGATGCTCTCGCCAAGCGCCGCGGCGGTCCTCCCGTGCATGGCGCCTCGCCCTCCACGCTCTGTCACGCGCCAGCCGCACGCATTGTAACTTGCTGCTCATCACGACGTCGGTCATGTTGCATAAAAAAATTCGGTCCCCCACCCCAGCGACAATCGAAGATTTTTTACATAAAATTATGACATGATAGTCGTAACAACAACACCCAAGAGTTTTAATGCGAAAGCACACTTTGGCTAAGCTGGCGAAACCGCGCACCCAGCTGGCGTCCGCAAAAGCCGTGTCCGGAAAGCGCGTGACCTCTCGTAAACCGGAACTGATGCTGGCGCCAACAACAGCCACGCCCGCGTTTCTTAGATAGGTTGGCGAAAGGCGAAAGCACGCACCCTCGAGCTGGCGTCGCAGCAGTGACACTCGGCGCGCACTCCACTATGCCGCGGCAACCACCTGCAGCAGCGGTGTAAGAAAGGAGAATCCCCGCGGCAGACCTCCGTAACAACAACCTTGCCAAAAGAAACGCTTTCGTATTCATATCTCATAAGATCGTGCTTAGAGATCCTCTGTAAATTTATATGTATTTAAAAGCCCCTAGCAAGAACCCGAGCCAGTATGAACGATAATCCTTAATCGTCGGCAAAATGAACGTTCATAAAACAACTGACAGTAAGTTGTCACGAGGCAAAGAGTGACCCTTGCGTGAGACTTCTTTAGCTACAACTCCAAAAATTGCAGCATACTGTGACTTAAGCGACGCTTTTTAAATAGAGGGAGATTTTTCCACAGATAAAATGCTTCAAACAAGTGGTATTAAAATAATTTTTTCTGTATCAGGCAAGCTCAGCGGCAAATGTGTTTTAATACCTCACCACCCCTAAATGGCGCGGTCATTCTGGTAAGACGCCGAAACCATGGCCTCAAACTTGAAAGTCAGTTTCGCCGCAAGGGCGAAGCAATGAATGCGATAGCAAGAAACTAATGCTATACGAAGTGAGGCTCGCCAATGGATACTCTCAGTTTGAACAGCGCTCCTGTTGCAAAGGCGGCCGAAGCAGCGAAGGAAACTAGCGTGCTTCAAGTGTCGAGCTGTGACACTTGATAGTTCGCGCTCATCTTCTGTTTGTTCGTTTAGCGGCGTCCCTTGAGCTCGAGTGACTTTCGTACGCTCCGTGGTAGTGGTTTGAAGAGGAAAAGGCGCCTAATTTCTGCAGCCCGGTCGGGAGCACGGCGCAGCGCCTATACGCTCCATAACATGAGCGCGGACATCACGGTGAAAGCTCGAAACATCCCTTTCCCCTCACCACGAGAAAACCGCGCGAGCAGACAGCGGAAGGGCAAGGTTCTCCCTGAGCAAATATAAAAACGAGCGAGCTCGCCGACGACTTTTAAATCCGCCCGTCGCGCTCCTCGCGCCATCTCGCTGGTAATGAAGAAACGCTTATAAGCGCCTGCCGTCTCTGAGTCCTGCCAGCGGTAAACGGTGTGTATATAACGCTCACCGTTAGCTACCTGAAGGATCTGCGTTTCTAGCGTAGTGGTTAGCGTCATGCGCTGCGGAACGAGAGGTCGCTGGTTCGATTCCGCGCTTCGGAAGCATTTTTCTGAATTACTTTGCTTTCGGGCTTTTATATATATTTACATACTTATACATATACGGTGCAAGACGGCGGCGACGGGGACGGACAAAAACCAGCCGAGGCTGTCCATATAATTGCTGTCGCAATAAAAAATTACAGTTACGCCGCAAGGGCGAAGCAATGAATGCGATATAAACAAATTGTAACGTTATACGAAGCAAGGCAAGCAGCTCACTCCTTTAGCATGCAACGTGGCATAGCTCAATAGAACGACGAAGTAAGGAAACACGGCCGCTGCAGCGAGTGAAGCGACCTTCGTGCTGTCTATGGCTTCAACACAAACTTTGCGATGAGAAAACGACGTACAAAGGCATGAGGTGTCTGTTGATCCCTCTCAAAATACAGCGCGTGCGACTGCAGGCAACCACGTCCGGCCGGTCAAAGTACGAAGTTTCTGCCGGAGCCAAGCAGCCGCACCTCCGGGACCCCTCTTTCGCGTGGAGACGGCCGGCGCGTTTCCTCGCCGCTTGAGCCGCTATTGTCGACAGCCCTCACACGCTTTCACTCGCACGTAGAACATGCGACGCGCGGGGATTTGAGCTTCATACGGAACCTCACGGCGGTACCGACGATGACGGCAAAAAAATTAGACCAGCTTGCACGAAGGCGCGCAAGGCTGGGTCACAGCAGAGCTGGTGGGCACCTAGATGGTCGTGGCTTGGCTAGGCTTTTACCCTCTCACCTCTCTCTCTCCCAACCCTTGTGCTATACTATACTATACTATACTATACTATACTATACTATACTATACTATACTATACTATACTATACGTGGCTATGCTTGCTCTCATTTTTTCTACCTGTTTTGTGTCTGTTGCTTTCTATCTTTTTTTCTCTGTGTCTATTTCTCCGTCTTTCTATCCTTTTCTCTCTTTCTTTCTCTCACTCTCCCTGTAGTAGTTATCTCTTTCTTTCCCCTTCTTTCTATCCATTTCTCTTTATTTCTATATCTTTATTTCTCTCTCTGTACTTGTTCTCCTCTCCTCCTTTCCCTCCTCATTACCCTCACATTTCCTCAACACTGTCACTTCCCTTTCCCACCTCCTTGCTAGGCTATGCTATGCTCTGCTAGCGTGCCTGGATAACCGAACTGTTACGACGCTCGCCTTCGGATTGTGGGTACGCGGGCTCGAATCTTTCCTCGCCAACAACTTCTTTCTCTTTCTTTCTTTCTTTCTTTCTTTCCTTGTCTGCACTCCCTCTCTGGCCTATCGGTTACTGCATCCTACGTCGGGCAAATCAGGCGACACGGCTATGAACTGCTCAGCCAAATATTACAATCGTGCGCGCTGCGTAAATGCCACAAGCGGAGCGCGAAGTTGCCGTTTCCCCAGGCACCCTTTTTTCAAACAGAGGCCGGTTCTCACTCTCGTCGGTGGGCGGGGCGTCTGCACGTTGACGTCGCGGATCTGCCAGTTTACGTCGCAAGAGACATAGCATGCTTATTGGCCGATAGCCGACGTAAATCGAGAGCGGCGTTCGGATCAGATGCGCTTCTTGCCACGGGGTGCCGCCACTTGCCGGCGCCGCACTCCTCAGTACATGGTAGCCGCACTCGCGCACGCGAATCACAGCGGGAGAGCGATCGCGTTTCATGACGAGCGCTGACGTAACTTCTTACCCCCGTGCCATCCCTCCCTGTGTAGCTTCCAGTGCGCTCGTCGGCACGAGAAAAGAGAGAAAGCGCTGAGAGCGTGCGCCAAACCCCCGTAACTCCGCTCATTCTTAACGGATTCGAGCAATTTTTGCGGCAATCGATTCGGAAGGCAGTAAACTCCGATACTCAGGTCATTAGATCATTACTTGGAAAAGTGGTTCATCACCCCTTTAAGGAGACTCCTCCCACTACATGACATTCATATAGTATTTTCTTTTTTTCAAATCAGTTTCAAGCAATGTCTAGGCTCTGTGGTACAACACCTGCCTGGTATGCAGAAGGCCTGGGTTCGATCCTCACTCGAACAGAAGACTTTTATTATTTATTTTATTTGCATCTTTCTCGATTTTTCGCTCACAACCAACGACGCCGACGCCGACACCGGAATTTCTGCGAAATGACCTCTTTAACGCTATCGCGTTAAAACAGACATGATCTGCAAGACTGTCTAAGCCTAAAATGGTCTGGGCTTGAGCTTGTTGGCATGCTTCATTGCGGAAAGCAGCGGAAATGACGAGGCAAGAAAGACAGGCTGGGCAGACGAACTGGACAACGACGCTTCAGTCTGTCTTTCTTGTCTCGTTTCTTCGTGCTGTTTTTCGAAGTAAGACTTCTACCCCCCACTCGATGACTGCACATAAGCCATCTACACAGTGACGACACAACGGCGGCGGTTGCAAACGCGCTTCGAGTGTCCGTATAATAAATTGCTGTCGCAATGAAACTCTGCTAACGGTGCACGTATCAGAAGTGCATTCGTCTCCGGTGAGTGTCAGAATATAGAGGCCCTCCATGCGTAAAAGTGGGGCACTCGGGCATCAGTGCGACCGCAATGGTAGCGGAAGCCTTCGAAGTACTCCTTGGTGACATCGGCACGCTTGGGCTAAATAAAGACAGCCCCTTGCGCGCTTAACTCGCGCGAAAACGAGAAATATTTGCTGTCACTGACCGGTAATGTACCAAAGGAAGGCGAATGGAACGCGGACAAGTTGATGTATGCATGATGAAAAAAAAAATGAAAAGGAACGGTATCGTTTACGTAAACTCATCGAGAAACACCGCGAACGTAAAGGGTTATTCAGACGGGGGAGAAATGCTCGGGGGGTAAAGGCGGAGCCTAGTGACGTCAGCTCGCGAGGAGAAGTCTCCACAAATGCCCCCCACTCACACGGACGAGGCAAACGGAGGGGGAGACCAGTGTTACTAGACTACTCTGGTGGCTTGCACCACCCGTTTGACGAGCTGCAGACGACCATCCAGCTGCAGACTGGACACCCACTGCCGCTCTCTGCAGGAGCAAGTGCAACAATGTGGCCAAACAAGAGCCCGAAATTCCGCCACATCCCCCACCGCATGGGGATCGTTTGTCCTTTCGGGGAAAACGTCCCCGTCTCCTCCGAGGAGGCGCGGGGGGGTCACGCCCACTCGCTAATCCGTGACGTCGCGGTCACGTGATACGCAACCCCCCCGTCTCCCCCGAGCATTCCTCCCCCGTCTGAATACCCCTTAAGCGGTAACGATAACGATATGTAACTACCCTTAATGAAAAATGTTTCCCTTGAATATCCGCCAGAGTGCCACAAGGGACGCACACTGGAGTCTGCCAAGCGTGTGTACGGCGGAGAGCCTTCAGCAAAGCCAGACAAATACACACACACACACGCGCACACATACATACATACATACATACATACATACATACATACATACATACATACATACATACATACCACAAAAGAGATGAACAAGCAATATGTTCGCGATGGCACAGTAGCTATGTCGTCGTCAATGCTTTTTTTTTTTTGTATTGGAGGCATTGTTCTGTAGTCGGCTGCTATAGCTGCCGCAGGCACGTAGCCAGGATTTTTTTTTCGGGGGGGGGGGGGGGGGGGCAAGGACTAATTATTCGAAAGAAAGTCTTTTCATGACAAAAAGAAAGAAAAATTGTCCGGGAACATAAAAGGCTGGACGAACTTCGGGGGGGGGGGGGGCCGGGCCCCCCGCCCCCGCCCCCCCCTTGCCTACGTGCCTGAGCTGCCGCACATCTGGCTCGGCGTTTTACGAGTCGATTAACAGTATATATCTTTTCTATGCACAACTGGCACTCGCGTTGCATGGTATTCTTTGTTCAACTTAAATGCACTGTCGTGCTGGGCGGCATCTTTCACACAAGCGCCACGTAGAGCAGAACTCCCACCACGACTTCGCCTCCACCTACGGAACGAGAGACAGACGCTGGCGCCCGCTACTCAAACGTGGTCTGAAGGCAATATTTAACGCGTTGATGCCGGCCTTATTCCCGCCCGCGTACACTTTGCACAACCTTCGCTTCCAGTTGAGCTGCTCCTGACACCTTTAAAGGCCAACTCCGGCGATTTTTTGGCCATGTCAAAGTAATGGCGCTTTTACATTCCTGAGACGCTCCTGTTAGGGGCCCGATAGCAGAAATACTTGGCAAATTGGAGAATAATTTTAAATAAGCAAAAAAGCGCAACAGTGAAACCGAAACACAACCGAGTGTACTGTCTACGTATGACGTACGAACGAACCGGAAGTCGTGCAAGGCATGCCGGTCACGCCGGCGCGGAGTATGAAAACTGACAGCCGGGACGAGTAGGCGCACAGTAGAGAGGACAGCACGCCACGCATCAGCTGTAATGTCTGCGACGTGACAGTGCCGCGTCTGATACTGACAGTGTCTCGGCCAGCACAGCAGACGCTCGCTGTAGCGGCCGAAGTTAGCGGTGCCCTCGGCTGCGTCACTTTCGCCGCCTTCCCAATACAGACGTCACAGACGCAATGTTGCCAATAATTGTGGGAAGCCAGGAGGGCGTTTGCAGACAATCTTTAAAATTCATTTGCAAACAATCTGCGCATGTCTCAAGCCTGTAATTCGGCATAAATGACGGAAACGTGCAAAGGAACGTACCCAGCGAATTTCACTAAGATCCATCGGCCTCGAAAGATCGCCGGAGTTGGCCTTTAAGTAATTCACCAGTTACTACCAGAAGTGGCACATCATTTATTTGTCGTCGTATGCCCTTTAACTCAATTTTCATAAAACACCAAGAGGGAAGAATATGACTTCTTTTCTTCTCGCACGTCGATATTGTTAGCGATAGCGTGCTAAGCAGTTCTATATTAAGAAATGCTGAGCTTTCAAACAAAAAGCAAATCCTGCAAGTTTTTGCCAACTAAGCTTGCTTCGTGCAGCCATTTACTGCTTCCCATACACATTACAGGACTGGTGTCTCTATTTGACGAAGGCAAGTCCATCAGCACAGCTACCAGCTCAGGTCTTCATTTCCGTCTTCCAGGTTCTCTTACACTCATGCATGCACGCCGTCTTCGCCGAAAAAACAAGAACTGCACAGATACCACACACGCGCTCGAAACCGGTTGTCCCGCAGGCCCAGGAACGGCATAAATGAGTGCTTGTTTAATTGCCGCGTCTAGTGATGTCGGCTATGGGTCAGGACCAACTAGTCACAAATGTCATTTATTAGACCCGAGATAGTCTTTCAAATTCGCTTACAAGCTGTGCTTACGGCCTGGCGATGAACTGGAACTTCTCGCACGTAGCTGGGTAACATTGCTACTGTTCATTTAGCCTTCTTGAAGTAGGGTCATTGTAGCTCGTTACTGCTAAACTTGGTCAACTAATTTGCGCACACACGCAGAGAGAGAGAGAGAGAGAGATGGCAGTATTCCGCAAGCTAGCAGCTGGAACGGTCTTACGCCGTGGATGTAAATGCCGGTTCAGAGATTACTGATCGTATAGCCGCTCAGACTGGATAACTGTCGAAACTCGGACAAAGCGAAAATTTGTCTACAAGACATTCAGTTCCGAAACAGTTTTTTTTTCCTAAGAAAAATACACCTATGACGCAGCTTGATAAGCTCGACGTCAATCTAACTAGATTTTTACAGGTTCAACAACCAAGAGACCAGGAGCCGTATTTCGTGGCGCACCATTATCATTACTTCTCGTCCTTCGTCATTTCTACAGACGCCACTGCGACGTCATTATCGCCGGGATCTTCCCCTCTGTGCGATGGACGATAAGAGCGTGGAATGTGAAATGGATCGCTACAGCACAAGGTACGAGACGGTGCATTGGCATCACTGCGGGCGTACAGTGTCAATCACCGCTCATCTTAGCCCTAGTCTGCCCCACTAGGGGGGGGGGGGGCGTTGGGTTCGCACGGCGAGTCGGGAATGAGGCGCTAATTCACAGCATGTTGGGAGAGGCATTCTTCATGTAACCGTTCTCGGTGGACTCGCTCCAAGGACGGCGCACGCTATTTATCGCCACGTCGGCTTCTCTTTCGCTGTCGCCAGCGCATGTCTCGGGGCCGGTTTCCAGACGAGCGCTGCGGGGAGTGGGTGGGGGGGAGGGATGTCTGTATAGTCGACGGTAGCTCCTACACGCCGCTGTAAAGACGTCGTGTCGAGTGATGAGCCGTGCCTGACCGCCTTGTTTGTCTCTCGCTATCCAGGCGGAATAAGCTCTACGCTTCTCTCCCCCATTGCGCGAAACGAGGTCGGGAGTTCAATGTACGCCGTATTAAGCTTCTAAATCGGGCCAGCCGATAAAACGGACGACGGAAAACGGGTGGCGCTGCCGAGTTCCTCTTTTCGAGAGCGCTCCCCAAATCCGGCTGACCGCTCGTAATTTGCCAACCGACACAGGTTCCCCCTGTGGAGGCCTGCGCCGCACGCGCCGGCCGTCGGCGAGCTGTCGAATGACGCGATGGACAACGCGATATGGTGCGGCGCGAAAGCGATTTTGTCAGCTGGTGCGGAGGCACGCACCTTGAATTCGCTGGGCACGCGCGTAACAACGCTCTCTCCCTCCACCCCTGACCTGACCGCTGCCCTTCTCTCTTCGGAAGCTGCCAGTAAGACGCCGCGCGGAACGGACGATAACCGGAGGAAAAGGCTGCATCCGTGCGAACGGTAAATGCCGCCCGCATCCCTATAGGGCGTACTCGCACTGAGAAATACTTTTCATAGCATGGCATTCAATATTCGTGTTGATGACAGCAACAATATTTTGTGTTGTGACAGTTTACGACGACAGAAAACGAGCGGCATGGTTTTGGTGACCGCAAGTGCAACTCGTGTTTTCTTAACGCGATGCTACACGTCACCGCATCGCGTGCTAGAAAGTTACACACCGCAATGAATACGTACAAGAACATCACGCTGATTCGTCATGAGAGCCTCATCCATCACGAAATTTTGCATCACAAGACGCCGCACGGTTCATTCGTGCATCCGTCGTGCACTGCGTGGATTGCTGCCCTGTGCACAGCCTGGGTTGTGCACAGCCAGCTTGGGTTGCAAATTGCCCTCTAAGCTTCTGCCGTGAGCAAAGATCACTTCTCCAATACGGATGCACGGTGAGGCATCCCAATGGAACGGGCAACAAGGCTTATAAGTACGCTCAAAGTAGCGGTATGGCTACAAAATTCATGAGACAATTCGTCACAGAATATTGGTGGTGGAGGCGGGACAAGACGAAGTAGGAGTCTTTTTCGGCATCCATGCTTCGCGATTTTGAAGGGCCTTTTGAGACAACAACGAAAACTATATAGCAAAGCGAGCGGGTCCCGCTTCGGTAAGCGCCATCATGCATCCGACATGTTTTAGAGTGTGATACACTATACGCAAACTGCCGGCAGAGAAGTTGTCAAGTTACCGGTGCTTAATAAGAATACGTTTGTTATTCGGCGCGACAGAGCCATCGACGCCGGATATTTTCGCCACACGTTCGTCGTGGAGTTTTAAACAGCATTGGTGAATTTGTTCCCCAATGTAAATAGGGGCTATAGTGTAGTAGTGAACT
The DNA here is from genome assembly GCF_013339695.2 of Rhipicephalus sanguineus. Lineage (NCBI taxonomy): Eukaryota > Metazoa > Arthropoda > Arachnida > Ixodida > Ixodidae > Rhipicephalus > Rhipicephalus sanguineus. The sequence goes on along the minus strand of NC_051176.1, from coordinate 223,022,845 downwards.
TGAATAAACATGGACAGTTTATCCCTACATTTCCGTTCCCATCGGACACGTTCACACGAGCAGATGTCATAGGAATCATGTGAGATACTTAAGGGTGTTTTCATGACTGCAAATGTCAGCACAAACAATATATAAAAGAGACCTACAGATGTACCAGTAAACACACTTTCACTGCAGGCAAGCAAAATCTGGGGCGGGCTTATACAGAATACAGACCATCGCTCCGCACACGCGTGAGATTGCACTATGCAGACACGAACGCAGAGTTCCAACATACAGCAGGCGTCGCATATCCACCGTTAGTCAGACACCCTCGCTACTGGTTGAGACATGGCCCCCGCATCAGCGAAGCAGGAAAATAGAGACCCGACTCAACCCGATGATCGATGATGTAGCTGCTACTGAAGCACCAGTGGCTGTGAAAGTATACATATTCCCCGAGTCAACACTAGAACTCGCATGTAAATGAAGACAAGGCCAAGCACGAAACACCGCTTTCCAGGTCTAAAGAAAGTTGACGTTCGAGCTGGTCGATCATTACAGGAAAAAAAAAAAAAGAACCGACAGAAAGAATCCCAAGTTTTCAATACCCTGAGGACATGTCAAAAGCTGAAAGCTCTCGTGTAATGTGTTGCTTTCCTTTAAAGGACGTTTCCATGTGTGTACGCTACTTCGACGATAGGCGGGACATTGATCAGTGGTGGCTTACGTAAACAGCTCGTGAGGATGAAGCTGCTTGACACATTTGATTTTGTGAGAAGAGACTTGGAACTGCCAAACTCGATGCACCTCAGCCACGCCAGTTGTCGCAGTTCGCAAGCATATGTCATTATATTTATGATAGTTGAAGTATAGTTCGCGCAAATGAACTTCTGCTCGATGCCTACAGTACGCGTATATCTACAACACTGAAAGGACAAAGTCAGAAAAAGGGTTGCGCGGCGGCAAAATCCGCATACATGGTAAAAGAGAAGGAATGGAAATTTCGTGTGTAACTATGGACGGAGTTAGCAGGACTTCGCATTTTATGTGCAAAAAAAAAAAAAAAAAAAAAAAAAGATGACGGCAGCAGGAGACGACGTAGAATGATAAATGACGGAGCAAATACTTTACCTAAAGGTTCGCAGCTCTTTGCATAGACCGCACGAACAGACGTCCTTGTTTTAGTGCAAGAAAAAAATAGGTCACAGTTTCCTGCAAGGTCGATGCAATTAATGCGATAGCAACAAATTCGAATGTTATACGAAGTAATACCCCTGACACACGGCCACTCTAAAGTCCTTTAGAAAAGGGGACATCTTCCGGAAAGGCGTTCGAGCGCAGTGACACACGACAAAGGAGTAACTCCCTTCCAGAAACGATCCTTTTCGGAAAGGCAGATCGCGCATCTACTTTTCGGCCAGAAGGGAGTACTCTCGCACACAGTGTGCAGAATTTATGAATAAAAGAAAACATGTTGCAACACTAAGGTGCCTAGTGACTTTTTTTTTGCGAGCGAAAATGTTTTAATTTTCAGCAGTAGAACGATTTGTCGAAAAGCGAACGTTTATACTTTATAGCTATACATACTCTCAAACGCCTGCACCACATCACTAGAAAACCGCCATGCCACCATTCTAGTGTTGGCAGTGACTGGCATTGGTTGTGTCGGCGAGATAAGAATGATGGAGTCTGCTGAATCGGCGCCGTCAACCAAAGCCGTGAAAAAAACCACGGGTCCAGTGGACGGAAAAGGCGACCTGGGCGCTCATAAAGTCTTGGGAAGTAACTTGGACGCCCTGCGAGGGCAAAAGCACAACGGTGTTGTGTACCAAAGGATCGCCGAGAGCCTCACCGATGCCAGTATTCCCCGTACACGTGCGCAAGTGCACGCCAAGATTGACAACTTGACACAAACGTTGCTTGCACAAACAGCGCCATTTTTTCTACAGCGTTTTTCTGAGGAACCACTTAAAGCAGTTGTCCGGTGCCGTGTGTCATCGGCACAACTCCTTTCTGCAAATGGTCCCTTTAGGCGACAAAAGGGGTTTACCTCAAAGTACTTTACTATTGCCCGTGTGTCAGGGGTATAAGGCTAGCAGCTAACTTCTTTAGGATCCGATGTTGCGTAAATCTACAAACGCTTGCGCAAGGGAATACGGCCGCTCCAGGTAGCGAAGCGGTTTCGTGCCGTCTGCCGCCTCAATGTCAAGTAAGCGGTAAGAGCACAGCACGTACAAGGGTAGGCGCCGTCTACTGACGTCTGTCGAGATAGTGCGCGCGCCAGCGTGCGCGACCATGCCTTTTTGATGAAACGTCACAGTCGCTGCCCGAGCGACGCGGCCACCCCACCGGCATCTCTTCATGCTCCTTCGCCCGAGGAAGCCGGCCGTCGAGTTTCATCTCTGCTTCAGCAGCGCCCGTCTGCTACCCCAGCAAGCTTTCGCTCGCACATAGTACTTGCGACGCGCGGGGCGATGTTAGCGATTTGGACTTTATACGGAGCATGAGGGCAACGGCGACGGTCAAAATCCGCCTCGAGGGTGCATATAATTGCTATCGCAATAACACAAGCAAAACGTTTCATCGGCGTTTGTTTGACAACGATTCAAAGCACTGTTTATACGCGTATGCTGCTTCAATTTACAGTGGTAAATTGGTTTTTCAGTAAGGAAAACTTCGCTGTCTTAAGGAGAAGATCAGAAAGTGGAATATATAAACTCCAATCACCAACATCGTGCAAGCAATGCTGCGGAGACAAAGAAAGAAAGAAAGAAAGAAAGAAAGAAAGAAAGAAAGAAAGAAAGAAAGAAAGAAAGAAAGAAAGAAAGAAAGAAAGAAAGAAAGAAAGAAAGAAAGAAAGAAAGAAAGAAAGAAAGAAAGAAAGAAAGGGGGGTTAACCAGAACCGATATCGGGTTTGCTACCTTTGCTGCCGTACACAAGGTGGTGGGAGAATGGACTAGAAAGAAAAGAAGGAAAAAGAGGTAGAGAGAGACAAAAACAGAGCACCTTCACACAGTCACGGCTGTTAACAGGGACAATACTTGTCAGTACCAGAGCCATGAACAACTGTGCAGCGGGTGAGTAAAAGAAACGGGTATAGGATATCAACCTTTCTTACGTTTCTCGTTGACCTCCCTGCTTCCCCCTTTCCTCGTCTTTCTCTCTCTCTCTCTCTATCTAAGATATTTAACGTTCCCAGTTCATAAGATGAACACCACTGCTCGGTTCGCGTGAGAAACACTATACATACTTGGCGACACAATTAATAATGTTGCATACAATTTCGTACTAAAAGGTTACCTTTTAGCACGCCTTCGGAGTACGGCCATGTTCTGGAATTTGCTTTCCTGGGTCAGAATGAATGCTTTTGGAGCGTTTACTGTAAATATAGCTATATATTCTGCAAGTATCGCAGACAGATAAAGAAATAACAACGTAGTGTGAAACCATGACCGCCGTTGAGCGAACACGGATGCAGAAAAGCAACTGCCAAACGCACACGTCTCGAGAAGGAGAACCTGCCGACATTAGCCAATTTTCATTCATTTCTTTTGCAGTCTATTGAAGGCAATATAACAAAAAGGGAGGAACCGATCAACGGTTTTGTATAGGAAGATGAACAGAAAAAAAGAAAGCTGTAATTAATTAGCGAAACAATGAACAGTTTTCGTAAACGCCGTTTACCGATCGCTACACGGAACCTTCTGCATAAAAAGAAGAGCTGTACCTCCCGTTGCAGGCTGTCTTACTGTATATGCCCACGCGTCGTGCACTCGCTGGCTGCAGTTTACGAGGTGATCGCGTATAAATGAGCAACCAAATATATGCGCGCGTTTACAAGTGCACCGATGCCCAAGCAGCAGATCATCACTGTTGCGCTACGTATACGCAGCGCAGATGGCGCCGTTATGCCGAACGGCAACCAAAAAACTTGAAAAAAGGAATACGGCACCCAAGCGCTATTTTTAGGCCGGCGCCGGCGGTTTCCAGCGAACGAGCGGGCGATTCCCTTTACAACAATCCGCAGGATACAGTGTTTTGTTTCCCTGATTCCCCGCACGTATATGGTCCGGTGTTCTCACGAACGCGGCCGCTATATAGAACATGCCTCGGAAAGAGAATCGACGAGAGAGTGGTCGAACGCAACGGTGGAAGCCTCGCTTCTCTGTTTGCTTGCGCTGTGCGTTTTCAAAGCGATTTCGCAATGGTGCACTGATATCGAGCTCTCGTCACGTCTTCTCCTCCGCTGCCCTTTATGCGAGTGATTCAATACGCTGCAACGTCGCGGCCTCGCCGCAAGCACCTTTCTTCTTGCTCACGTTTGGAGACACACGTATAGACGAGAGAACAAGCGAAGCCCGCTGTCGCCTATATACAGCGGCTAAAAACGGCGCCCACGTCAGAGCAGTTGTGGCGGTATAGGGTTAGTGGACAATCCGCTTGCCAATCAATAAATGTGTGCGCCGGTAAGCCGTCAGCGGCTTATATAGTTGGAACTGACCGCTCAGGATGATTACGACCTTCGCTACAGCCTTGGAAAAACGTCCGAGAAGCTTATGGCTGTTTATCGCAGATGAGGTCCGCTGCTTCGCGCGTCAGTTAACGAGCCTTCCTGAAAAGGGCAGCGAGACATTTGCATCTCCTAATACACTTTCGCCTCTACAATGCTAATAATAACATTGCTGAAGTTTTAAGTGTGTGCCAAAACCACATCATAACGAGGCACGCCGTAGTGGAGGACTACGGCTTAGTTTCGACCAACGGGGTTCTTTAACGTGCCCCTAAATCTAAGCAGACAGACGTTCTCTACATTTCACCACCGAAATGCGGCCATCTTGGCCGGAAAGCAAAGCCGCGCTTTCGAGCTTAGCATCATTTACAATGTTGCTCATGTGGATCATTGATCACAAGGCAAAATCTACAAATAGACAAAATGTACCAAAAGGGGTTTAGCCATTCCACTCTGGGAAGGTGGATGACCAGCGAAGCTGTTTAGCACGCGAAACAGAGGCGATATGGCGGAGGACAGTTTGGTATTAAAGGCCACGTTGTGAACGTGCGCAGCAACATTCAAACTACTATAGCCTACCGCGACACAGTGACGATGACACCCCCATCAAGGTGATCATTAAAAAGGCCCCGCAACACATTTCCAAGAGATCGTCGAATGGCTTCATTAAAACAGCATATTTCCTCACCAGTGGACTGCCACAAAATTTTTCAGAGTCCGTTAAGTACGAGCGGAGTTACAGGGATCTGTCGCGCACTTCCAGCGCTTTCTGTCTCATTTCGTACTAGCGAGCACGCTGAAAGCTACGCAGAAAAGACGATGGCAAGGGGGCAAGAAGATGCGCCCCTTCGTCAGCGCGCATCATGTCCTTAAGCACTTTCTTTTCTTTGCACGCCCGCCTTACTTTCAGCGTGATCGTGAGTACACGCCCTGGCACGTGGCGGCATCCCGCGGCGGCCACGGTAACTATGCAGCTCACGGTGCTCAAATTAGCCAATGGCCGTGGACTTTGGGTTTATGGCGCAGTCATTTGGGTTTCTGGCATCATTTGTCGAGTGAAGAGGGAACGATTTCTAGCTGATTTTGAGAATTATTTACACATCCCATGCCGGGAGCTGCGCTATAATGTTTGGCTCGCGTGTTCTCGGGAGCTTCGACTACCGATCGGCAGCGTCTTCTGACCATGCTGAAAAAGTGTTGCAGGGCCCCTTTGACGTTTGCTCACCAAGTGCACCTACAAGATCACATCCCCGCTTCGCGACATGCGTGCACGATATTTTTCTTTATGGATGAAAACGGTATGTTTCTCCGCTCGCGCTGGAAGACCGCACTGCTCAGCTCGAACCTGACAGCACAACTCTGGGCCGTCCAGCGTGCCGAGGAAGCCGCTTCGAGACAAGGTCTCGGAACCGCGTCCGCGGTGGGTGCCCAGGCCCACTAAAAAGACGCCGGACTCAAATCTCATTGATTTGACAATAAAGTTTCCGTTCTCTTCCCTTGTTTAGTCCGTGCAAAGGGTCTTATAAAGTTTTCAATGTATATTTTCGCTGTCCTGGATTGATATAGAATGTGAATCACCTGTGGCGCATAACCGCATCCCATGGGACGTAATATGCGCGCATGTGCCACCCGTGTACGCGGCAAATATGGCGGCCCTAGGACCTCTTTCTATTATTTTATTAATTGTTTGCTCTTGCCCCGAGGCGCTCGCGTGTCCTAGAAGAGCGCGGACAAGGCAGCGCTGGTTTCATCGTGCTGTGGACGGCTACCGCCATCTCAGGGAGCCTGAGAAAACTATACTTTTTTTTTTTTTTTTGCTCGCGGACGCCATGAAATCCTGGATCTGAGCTCTAGTACACTGTAATCTGAGCCATACACAGTTTCGCTGCCATTTAAAACGAGGCCTTACTACAGCATTGTCAGACTTTATAGAACTGCCAAATGCACTGCTGTCGACATGAACGTGACGTCCACGTGATGGCATAAATCATGCGTTCTGCACAGTTAATGCGCATACTAAAATCTGCGTCCTAAAGCAATCACGGAAGCAGGCAGTGTAAGCGGAGCTCGAAAGTATAGCGTCACATACATGACGTCGAGCTCATTTTGTGTAGTGAATAACAGCGCGTACGACACGGACAGAGTGAGAATGACACCCCGAGTTGTACTTAAAGCGTTCACATTCTGTCCGTGCCGTATGCACTATTATTCACTTCATAATATGCAACGCCAACTAGCCCAACATAGCTCCCTTCTCCGATCTCATTTGTAAGCCTACGACAGTACACAACTTTTTATTCGAGATTCAAATGGTTCGTGTTTTCTTTCCAGTGTTCAGTTCCAGAAACATTCACAGCCGACTACGTTTCGCTGAAAATTACGTATATGTAGAATGTATATTGTGACAGAGTACATAGCGAGTCCTTGTGCCCGTTTTTCGAAAATTGTACGCGATACATGAAACAATGAAAATTCAGTTGACAGTAGGGCTATACTCTGGTAGTCGCCGCTTACGCTCACGTTAATTGGACAACGAAAGTGGTCGCTTTAGATAAGCGAATCGATAAGCTTTTTTCATTGGGCGGTATATGAGCAAACAACCAGAGAGATGTATGAGGCCACGTCACGTTTATTGCGGAATGTTTGGAGGTAAAAGTGGTGCGACAGCTGCTTTTTCGCTTGAGACACCTTGGCAACTAAGACGCCATGCATTCATTTTAACGAGATAACGAGATAGCGTTGAAGAGCTCGTTTCGCAGAAATTCCGGTGTCGGCGTCGTTGGTTGTGAGCCAAATATATGCGTTGCCCGTGAGTGAAAATCGAGAAAGATGCAAATAAAATAAACAATAAAAATCTCCTGTTCGAGTGAGAATCGAACCCAGGCCTTCTGCGTGCCAGGCAGGTGTTGTACCACAGAGCCACGCCACTGCTTGAAAGTGCTTCAGAAAAAGACACTATATAAATATCATACAGTGGGAGGAGTCTCCTTAACGCATTGAATATTGCGTGGCACAACATGTGAATTGCACAACGAGTGGATGTTTTAAAGGCCCACCCATTACAAAAGCGCTCAGACATATTTAATCATCGTCAGCAGCAAAAGCATCAACAAGGAAGGAAGGAGAAGGAGAGAAATGAAAGGCAGGGATGTTAACCAATCTAGAAGGACCGGTATGCTACCCTACACTGGGGGAAGGGATGGGGGAGATATATAGAGAGAAGGAGAACACGCACGCACAAAAAGTCGCACACATCTCACAGTCATGCTAACGTCGTTAGTCTATAGCCGCCGGTGCAGGTCGGATGCCTTCAAGAAGTTGAGCACTGCCTTCGTCGCCTTCACCCGCGATGACCTCTCAGGACGACATTCCAGAATGGTTTCTTCCGTCATCTGTCTGGGATCTATGCGAGCAAGAGCGACTGCGAGGGATTTTCTCTGCACATTGTAGCGAGGAAAGTCGCAGAAGATGTGCTGTAGTGTCTACAGTTGTCACAAAACGGCTTGTCAGCCATTTGGATTCGAAAGCAGAATCACTTTGTGAAAGCCACTCTTAGCCATAAACGGCGAAGCAGAGTGGCATCATTTCGGCGTAGTCCCGTAGGTGTCTGAAGACTCAAAGTATGGAACATTCTTTTTCTGCCTGCTGGCGTCACGAAGCACGTCATTTTTTTTACGAGCTGGCAGCTTGTCTGTTAGTTCTAATTAATGTTGTGTCTAGCAAAGAAACACGAGCCCTTAAAATTCGCCTTCTTTCGTTCATACAATGTAAAGAGAAACAAGTGTGTCACGTTCTGTAGTTGTAATTCTCTGATTTTGTTTCCCATGGTATACGGCGTCAGCAACGGCAGTGAACGCCCTGCGTGAAGACGTCGCACTTGCAGATCCACCATGGGGATCTGCAAGTGCGACGTGTTCACGCAGGGCGTTCACACACACATGCTCACATGTCGGCTAAGGCAAGTGTACCGCTTGTCGAGATTAAAAGTCATGTGTGACAGCCACGCCTCATGAATTCTTAGCGTACATGCACGTCTTTGTGACACATGTTGTAGCTCTCCGTGAGAGGTCCGCGCTCCTGTTTTCGACAAATTTTACGGCCGCTGCCGTACGTGCACTGATAACTCACGCAATAGCTGCTCTATCTACTAGACACGTTGCACCTCGGAGTGAGTCGCAAGCAGTTATAGCTACTCGGCGGCACTGTGCCCCCCCCCCCAAAAAAAAATAAAAAGAAGAAGAAGAGGAAGAAGAAGCTTTGCGCTGCGTTAGTGAGACGCTATCGCGTTCCAGGAGCGTCGACGCACTGATAAGAAGGAATAAGAACGCACGTAAGCTTTTCACATAGCTGTAGCCTCAGGACAGCACGTCATTCCGAATCCGAGGTCTCAACTAATCGACTGACATTCATTAACGTTTCCGGTCGCTTCGCACGCTGTCGATGCGTAAAATATGACGACACACCGTAACTGTCACGGTAAGAGCCGATGCGCGGATGCATCGGCCAGTGTGGCCGATGAATCAGCGACAACGAAGGCTGTAACATTATAACCATCTATTATTGACGACGCTAAGTCACACTTACCGGTACAATGTAACGCGCCTATGTGTAAGGAACTGCGCTGGGATTCTGAGTAAGAGTTGGACCGCTCTAGCACGAGAATTGCTTGAAGCCTCTTATATATCAGTAAAAATGGCTCGCACTTGTATTACCGGCGCCTCCATTATTCCTCGGAGCGGGGAATAACATCTTGTGACTTCCGTGGAAAACAAGCTCCATCAAAGGCAGAGCAGCGTTGCCGCTCAAAGATACCTGTCATTTTAATTTTCTAGTTACTTTGTTTTCACTGTTATTGTGTGGTTCATTAAACGTCCCTCGCTCAAATGAAACGAATAAAACGTATCTCGAATAAAACGTATCCGCAACTGTTAACACTCGTCCTGTTTTAAGTGCGGAGCACTTTAGGGGCCCGGGGTGTCCTATGCTGTCATCGCTTGGCGTAACGCAGGCAAAACCACGTACAGCATAGCCATCTGTAGCATATAGTGAGCGCGCGTTCGCGCCAAGGAGAAGTCTCCTTCTCTTGTTCTTTGAGCGCCTTGATGATGATAAGCGTTGAGCACTTTAGGGGCCCGAGCTGTCGTATGCTGCCGTCGCTTGGCGTAATGCAGGCAAAACCACGTATCAAAATAGAAAAAAAAAAGAGGAAGCAAACGAGAAATAGAGAGAGAGAAAGAAAGGGGTAAATAGGATGAAAAATAGAAATAAACAGAAATAAAGAGAGAAACAAAGAAAGAGAGGAGGAAAGAAAGAGAAAGCAGAAGAGAAACAAAGAAGGCTGCCCAGCTCCGCACTTCCTTCAGTCTTGGTACCACTAGTGCAAGCTGCCTTAATTTTTTTCGTCGTGTCGGGGTCATTTTAGCCTGCGCAATTTTAATGCATCCTCGTGTATGTCTAAGGCAGTGTGTTACCTCCCTTTAAACCCGAAATACTATCTTGATTTCTCGAGACACTTTCATATTACGGCGAACATGGCGCTCCCAACAAGGTTAAGTCAGCGCGAAACCACTACCGGCTGCCTTTTACGGCTCACTGTACGAACTAAAATGCATTGCACAATTACGCTGACAGCGTGCACACATGCATGGGGTCCTCGCCAACTCGGCGCCTCTCCGCCTGACAACGCGCATCAGGGCGGTGCCTCGAGATAACAATGTTTTCGCGGCGCTAGCACAGTGATACGCGAAAGCTAGTGCTGCACGTTTAATGCCGGCAGTAAGCATTCGTCAGCTGCGAGTATTTTACACTTGCAAAGCGAGAATCTCGTCACGCGTACAACTGCCCCTGCTGCGTCGAAAATTATCGTCACCTACCTATGTATACTTAAAGGCGAGTAAACATATAAGCAAACAACAATTGTGTGTGCCGCGCGGCGCAGATATTATCTGCCCACGAATGCGCCATACGTAAAGCTTGTTATGAAGTCACTATATATAACAGCACCCACCACGAGCAGAAAGCCTAATATAATTTCTGGGGTTTTACGTGCCAAAAACACCATATGATTATGAGGCACGCTGTAATGGAGGGCGCCGAAAATTTCTACAACCTGGGGTTCTTTAACGTGCACCTAAACCTAAGTACACGGGCCTCAAGCACTTTCGCCTCCATTGAAAATGCGACCGACGCAGTCCGGAACGAACCTGCCGCCTTCGGGTCAGCAGCCGAGCACCATAACCACTGACAACTGCGGCGCCTCGAGCATAAAGTCTCGACTTAATTAATTATTAATTAATTATTATTTAATTAATTAATTAATTAATTAATTAATACATACTGCAGTTATATTCAGGGCTATGGCAGGAATGGGACGTTATACAATACTAGGCAACAGAGAAAACAATGCAAACAAATAATACAAACAAATATACAAATTGTAAAGCAAGTACACACGTAACAAAGCAAAAGTGAAAATGAAGTTGATTGCACGTTAGTAAGATGTTCATCGACCGCAACTATGAAGTCTTTTAGTGGTAAGGAGCGAATGTTACCAGGCAGGGAATGCCACTGTTCTATTGCACGCGGAAAAAAAACTGAATTTAAAGGTATTAGTACGAGGAAAGAAAGGTGTCACGTTGAAAGCGTGACAACTGCGGGTACCACTTTTATCGGTAAATGTGATGAGGTTACCGTCACAAAGGCCGGAGGAGGAGTTAATAATTCCGTATAAAAATTTGAAAGCTTCGTTTTGGTATCGCGAGAGTTGTGATGGAATGTTTAGTGATTGAAGGGCTGTGGTCGGGGAGAAGTTGCGGCTATAGTTATGAAAAATGAAACGGATACATTTTCGCTGAATGTTATCTAGCAAGCTTATTTCACAGTGTTTGTAAGGTAAGCACACTACGGATGCATATTCGAGAACAGGGCGAATGAGTGATTTATATAAAAGCAGTTTAATATCTCGAGGGGCGGTAGGTAAGGCGCGGCGCAAATAACCAAATTTTTTTTAGCGCTTTACGGCATACATGATCAATGTGGCTAGTCCATGAAAGGTGTTCGGTTACAATTTCTCCTAAATATTTGTACTGTGAAACTCTGTTGAGCTGGGTGCTACCTAGAGAATAGTCAAAAGAGAAGGGGTTACGCCGATTGGTAAAAGACATTACGACTGTTTTAGTGCAGTTAACGTTCATTTGCCACGAGTCACACCAGTTGCTAAAAGAGGTGAGTAATTGCTCGAGATGGCAATGATCGTCGATGGAATTGACAGTTTCACAGAGGACGCAATCGTCTGCGTAGAGTCTTATTTCAGATGAGATGATACGGGGTAAATCATTAACGAAAAGTAAAAATAATAAAGGGCCTAGAACGGATCCCTGAGGAGCACCGGAGGTGACGTCAATGGGAGAAGAATCTGTCGAGCTGAAAGAAACGAACTGTGAGCGCGAATGAAGAAAACTGGCTATCCAAGAAACAATAGGAGGGTTATCGAGAATGACGTTTAGTTTTAACAGTAGCTTAGAATGAATAACGGAATCAAAAGCTTTGGAGAAATCAATGAAAATGGCATCTATTTGGTTACCTAGGTCTAAGTTATAAGCAACGTCATGCATGAAATCGACTAATTGTGTTACAGTGCTATAGCCGCGCCGGAAACCATGTTGAACTGATGATAGGATATTATTAGAGTCAAGGAATTCGATTATATGTTTGTGAATGATGTGTTCTAACATCTTGCAAGATTAAGGTGTAAGAGATATTGGTCTGTAATTAGAAAGAAGTTGTTTATCGCCTGATTTATGCAAGGGAAGTACTTCGGCAGATTTGCATGAGCGTGGTACTACACCAGAGTCCAAGGATTTCTGAAAAATTAAGGTAAGGTATTGTGCTGTCCATAAAGAGTATCGTGTGAGAAAAGAATTAGAAATGCCATCGGAACGGGCACATTTTTTAGTATAAAGTTTCAGGATAAGGTTTTAAGACACCGTCACAATTATTGCGATATTTTCTAGTTTATTAGTCTGAGCAACATACCTAAACTCAGGAACTGCATGGTTATCGAGGGTGAAAACAGATTGCAAATATGAGTTGAAAGCATTCGAAATGACAACAGGGTCGTTGGTTATAGCGTCGTTAATCTTAAAACAGGCACTGCCAGTTGTACTAGGCGATACTGATGTCCAGAACTTTCGAGGATTTGATTTTAGTAGTTGAGGAAGTTGCACTGAAAAATAGAAATCTTTAGCATTTTTGGTAATAGTCCTTAGCGTTTTCAAAGGAGACGCGAGCCTTGGGATTAGATTGTTTAGATTTACGCAGCCTGCTAACACGTCGTGATAGATGCAAGATATCACAGTTAATCCAAAGAAGTTTACTGTTTATCTTTTTTGTTTTCAGTGGAACGTGACGAGCGATGCATGACTTCACTAGCGACTCAAATTAATCAACAAGCACATCAACATGACACTCGGTACTGAGCGACACAAAATGATGAAAGTCATCTGCCAGGGCGTCAGTAATAGACGTATCATCAGCCTTAGTAAAATCATTACATGTGGTATAACTGAAACGTTCATGTGGAATGGGACAGTTAATGTGCACGAGAACTGCATTATGATCAGAGATACCGTCTAAGATCTCGTATGTGACACCTAAATGAGCAAGACTGTTACCAACAAACATTAAATCAAGAATAGAGTTCTGCCGAGTATTTTTATGAGCTAATTGTATTAGGTTATGTGACAAGGAAAACGTAACTAGGTCCCTGCAGACAGGGGTACTAGAGGCGGAATACGTAAGTGAGGCCAGTGAATGCCGGAATGTAGGAACATCACAAGGAAGCTCTCAAGTATATGCTCAACCGACTTCCACGTAAGATGCCCAGATCAAACGCTGGAATAGCAGTGAGTCCATTACTCGAAAAAGAAAGAAAAAAGAAGCGAAGAAGAAAAAGAAGGCAAAAAAAGTGCACAGAACACGGCAGACAATGAACTTGAAGAGAGGACACAAGCGCTCGTGTCGTCTTTGTATCCCGCGCCCTGCTAGCATAGCAAACAAGGTGTCGCGCTGGTGAGCTCGAGGACACGGATTCGATTCCCGGCCACGACGCACGCACTTCGGTGAAGGCGAAATGCAAGAACACCCGCGTACTTAGATTTCGGTACCCGTTAAAGAACGTCAGGTGGTGAAAATTAGCCCGCTGACCCTCTTTACGGCATGGCGTATAATCATATCGAGGTTTTGGCACGTAAAACCGCAGAAATTTTTTACTCTATGTGTTTTTGTATGTGTCTTCTGTGATGTTTTTTTTTTCACATGGCGACGTATACGATTTTTTTTTATCGTCATGATATTATATTCAATAGTCGAAAGGAGCTCATCAAAGCAATGGCGACAAATTCTTATGTCACTAAAACCATCCAGGTCGCAACAACCTTACTACAGCTAACACGAAAAAGCAGTGGCAGATGCATAGCTGCCTTCTATCCCGAGAACAATTATAGCACTTAGAAAAAAGAATTTAATGAAAGAACAAAGCAAACGGATTTCCCCCCAGTAAACTGATCCTGCTGCACTGATTCGAACTTTAGCTAAGACTGCAGTATAATCGGACACTCGCTCCAACTGCGAAAGTTCAGCGCACACAGTGGTCAGCTTGCTTTTTACACTGGGCGGCCCACAGCGCACGCTAGAGTGAAAACTTTGAGCATGCAGACAGCGAAACTGAAAAAGAGATGCATAAAATACGAAATTCGCGCTAATTCGCCCACGCGAGTGGCCACGAAGTGTTGGCAAGCGAGTTGTCTAAATCACTGAGAATGACTATAGCCCCATGTTCCCACGCAATAGGTCTATAAAACTGTCCTCCGCGCAGCCAGCGGCGCACCGAAGCGCGTCTGAATCCTGTGGACCACGACAATCGTCAGAATCAAGGGCGCAACACTAGCCGATACTCGCTGGCGAATCCAGTGTCGCGCGTATTGGACCGCTTGGCCCGGTCGGACCGTGCAACCCTCTCGTGGCGTCGTGGCCGGAGCAACCGCAGGAGCGAGCCCGAATGAGCAGTAGCACCCCTGCAACCACTGTCCGGGTGGCCACGATGTTTCTGACATAGATCGGGACTCAAGGAGCGGCGTAATTCTTGTTTTTCGAACTACTTCCGCCCCCATCACCTATATCGGATACTTCCCTTATTTATTGTTTTTTAATAGAGACGCTATAGCGTCAGCAACCGTCCGAGCAACGGGCCCACACTCGTCGTTGAGCCGCCTGTTATTACGGGCGGCCGTCTCGCACATCGGCGAGATTTCTGACGCTCCCTCCTCCGCGCCACCCCCCCCCCCCCCCATTCACCTTCCCGCTCGTCCCGCTTGCGAGCTGTCACGTCGAGATATCGGTCCGCGACAGCGAAGTAAAAATCGTGAACAGAGACGAAGACACAAACCGACGGCTCGGCCCGTACAACAACACCCAGTGTTGCCGAGCCCTCCGCGGGCCTCGGTAAACGGAACCCCCGCTGTCGTGTACATTCCTGACTCTCGGGCCTCTCCTCCTCATGATGTAGTTTCTGGTTCCATGTCAAAATCAAAGGAAACAGAGGAAAGACAGCGACTCGAAGAGAACGGAATCGATAGGACGCGATGCGACTTATCAAGACAGCGGAGAAGAGCGTTAAGGGAGGGGGGGGGCACGACGGGAAGGGAACTGCAGACGCCCGGAAGGGGGAGAATGACGAATTCAATATGATCACAGCTCCTCGCTGGAGACTCAGAAACGCGATACAACCGTGCTTTTACTTCCACCAAGCCACGACACGCGCCCCCGCTTTCATTTTTTTTTCTTCTTCTTTGCGCAGGCTTTCCGTCTGACGACAAACGAGTCGCAAGAAGACAAAAAGCGAAATAACAAGCAGGGATGGCATATAAATGGGGGGAGAATGCGCCGTATTTGGGCAGTATGAGAGTAGCGCGAGCGGGGGAGGTGGGATGCGGAGAGAGCGGGGGGGGGGGGGGCGATACGGTGGGGTGACTGCCAAAAATACAGGCACAAATCGAAGCAATAACGCAAGGAACAACGTCATCGAACTGTGTAACCAAATTCCAGGCGCGAAGCTTTTTTATTTTTTCCCAACCGGCAGTGTACCCCACGACACTTTCATTGCATTCACGTAAGTATTTTGCGAATGACGCACAGCACTCACTATACGCATAAGCGTAGAGTTGAACGAGTGATATCTGTCGTCGATTACATGATGATGAAATAGAAGACGAGCAGTTTCAGAGCCGGGTAGCCCAAGAACTCGCAGCTTATAAAGCAACGCGCTCTGTATTCAAGAGAGAGGTAGAGAGAGAGAGAATACGCAAGTTAAATGAAATACACTTAGAAATACGTAACGCGAAAAAAGAAAAACGCCACAAATACGCAAGTATGCGTTAGATGTACGGTCGTTACAGGCAGCTGCAGTAATGGCCCGATTGAGTGATACAAAACGGCCATTATACAGAAACTTACATGAAGGAGCTTGAAAAGCCGCGCGAAGTCCCATCGGAGTCCAGCAAACACGACGCCATTCCGACTGCCATAGAAAGTGGGCAGTAAGAAGGACAAAACGATGACGACGTGATGACGGTGTACGAGTTAAAATAAACAAAGGAAAATAATGTAAACGAGGGGGGTACTATATGCCCGCATGTACTGAACGGCATTTAAGAGCCCCTCCGTCGACGTCACTTGCGCGGTGTCGGTATTGATTCGCAACCAGCTACCCACCGACTCGCTCGACTGGACAAAAATACTCGCGCTTTTCCTTGAAGTTGACGCGGGCAAACTGAGGTCTACAAAAAGGAAAACCGCGTTTGCTTTCCAGGGAGGGATTTTTGCCGCTGACTGAGAATGTCTATTAAAGATTCAAACAATCACGCAGCATCCACTGGAGTACCACTGGGTGTTCCGGTAGCTTCAGTGGTAGCGAACGTCGCTTTCTCGGATAATTATGCTGAGATTTTGGAAGTAAACCGTAAACAAATCTTTGGAACAGGGAAACATGGGCTCAAATGTGACAGGACTCTCTACTTCTCAAGGAAGTAGTCTTCAAAGACCAGCATATAGTCGAGAAGATTATTATTATTATTATTATTATTATTATTATTATTATTATTATTATTATTATTATTATTATTATTATTATTTGGTTTGGATACACAAAAAAATTACAGCATATCCACGGGTGAATGATGAAGAGCTTGGGCGAGGCTCCTGAAGCAATCATGGTTACACCGTGAAATGTTTAGTGGTTTAGCCCAGCAGTAATCAAAGCGATACGCCGCTTTGATTACTACACGCCATCTAGCGTGCAGGGTGCCGCTGCTTCTTTTTTTCTTTTTTTTTCTTTCTTTTCTTTTCTTTTTTTCGCACACATATTGCGCACATCTCTATGGAACAGCGCCATCTAGTATATCGTCACCCAGCTGCAGTTTGCATGCACCTCTATGGGACAGCGCCATCTATTGAATGATACGGGAGACGCGACGGCGGGGACACGCCGCATGGAGCGACGACCGACCAGATGATGCTATAAGGAGCTTCGCCCCTAAAAAACACGAGGAAACAGGGAGGGAACAGGCTGACAACCGCCACCTAAAGGGGCACGACGCCTGCCTGCTTCTTCGGGGAGGGGCAAAAATAGAGGAAAGGAAGATAGGAGTAAAGAAAATGGAAAGAAAGAAGGAAAGAAAAAAAACAACAAATAACACCTGTTCTTCCCTGCAATAAGCCAATAGACCATGGCGCGAGAGCACCGGCGTCCGATGGTTCCTAGTAGGATTTCATCCAGCCCCTGACGTCCACTGTCTAGTTCTATCTGCCTTTAATGAAGATCAAACGCATTTACGAGCTTATAAATATATTAACAGTGAATACGCTAATTAAGGTCACCAGTATCACCAGATATCACTCGTGTCTAACAAAGAAAACGAGCCCCTAAAAAAATTCCCCTGTTTCGTGCTAGGTTTCCAACTCGTAAATCAGCGTACGTCGTCCACTACTGAGGCTTGCGGAACCTCACGATTGGATATCTGCTCAATGTGGATCAATGCTGATTTTCCCCGGGAGATTGTCACTCTCTTCTATAGGATATTCTAGAATCTTCATGACTGACGCGTTTAAGTGACACACGAGACGTCTATTCAGTGCGCAAGGAGATGTTTCGCATTCCTCAGTTCCTCTGCGAGAGATTGTAATAAGCGATTCATGATGACACATTTGTGGTAGAAAGATACCCTCAGGACGAGAAACTGTCGGCCTGATCTGTCGGGTTAACTTAGACAGTACCACCACCGCCACCATCTGACCGAACGGCGACGAAAGTTTGCGAGAACTTCACTGCCAGAATTACTTCATTTCACCTGATATTATAGTTCTTTAATTACTAAACACGCATTAGTTTGTGAAAAAACCGAAAACACAATAGCTGCCAGCGCATACAACTATATCAAAAGCTATTTAATTATTGATTATTTAAAAAAATGAAGTAAAAGCGCCTACTGAGTTACCAGTGTACGTCTGACAAAACGATGTGATCGATATTCACACGCATGGAGCAACGTGTCACGGCGTTCGAATAACGGCCCTTGGATATGCAAATCTTCGTCAATCAAGTACTTTTAATAACTGGTTTTTACCAAGTACCTCCACAAAGCGCTATTGCTCCACGTGTAAGAGCACTATAACGGCATTACACAAACACAGAAAATCTTCGTATACATGAACAGAGACGTTCTTAGTCGAACTGCGCTCTTATGCAGGCTAATTACGTACTCGCACCTTCACATCGGTATATATGGTATAGTTAAATGATATTTCCTGACATAATTCCCTCAACTTTCAAAACATACTACAGCTGTACAGCATTTTCTTCCTTCTTTTTCTTTCACGATTATTTTCTTTCGTTTAAGCTATACATGCAGCACCGCGGGCCCGTGGCAGCGTCTTCTCTCTCTCCGTAGATGACACGACTTTCGTCCGCCCAAAGTCGCTGCCAATATTTGACGTCAGAGCCAAATAATAATGAGTGCTCAGTATGCATAAAAGGATAAAGGAACACGAACGCAATATCGAGCGCTCTAGCCAATCAACTCGACTTTCAGGCCAGGCAGCCTACGCGAAACAAACAGGACGATGTGAAATTTTCGCTAGGCTTTGTTTGCCGACGCACGACACGATGTGTCACGACGAGAAAAACACACGCGGACTCTTTAAAAGGCAAAGCAGACTTAGGACTCAAAAACATGAGCTAGCGAGGGTTTGCAAATACTTACATACACGACGCACGGCTGCAACGGTGCTCATAAACAAAAGACGAAGGACGATCCCTGTAGAGAGCGGAGTATAATAAGGCTCGCAGAAAAGGCTTCCACGATGTCGACCGAACAAAGTTATTAAGGGAGGTCGCGGATCGACGATAACCTTCTCAGCGTACAATGAGGAAGACAGTATTGATTAAATTCAATCTTGGGCAGCGTTCGTCTCAATTTGGCACAATCACGCGAAGAGCGCGGTGGAAAACACGACAACGTACGAGACAGGGCAAAAAAGTAGAGAAAGAGAGATGCAAGAAAAAAGGCAGCAATTGCGACGCACGCACGAACACACAGTCTCTGGTACTGTGGGTACGAGGCTACAACGCACATACGCGCACAAGCAAGAACACGCAAACACGCACGCACACATATACATGGCACAAGACAAACAAGCTTGCGTGCCGGTTTTTGATAACAACCGGCTGCGGACAAGTAAATAAATAAAAGGGCTCCACCGAGAGGGGCCCGTGATTCAGAGAAAGCAATAACGGCCACCCAAAACAGGGGGCGAAAATCAAAACAACAGCCCTTGCCTCAAGTAATGACTCGGGCTGGATAAAAGAAATTAAGAAAGAAAACGTCAGGGGATCAGATGTAAAACATCACTCTGCACTCTCCCTAATAAAGAAAGAAATAGAGGGAGAATCATGTATCCATAAGAGTAAAGAACACAAAGCTCGGAATAGGAAAGAGCGGCTTGAACGCGATATTACGAGCAGCCGGGACAATGGAAAAACAGCGACAGCGCGCTGCAGTGCAGCAGAACACGGAGGAAAAGAGGGTCGTCGGAGCTACAAAAACAATTCATTACTAAATTCCGCTTTCGCGCAGAATTGAAAAATATTTGCCGTCCAGCAAAAGAAATGGTGTGTTCTTTTCATCCGCGCAGGGAGCATTCATCTTTATACATCTATGGAACACGCCGCCGACACGGCGGCTGCGCCGGTCCGCACAACGATAAGCGCAAGGACATGCGGCAGAAAGACATGGGGTGCACGCAATGAAGACAAACTAGGAACAAAAAAAAAAGGGATGCAAACAACCAGCGAAGAACACGCGGAATGGAATTAAATTTCCATCGATCGGCAGAGCAGCAAAGCCAGGGGTGGCCAGCAGTTAGCGCACGGGCGCTCCGCCAGTGCCGACGGCGGCGGCTGGCGCTCGGCACTGTCGCCGCGCGTCATGTTCATTGCCGAAACGATACACACTTGCATTCCTCGGAGCAGTCCCCGCGAGATCACCCGTGATGCCGGCCGGTATTTCGGGCGAGCTGATGCATCGAAATGTCGCGAACGATGAGCGCGCCAAGAGGCTCGCAGAATACGCCTCTCACCGGAATGGTTGTTATGAATTGGCGGGAGTTATGAAGAACGATACAACAAATGCAAGCCGGTGATCGCATGCTTAGCGGTTGTAGTTCGCTTCATTGTACGAGTACCCGGATCTTTAATCAGGCAGCGAACAAGAGGCAATCGTGAGAAAGACAGCGATGCCTCACTGCGCCTATGAATTATGCCGATAAAGCAGGATTCCAGAGCACCGGAGTTAATAGCGGATGCGATCGAAACGAATAAGTGCGGCTCGCGAGCCTTAAGCAAAGAGGATTTTGCTGCACTGCTTTCGAAGCCATACAGCGTTGCGACGAACAGAGACACCTCCCCGCGCCGCTATACGCGCTGAACATCGAGCTTATTGCGCAACT
The DNA here is from genome assembly GCF_013339695.2 of Rhipicephalus sanguineus. Lineage (NCBI taxonomy): Eukaryota > Metazoa > Arthropoda > Arachnida > Ixodida > Ixodidae > Rhipicephalus > Rhipicephalus sanguineus. The sequence continues at coordinate 223,002,293 of NC_051176.1, read as the reverse complement.
ATTGCGGATTGCAGTTTGTGCGGAGTGAACCAAGCATACTGCACAACATGTCATGGAGAGGGAGATGACGCCGTACGCATTGCGAGGAATTTGGTGCACGTTTTTTTACTAGCAGGATTCCTGATTGACGCCTATTTATAATTTGTGTTATTACACAAAAATGATACCAACTGTCCTAAGTTCCCAATATAAAAATGTTGCACATCTCTTGGCCAATCTTCCTTTGCCAGATCGACAGAAGGCTAACAAGAAGGTAAAGGGCGAGATTTACTGCAAAAGTCATTAGCATCAAAAAGGAACCTCGCTGAACTCGCATGAAAATGCTGGTATGCGATGCAGCAGTGGTTCACATAGCACGGCTTTTCCCGCAGCAGTCGTACTCCGCGTCGTTCTTGCAAAGTGACGGCTGTTGACTGCTTTGGATGGCAATCAAGGAAGCGTTGCTGACATGCCAAGGACGCCATCGTGTTGCCGTCGACGTTGTAATGTATCCGTCGGTGCCATTGTTGTCGACACCGTCCTCATCTCGCCTCCATTCTCATCGTACAGATGGAAAACTTGCACAGGATTAGACAAGCTTTGCACAAAGTTGGGTGAAGGTTATAGTTTGTATTGTACGCAATAGGAAATGTCCCTGCCCGTAAAATTAAGGAAACACGTGCCACTAAGGTCAAAGGAAATGATACATGACCTCGGGCTACTGTATATAAGAAATCGAACAAGAGCTGCTGAACAAAGACAACTCGTATGTGACCTTGCGGACTGTTATCTGTTACATAACCTGAAGGAGAGCCGGCCCCGTTTTTCAACAACTTTCGTTCATATATGAGGGCGTGTTTGATAAGAAACAAAGTGCTTTTTTTTAGATTAATTTTACAGTGAAATTACGTTTGACTTTTCTACCACAGGGTTCAGTAAAAACAGAACATGGACATCTCATGATATATCCAAGATGACGAACTACGAAGGCGCGTTATGCCTGTTGGCCACTGAGCGATCTTTGCATTGCACGCATGCGTTTTTCATGGAGCTGCGATATACGAACATGCGAACTTGACATTTGCGTTTTACGTAGACCGATCGCGCGCATATTTTTCGTAGTTGAGAGAATATATAGTAGAGGAATACACACACACACACACACACACACACACACACACACACACACACACACACACACACACACACACACACACACACACACACACACACACACACACACACACACACAAATGACTATATTGTGTGTAGGATGACTATTTTGTGTGTAGGATTAATCAGCTGTTTTCGTGAAAACAAAGTCTAAGCACCAAGAAACTGTTCTCACGAAACTTTTCCATCTTTGGCCACATTGTTCTATAAAAACAAAATATTGTTACGAGGAAGTTCGCCGTGAAGTGTATAACTATCCGCGCTGTCATTGGCTAAATCACAAGTGAAAATATACAGAAAAAATCGCACGAAGGAAGGGATCGGCGGAACGTCTGCCGCACGTAGTCGCGAGAAAAGTTACGCCGTGCATCTGCAATAAGCTTTACGCGAGTCGATCTTACCATATCACGTGGTGGAGGCGTTGCTTTGCTGCTCTGTTTTCTAATGGCTTTCAGTTAAAGATATTAAGCGTGGCATATATGCACGAAGTTTCACGACGAACTTCGCGCGTCCGCGAACGAAACGGAGGTCCGACGCAGAATGTTCACTGGCTTGCGTAAGTGCATCGCCGAGGCGGACGCCGCCACGCGTTCGCCGCATCGATTTCAGAGTGATCAGAAGAAGTGGTGTTCTTATCCACGCAATGGATAATTAGCGGTTTTTGGTGTCATTGTTTGATTATATGCAAGTAACTTTCCAACGGCTAATCTGTTTAACGTTGTCCCTATACCCTTCACTGCGTTAATTCGCTGCGAACAGGCAGCATGGTCTATCGAAGGACCATAACACTATAGCTGGTTAGCGCAAAATAAAGAAAAACAAGAAAAAGTAGTAGTAGGAGGGGAGGTGAAGGGGATAGCGCAACCCTGGCTGGTCCTCCTCCTGTACGTCTTCTTCTTCTTCTTCTTCTTCTTTTTTTTTTTTTTGGCTCTAGGTAACTACAGTTTTATGGTTGTTCTACAAGTACAAGCAACACGTGTTCAGCATGGCCAAATATGACAAAATTGAAGGCGTGTTTAAGAGTTGGCTTATCGCACACGGAACTCAATCGCCTTAAAGGGCTCCTGAACCACCAACAGACGCTCGCGTACGTGCTCCTCTCCGAGTCTTTCCTCTATTCGCAACGGCCGTCGTGACGTCACCTGTGCGATTAGGTGACGTCGTGAGGGACAGACGCTGCCAGTTGGAGAATAAGAACCCACTTTCTGCTAGCAGGTGGGCGCGCTCTCTGCGTTTTCACCTCTGACGTTGAGTAAGGGCATTCGGAGAGGTGGACAGACGAGCCGACGAACGCGTTCGCCGTAGACTCGTGCACAACTGCAACGCCACAACTAAATTGCGACCTCAGGGTGGTTTAGGGGCCCTTTAAAGTGTCTCTAAACAACCTCTACAAATACAAAAAACGAGCACGTCATTTTTTTTCCTGGCGTTTCCCGTCTTTTCGGGACAATTAGTACACGCCAGAAGTCTCTTCACGTGACGTCATGAGGAAATAAGCTCTCTCGATTAGTCCGTGTGCGAGGGATATCAGTTGTGAATTGTCTCCCACCCTGCTTTACCATGCAGTCGCACGCCTTTTCTGCCTTGTCTACGATGACTATACAGTGCACGACCAACTGATTTGACTTCGTTTTGTGCGTTTTCGACTGCTCAAGCGGAGATAACAGCGCGTAGCGAAAAGTGCAAAATTCTGGCAGGCTCAACGCTTGGTGCTGACGTTGTTCACGTGCTTTATAAAGAAACAAGTGGCGAGGAGGAGACAGCGCCTGTAGGAAGGGTAGTGAAGGCGAGAAAGAAACCACTCTCTAGCCACTGAGCTCGGAGTGGTTTAGGGGCCCTTTAACGCCAGTGCTCGAGATATGTTGTGGTTGATGCTGTCGATGATCACTTGAGCGATTTGTTTGCGAAGACGGCTTCGAGAAATTCGTCGTACATGATGCTTATGAATGTGCTTTTCATGTACACAATGCGTAATCGAGCTTTCTACTGCCTACATTATTCTACATAAACGGAATTTTTTTTACTCCAAACACGCCGTGTCACGCCTTTTTCTATTATTATTATTATTATTATTATTATTATTATTATTATTATTATTATTATTATTATTATTATTATTATTTTGGTTGTTGCTGCTGTTGTTGTTGTTGTTGTTGTTAGGACTAGCGAAAAGACATCCCAACACAACGCCGAGTGAGACCAGGTCTTAAAGCTAAATAATATCTCTTTTAATAACCGACGCAACGTGCTGGTGGCACCTGCTTGGTCATACGCTCTTTCGGCAAGCAAAAAAATAAACAAACAAAAAAAAACGACCCATGCAATAACGGCAAGCAAAGGTCGCGCGATAACCGATCGCCCGAGTCCTTCGTAGTTAATTTATGTACGCGGCGCAACCCTACATTGCCCAGTGACTAGCCTCGCACCGTTTGTCATACCAAGTGAGCTTTCTCATCTAGGTTAAGCGCGTCGTTACGCCAACAGGGCGCGCACACGTTCTCGTCGATCACGGGCGAACAATGGCCGCGTTTCAAGATCTTTCAGCGCCGCCCACACGAAACGAGCACCAGCGGCGAGTGGGCCTCAGCTGCGAACTCCACCAATTATCCGTCGAGCTGGGTCAGCACCGCTCTACAAAAGGGGGCTTCCTAAAACGAGTCCGGAAAAAGAGGGAGAGAGAGAGAGAGGTGGCGCGGTGAATGCAGCAGTAGAGATCAAGGAGCCCTTTTGAACGATATACAGAAACAACACCAACAACTAAGCATGAGCCGCATTCCTTGTTGCCACACGCGGCCAGGCCGCGCAAATGCCAGAACAACGGGGCGCATTTCACGTTCATCGTTCGCCGGGTTTCAAGGATTCCCGACAAGGTCGGCGCCTTTATAACGACAGCCTCTTCCAATATGGTTCGCAGCATGTGCAGCGCGAACGTATCTCGCCGACTGCCCAAAGATCACAAATGAACGCTGTCCGCGCAGTAATACATACGGCTCGCTCGCCAGCCCACGTTTCCCGCATTTTTACCTCGGCGGAATTCGGACCCGCGATGCAATCGCTCCCGGTCCGCCCAATAATCGCGACGTTTTTAAGATTAATCAGAATCCCATTTCAACAAGCACGGAAAACTTTGGACAAGTTGCTATGTGGCTGCCGCGACAATGCCACGAAGTGTGTATTTAACGACAAACCGGTCTCCAAAGCATTTCCGGTCCAACCCGCAATTGCTTGTTGCCTCGAATGACCGAAAACAGCGGAGATCTCGGCGCGTTTCACTTTCCAATGAGAGGAAGACCTCCTGACAGCGACGTGTACGCGTTCTCGGGCGTCGGTCATTTTATGCGACGCACGCCCCGACGACATGGCGTGCGCGCGCGCACGTTTGCGTTGCTCTCTTATCGCAGTTGCTGAACAGCAACCAGCCCGATACAGCAATTTATCGCAGGTAGTGGTGTTACACTGACATACGACTGGCATATAACATGCATTGGCATGCAAGCAAGCGCTCTGCTCGAGGTGCTCGCGGTTTTAGCAAGCGAGACATACTAAAAAATCGAGCTGCGCTAAGAAGAGCAATACATGCTCGGCCTGGACAAGAACCACGCTTTCTCTCTCTCTCCCTCACACACACACACACACACACACACACACACACACACGCACACACACACACGCACACACACACACGCACACACGCACGCACACAATGTACTACAATGTGTGAATGTTGGAATACATTTGAATACGTTCATACCTCTCATGAATAAAAATTTCATCGGCTGTAAGCGCACAGTCATCATCATCATCATCGGCCTGTCTACGCCCACTGCAGGGCAAAGGCCTCTCCCATGTTCCGCCAATCAACCCGGTCCTGTGCTTTCTGCTGCCACGTTATAGCTACAAACTTCTTAATCTTATCGACCCACCTAATTTTCTGTCTCCCCCTCACGCGTTTGCCATCTCTTGGAATCCAGTCAGTTACCCCTAATGACCACCGATTATCCTGCCGACGTGCTACGTGCCCGGCCCATATCCATTTCTTCTTGATTTCAACTATGATATCCTTAACCCCCGTTTGTTCCCTGACCCATTCTGCTCTCTTCCTGTCTCTTAAGGTTACGCCTATCATTTTCCTTTCCATCGCTCGCTGCGTCGTCCTCAATTTAAGTTGAACCCTCTTTGTAAGTCTCCAGGTTTCTGCTCCGTAGGTAAGTACCGGTAAGATGCAGCTGTTGTATACCTTCCTCTTGAGGGATAGTGGTAGACTACCATTCATGATTTGATAATGCTTGCCGAATGAGCCCCATCCCATCCTTATTCTTCTAGTTATTTCACTCTCATGGTTCGGCTCCGCGGTTACTACCTGTCCTAAGTAGACGTACTCCATTACAATTTCCAGTGTCTCGCCACCTATCCCAAAGCGCTGTTCTCTGCCAAGATTGTTCCACATTATTTTAGTTTTATGCATATTAATTTTCAGACCTACTCTTCTACGTTCCGTATCCAGTTCAGTAATCATGAGCTGTAATTCCTCTCCCGCGTTACTCATCAATGCAATGTCATCAGCGCACAGTATAAGCACGTTTAAGCAGTATAAGCATGTATAAGCGCATAGCATAAGCAGTACAAGCGCACGGTATAAGCTTGTTAATTCGACGGCGCCAAAAAAAATATACCTTTGCCATCAATCTTCTATCGCAAGGAGGGATACTGAAGCTAAAATTGGTGTTCACAGCTGTTTACGGCTGCGGAAAAGCGACAATCAGAATAATCCTCGTTCAGAATAATAATAATAATAATAATAATAATAATAATAATAATAATAATAATAATAATAATAATAATAATAATAATAATAATAATAATAATAAAAATAAATAATAATAATAATAATATGTGGGGTTTAACGTCCCAAACCCACGATATGATTATGAGAGACACCTCGTTCAGAATAAGGTGTAAACATTAATAGTAGCTTAAGCAATGAGAAAAAGCTCGCTTGCGATATCACAGCCACACCCCACCCCGCCACCTCCAAGGAAAAAAAGCATTTAAAAAGTACGGCAGACAGCCAATTTTCCGCTGTTAGCAGTGATTAAAGGAAGCCTTTAGCATTTCTGTTTGCTCTTCATTAATTATGTTGTAGTTATTTTATTTGTCCTAAACTGAAACATTTTTTCACCCTGTGGTCCATGTATTTTCTTACCAGTATTTTCAACTGTATTATCGTGTGTGTTTTACTGGAACCTGTTGTTTCTTGTTTCACATACTGAAAAGATTGTTCAACACTGTTTTTAGTTTTATTTCACAGATTTGTTTGGAACCGTTCTCACAGATTGTTCAACATTTTCTTTTGTGTACAATCCACTCCTGCCTATGGCTTGTAAAACAAGTTGGCAGTATTAAATAAATAAATAAATAAAATTTCATGATTAGGCTTTACGTGGTCCTATTTCAAAGATATATTTAAACAACAGGTTTTCAAATGAATCTGAAATATCAATTGCAATTCACGCGGTGCAATACCTTTTGCGTGGCTCTTTTCCGCGGATAAAGCGCGAGACAAGCGATTTCGGCATGTCAGTGGTTCGTACACCGAGAGGCACGCCGACTTGCTCAGTCTTGCTGCAAGCCGTCTAGGGATTTACAACTCAGAAAGAATGCAGACAATACACCGCTAAACTAAAAATCACGTTAATATCTAATGAGGCTCATACGCTGTCTTGTTTATCCTCGTGCCGATAGAACACATCTTTTCACCAAAAAAATAAACTTCGTGCATTATTTTGTCTCGCAGAACATCCAAAACTCTTACGAGGTGTCATTAAACCTGCTGCGTTTCTTCATGCTTACAGAGTCATTATATAGTTCTAAGCTCCAACCGTCTCCTTGCGTCTATCGAGCACAAGGAGACAACATTCAGTATATCTGTGTGCTCGCGCATGCGCAAGGCTTGGCTGAACTTGTCTGACCAGTTAAGTGCCGATCTACTCGCGGCGGCACAACGCATGCTAATGTCGGACGACGAAAAGCGTAAGATCGCAATCAACCGAGCTGCGGACACGAAGGTGACGCCTGCATGCTTTTTCGATCGAACGCATGTTGCTATGCTCCGCGACGGTACGATCTGTACTGTTGTCTTTAGTCAGTGGACTAGAGGCAACAACACGCGGTTGTGTACTGCCTCTGGGGGTGCCCTACTTCTGAGGAAGCAGCGCCTGCACTCCTAAACCCGAAGCACAACTACGACTACGCGTCGGCAGTGGAGAACCGAAGTGGCCGCGCTAATCCTTCCAAGCGAAAACGGCTCAAGTCACGCCGGGCGAAGCCGCAGCCAATTTCGAGATTGCTCCGGTTTCACAAGAAGTGATGTTATAGCTTCTCCTGTCTTCTTCACGAGTGGAAGATGAGAGGGAGAGAGAAAAGAGCGCGGGGGACGGCTGAAGAGCGTCTCTTGGCGCTCAGCGGCGTCCGTGATGGACGTTGGAGGTTCTGACGTCGGCTAGGATTGCTCGGAGCCATAATATGATTGCGCCACCCTATTTCTGATATATCTATTTTCATTTAGATAACGGTTGTGTTTACTAAAACACCGATAGATACATATATAACGAGATTCAAAGGCAGTGTTGCTAAGCAAGGCTAAGTCCGATTGCTTACGTTAACGCCAAGACTTTCCTTGCGTTAAGCAACGTCTTTGCGTTAACACAAAGACGTTAACGCAATGGCGGCGTTGTAACTCATTAAGGTACGAGGAAGGGTACCTGGTGCCGTTCCCGAAATCCGACAGGCATCTACAACCCCCCCCCCCCCCACCCAACTTCCCCCCTTTTTTTCGCGCGCACGTGTGTGTGTGTGTGTGTGTGTGTGTGTGTGTGTGTGTGTGTGTGTGTGTGTGTGTGTGCGCGTGCGTGTGTGTGTGTGTGTGTGTTGTGTGTGCGCGTGCGTGAGAGAGAGAAAGAGAGATAGAAAGAGAGAGAAAGAAAGAGAGTTCTTCTCTGCCTATAGGCAGAGAAGAACTAACATTTATTACCATGCTAACATTTGCACTCGCATATAGGGCAGCGTGGAAAGCGAGCGCTGACTGCATCGAACACAATAAAAATTGTAGCGAAGAATAACGCTACAATGGAGCATCCTCTCATGCGCTATCTAGTTGGTCTATCGCTACTGTGCATTGCACGTGGAGGCCGCTGGTGCTCGGAGTCCGTGAATTGAGTCGTTGGTTGAGCTACCGGTCGACCCTTACGCCAGCGTCCAATAAACGCCTCTACAAAATGTTTAATTAGTAAACTATCGGTTCTTGCGAAGATCAAGTATTGCAGCGTTATATATAATTATTATAGAGCCCACCTAATAGCTCTTTCTAGCAACCAACTGAGACGTACAATAATTAGGGGCTACTTCCTCCCTCTTTTCGGGCGTGACAAAGGTCGCTCGTGAGCCTTGCGGTGTTGGGCTAATACGCGTGAAGAACTACGAAGAGCGGCACAGGAAGCGACAGTTTCGCGAAACGGGTCCGACCGCGTAAACAGCGACCCAATCGCCATGTAACGAAAGCGTAATAAGATACTCAAGCACGAAAAACTGCGCAAGCGCACGCGCGAGCATACAGATACGAGGAGGACGAGCGAACGTATATACGTGGACCATATACCTATACACATACCTTTGCGCTGCTCGCAGCGGCGTCACTCTTATCCGTCGATGCACTGGTGTGGTCAGCGTCCATGTTACGTGGAGATTTGAAGAAGCCTCGGGAAGACTATCCAGACCTGCGAAATAGGAGAGTGCACTTATGAATGGACTCAAGTGGGTCGGGCCTCACAATTACGAATAACTAACAGCAAGATGATAAAGGTATTACTGATTTTAATGACGGAATATGGAAGTAAACGTGGGAGAGCAAATAAAACAGCTCAGCTGAGAGCAAGACCTACAATCTACGATCTACAAGTATGTTCCTGAGCTGATCCGGCTAAAAATACCAGGCATATAGTTATTATTGCATACACCCTGTACACCCAAGAAAGCTTTTGCCCTAGTTGCTATATTACTTCTGGAATACTTATGTTATATATTAAAAAAAACGGGCGCAGGGACAGCCGTCGTAGCAGCTGAGTTGGTATGGCGTCTTGCAGATCTAGTGGCCTTAACTGGTTCCCAACGTGGGGAAGTTGTCTTTCCTTCCACACTTATTTCAGTTTTCCTTCATTAGGAAAATTTAGCTTGTACACTGCGCAACTCTTTGGTTAACGCTAAATTAGCACCCAACACCTTCACACACCCTAGACTTGTTAAATGCGGAGACGACTTTAAAAAACTGTTCCGGGTTTTCACGTGCCAAAACCACGACACGATTATGACGCACGCCGTAGTGGGACACTGCGGATTAATTTTGACAGACCGGTGTTTCTTTCAGTGCACCTAAATCTACGTACACGGGCGTTTATTTGCATGTCGCTCTCATTGAAATGAAAGCCGCCGAGGCCGGGCATCGAACCTTCATCCCTGATCTTAGAGCAACGCCAAAACAAGGCCACCACGGTGGGTGCAGGAGAGGAACCACTGAATTCACTCCTTTATTAAGTTACCCAGTGGCTACGAGTGTAACTTGAATATCTTCGCTGACATGTATGTCTACCTACCGGCACCGTATACGTATACTACGCACACTTATTGCGCGGCGCACGACGAGCGTTGTTTCAGCACTGCCACCATCTTTTTCTGGCTCGACACTCACCGGCATTCCCTCGGGCGCTCTTACCGCAGCTTGTCGTTCGTTAGCTCAGTACATTACCGTAAGTAAAGTTCCGAAGGGCCCGCCGCAGGCACATTTTTTTTACAATTTTCGACAAAACCAAAGGCAACTTGCGCATCGTTTGAAGCGGCCTGAAGTAGACTTGATGGGCCCGTACTTTCTCTCTGTCTCTGTCACACACGCACACAGAAACCTCTAACGCTGGAGTTCTTCGAATACGTCGTACGAGTAATATGGAGCCAATTTTAAAGCCTGCCATATCATTCTGAGGCCCACTGACCAATCGCAAAGCGAACTTATGCGAACGGAACGCCTTGTGGATTTGACCCCTGTTTTACATGAACGCCACTCCCTCGCAGAGCTATGGCGTAAATACGTTCTCCGCCAAAATGAATGGCAGAATGTGAAGAAAACAAAATAAACATGCGGAAGAACAAATCAAAGCAGACTTAATAGAAGGAGAAGGACCAATATTATACAGCTGGCACGCGCGACACATTCTTAGTAAAAATGGCAACAGTGAAGGTGAACACATTTTTGATTCGCGCAAACCTGGCATCATTGTATTGAAAGATTGCAGCATTGATGTGAAATAAGCGCATTCTGACAGCACAGAAAGGCAGGTCATAAAAAAGAGGAAAGCGGTTACGATGAAATAGCACAAGAAATACAAGTATACAGCGAACTGTGGTAATATAATATATACTCTTGATTAAGCAACAGTTATAACTTATGTTTCACGAAAAGCCTTATTGTCATCGACGATCGCCTACAACGCTTGGGAAGGAGACCCATTCCGAACGTCTTTGGTGGTGAGAGTTATTCCATTTCTTTAATGTCGCCATGCTGTGAAGCCAAAATGTCGAAAGGCCGCAAGTAGGTTATCGTCAGTTAGTAAAATATCTTTCCAATTCTCCTCTCTCATCCACATCCCTCTTCGCATTCAGTACTTTGCGTCAGCGTGTAACCGCTGGCATAAACACTGCTGCGTACCCGTCAAACTGAGTGCGCCAGTGCGCGACGAGGAGACGCCAGGCTCGTACATGACCACATTGGCAATGGGACACGCGGGGATATCCTAATGCTTAAACAACGAGTACCTATATAGTCAGTCGTTCCTTACGTAACCCACTTCCTTACTCGCTGTTGCGCAAGAAGATAACCAAGAAGAACCCAACCTACTAATGGGCCTTTGTGACGGAGACTGCTCAGCAACGCACAAAGCTCCCTGGAGGAGGCAAAACCGCCGATGGTCATGGTGCGATTCATGGTTTCCTATACACACCTCGTCTGCTTCATCCTTTTTTAAAATATGTGTGAGTGATCAGTCAAATGTTTGCATCAAGCCGCATGTATATACACGAAGAAGACAAAAAAGGGGCGAGGGATTGCGCATACCCTCGTCATCATATCAAATGTCGACTTCTTTTACGTTCACAGCAAAGAAAGAAAGAAAGGCATACCAGGAGAGGGACCAAATGATACTCTTTATAAACTCTTTATAGGTCGCAGCGAGCAAAAGTGCATTGAAATGGACAGCATTAAAATTGCCAGCAAGTGGAAGGTATGGTCTGAACTTGCGCGATGACCTCAATTAATAATTCGATAAAGAAAGTTCACCCAAGGGAATGCTTTGTGAAACTCGTTTACTTGTTCCATTCCATAATGCGTGAAAATGACGTATCATACACATTACAAGAGAACGACACAGACGAATACTTAAAGTTCCATGAAACCAGACATACTATATAGTACCCGCACATGCGCGGCACTTTCAGTCGGGACAGACAATGCTTGGTATCGTCAAATACTCTATGGGCTAAGCAATATAGGCCTAACATGTTCGTTCGTGCACTCGTTCCGTTCGTTCCGCTCCGTTTCGTTCCTACGCCGGTTTCAGGATCAGCCCAGTTTTAATTACACATCTTCCCCCGGGCAGGCCCTGTTCACTGTTACACTGTATCCAGCGTCGGTCTAAATTACTCGACGAGATACACAACAGCAAAACGACAGCCACACCCGAACCCCTAGTCTACAATTATACTGTCTCCGGAATTGCTTCAGTCATTATTACACCGTTTCCGGGATCGGCCCTGTTTGCTCACAGAGAAAGCCAGCCAAGCCAAACTCTGGTGAAGTACCCGAAGAAATTTTCGCTTTAATGAATTTGCAAGGAGTACAAGCGAACTCCCAGAAAGCCCACCCCGAACATGATCTGCTGATATAAACGCCAGCTACACACTTGTACAAGCTGCGGAAACTCCTAGTGGCGTATAGTCGGCGAGTTTATAATTTTTCGGGTGGCCACTGGGTTGTTACCGGTACTGTACCACGTGGGAGACTCGAATCATACAGAGAACTCCGAGGCTTTTAAGTTCTATTCCAAGACTCATTGGAGTATGGAGGATATATATAGACTCCACGGTCATTTGAATCGGCGAGCTCTCGCCTTATACAAAAATAGCCGTGAGGCGCACGGCAGACGTATTGCGCCATGATGCAATACTTGAACGTTTCGAATATGAATTAATGTAGGCTTGAACAGGGACATAGAATTACGCCGAAAAATATTACTTTACACTTGAAATAAAAAACATTCCCGTATCCCAGCTTCAAATACAGAAGGTCTACAAGCTGTTTTTAACATAAGTTTTGCCTCAATATGATCCAGCATATAATTCGTCTTTATTGTCGATCTTTCCGTTCATAAAGAAATGCAGGTTAAGACGGGAAAAAAAAAGGAAATCCCAAACGCGAACTATTCCGTTGCGAAATCCTTTCCGACCAGGCGCCTTTAAGCTAATTTAATTTCCAAGTTTCAGTTTCATGAGTCCTTATCTTGACTTTCGGTGCGGCACATTACAGACTAACGCTGCAGGCTAGATCCTAACGCTAGAAACGCGGAGCGTAGGACAGATAATCGCGGTTCGCAAAGAAGTGGGTCAGACCACGGCCAAGCCAGGCTGACTATATTTCGAAATCGAATGATAACTCGAAGGCCCACGGCAACAAGAACAAAAAAAAAAAAAAATCCTGCTACTAAGACCCTCATGCGCACATAGAAAGCGTTACCTTCTTTAACGTCCGCTGTTGTCTATCTTGAGCCGGGGATATACAGACTCCACTTCATGAATTTAGGAATGAAGTCGGCGGCACGAAATAGAAAGTATAATTGAGGCTATAAAAATGACGTGCTCATTTTGCGGTCATCAGAATTCAGACACTCGCACTCTAAACGAGGAATAATGGGGGTCAGGTGCTGAGAGTCACAACGAGGTATTTCGAAGTTGTCAAGAACGCTCAGGTGAATGAGTCGCGGGCACACGTTGCTTCGATACACAATTCCGTTTACTCAATGGACAGTCGTGTGTCTGTCTTTTTCTTTCTTTGCCGGCAGTTGATAGTCTGGCGAGAACGTCAGTGTGAGTCGGTCCACGCATAATCTAATAGGTTCGGATGCCATTAAGAATGCGAGTGCTTCAAACATATATGTGGAAGCTCGAAAGCAGCTCCTATCCTTCAACCATGCATCCTGTAATTGCAGACCTTCGTAAAAATAATGCACTGACATTAACGACTGTAGCCTCGAGTACAAAGGGGCGCGTTTGAAATTCCCTGTGCTGCTGCGCTTCGGGGAAAAAAAAGACAAAAACATACTTCAGTTCGAAGATAAGAAAAGAAGCTTGTACTCCTATTCACGTTACGACGCCGAACGACAGATTCTGAAGGCAGCACTTCATCTGCAACGCGGCTCGAGCTTGGAGCTGCGGCACCTTCTCGGCCCGTGGCAAGACAGCAGTGGTGCGATGCGCAGCACAAAAGCGCTGTTGGCGTTCTTGAGGAACACTCGGCTTAACCAAAGCTTGTGAAGGACTCTTTTTATGTATATATGTGTGTTTGTGACTGCATGTACTATTTGTGTGTATATGGTATGTATGTGATCATTGTATATGCCATAATCACCTGACACCTGGAGTAGCAAGACAGGCGACAAACCAGGCTAACCTCTCCGGGCATCTCATTAAAGAATCTTATCTCTCTCTCTCTCTCCTGTATTTTCGCGTGTGTTACTTTTTTACTTCCCCCCCCCCCCCCCCTCCCTTTCTCTTTATTCTTTTCTTTCTGTCTACCATTCGCCCTTCACCAGTGCAGGGCAGCAAATTGGTCGAACGTTTGGAATGGTTCAACCAGACAGGGTACTACACAATGACCATTTCGAACGAAAAGCAAATCACAACGCACGCGCAAGAAGGCCAGTATTCTGGAGTTAAAATCATTCAAAAAGAAAAAGAAAATGAAACCGCAAGCTCTACAGGATATATTCTTTTTTAAATGCAAACGAAGCTCCTATATTTATTAATAGAAAACTTGTTTTCTGATGCAGCCACACATTGTCTGTGATGCGCGAGGAAGGAAATGGACAAGGAAAGAAAGGGTCAGGAACGCGTCGCCAGATTGCGTAATACCGCGCGCAGCGCCAGTATCGCGCCGACGCTTCCGACAGCGCGGCGTAACGCTTTTTCGTTCCTGTGTCACAGATGCTGCCGGGAGATCGAGAGAGAGCGGACGACAACCATCGCGGAGAACACACCAGGGCGACAAGGGGGCCAAGAGGCGCAGCGAGCGACCAAGGCCATGTGCGAGGACCCCAATTCAGGTCACGGATTTCTGCGACCGGACCTGGTGCGCGCACGACGGCACTTGTCGCCCAGCGCTGGAAATTTGCGACTGCTCGTTTCCTTTCGATAAGGGTGTCGCGGTTACATCGAGAACAAACACACAGCCGGCCAGGTGAATCGCGATCAAACCATCGAGCGAAACGCACGCGAGAAGCTCACGGACGCGACCGGCATGCAAATCAGGTGCCCGCCCCGCTGGCACTGCGCAGGCAGGCGACGACCCCCAAGGGCGCCGCCGCCACGCGAGCGACCGGGATCACCCGTCGGGTCCAGCGGCGGAGTGAGTATATTCCGGGCGTTACGTCAGCGCCGTCAAGCGCCTACGGTGACGCCTATATGCGGCAACGTACGTCGGACAGACAACCGTGCGCCGCCGCCAGTGTTGTATGAATAGACGCGTCTAGTTCATTCTGGAAGCACGCGTGCGTTCTTTGTGCAGGATGGCGCGAGTACAAAGAAAAGACGTTTGCCAACGGCGCCGCGCTCGGAACACCACAGCCTCTTCAAGCGCTCCGCGCCACTGCAAGAGAGCAGACAATCAGCCCCTTTCCTTTTTCTCTTAAGAGCAAATTTCTGCGTAACCAAGAGATTGTACGACTCGTGAACCACAGCGAAATGTCCGCTCGTCTATGCTCTTACCAAGTCCGCCTGCAATGGTTGCAGAGAAATTCAGATGACAATACTGGCGTGACAAGTAACTTCAAGAACGCGAAGCGACTTCATAAAAATACATACGTGCTTTAGTTGAACAGCACCGACGTAATAACAGAAATTTTCTTTACAAATACCCGAAGCAGAGGTGTGCTAACTCTTATATTAAGTATCCATTAGTGGAGAGCTTCGCATTCATTTTTGACCTCGTGGGGTTATTCAACGAGCACACAAACAACAGTACACGTGAGCATTCTCGTGTTTCCGGCCACCATAATAGTGCGGCACCTGCGGCCGGAAATCAAACCCACGGCCTCGATTTCAACGCCACAGCCACTGAGCCTCGCGGCGGATAGACTTTTCAGAAGGCATACCATCCCCAGACGCGCCGCCACCAAGGCTAATTGCAAACGCGTGAATCACGACTTTACGATTCAACAAATATACACCCTTTGTGGACTCACTACTATATACTGGGCTCACTCCACATAGGTAAAGCTCGAAGTACCGGGCGCGCGGCGACAATGCAAGGAAAGGCACGAAATATCACGATTACTGTTGTGGAACAGAATAACGCCCCAAGTACAGCCATTGTTTATAAAAGTCCACGAATTTAACTAGTGAACACGTGGTCAGGCGCAGAACGTCATACCCCCCCATGAGCCACCTTGGCAGATGCATTAAATCATTGGAATTCCAAGACGCAATGTTGTCGGTGTCGCGCTACGCGTCATGCGTTGAATATAGTTATCGGAGTTACTGCGCATAGTTGAAATCCGTAAGCAAATGAAAGCAACGACAACACTGCTTGCTAGTTCTATGCAAAAGGCCTTTTTTTCGACTATGGGGCGCTCTAACATATATTTCTAGTTAAAAAAAGCACTATCAATCGGGTTAAGGGGTGGAACATCCAGCCTTAGTTGGCGAAACTAAAAGAATGTTACACCAAACGACATTAACTGTACGAACTGACTTGCTCTGGAAGCGTACTAGACATGAAAGGTGCTATATACGTACCGAAGTCGAAAACCCTGAGTGCGCAATCTGCTGATAACGCTGATGATACTGCGATATGAGGTCCTCTGACTGGAAGTACCGAACATGCATTTCGTTTTATTTAGGCGCCAAATATCCAATTAATTATATTATTTTGTAGGGTAGGCTGACGTGACCTCGAGATGCGTCGAGCGCTCACTGCGTGACGTTAGAGTTTTGCGGCGCTTGAACCAAGACAAAGAACACAGTGCCACCTGTTCGCTGACGCTGGGTCAAGCATGTCCTCTTCAAAAAACAATAGCTTCATCGCATTCATTCATACCGTCCTAAATGACAGCAAAACATCATCAGTCAAGTTAAGGGTTAATGTTCGGCATATGCATTCATAAACGCGCGCACGATAACCGGTACTACAACACATACAATATGCGCAGACAGGCGCGTCAGCGCAAAGTGTAATGTACGACCATGCTGCGAGCACTAAGCAAGGAATGCTTGTTTTAAAGGGGCCCTGCGACATTTTTGCGACTGCATTATTTAGCGCTGGAATGCGTGTAGTTATAAATGCAGAGACGAACGCAAAAAAGAATCATGAAAATTGGTGCACGAAAATTGATGTTATTAGACTTCAAAGTTCAAAACTCGAGCAGACGACGACAAGAAACGTTCCCTATCGCATTTCACTCTCGCGCTGACGTAAAAGGCCGTTTCCAATCACCGCGCGCGTCTTACTGAGACGTACCGGAATGCTGGCCTCATGGTTGCCTTCACACAGTGCCTTGCCACCACTTTTTTTCATGGTGTTGCTACCATGGCTACGACGTGCGTCGGGTTTGTCGTTTGCACTAGTGCGCACAGTGAGCCTGGAAGGCATAGCAGACCTCGAGCGAGAGCTCTTGCGATGGAGCAGTGGCCTGGATGTCGTGCCGTATGAGGACACGCCATTGCAAATCGAAAGTGCGTCGCTGAGCCTCGCGCAGCGCGAGGATGGCTTCGAGAGCCCGGACAAAACGCCACCGCCCGATGAGGCGGAAGGCGTCGGTTGGTATAGCGTTCAGATTTTTTTTCTTTTTTCGTTGACAGCATATAGAGGAGGCGTTGACAGCACTGTGACGAACTGAGAGTTGCGAGTTTCGCAGGTGCCGATGTGGCCGATGTTGCCCAATTCCGCAAAAGGCAAAACGCGGAAGAGCATCGTGTGATTACCATTCTGACCATTTGCACAGCGCATTTATAGCGTCGTGTTCATTGTTTTGAAAATACATCCTTTAGAAACAAACTATTTGTTTCTGAGAAATTATAAAAAGGGGTTTTATTCTTTTCAGCGCTCAGTAATATGACTTAGCTACTACTGTATGAATATTACACGTTACTTGTCGCGTCAAGCCAATTAAAACGCACGGCCTTTGTCGTCCCTGCCACATAACGAAACGTCACTTCCCATAACAAAAACAGCCGATGTTTGTCGCTGTAGTCCGAAATAAAGGTAGTTTGCCCGGTTAAATAAAATTATAACAGCTTCATTTTAGGGGCGAAGCTCCTTAAGGCGGCACCCGTTCGTCCCTCGTAGTCGTAGTCGTAGTGCGTAACCAGTCTTACGCTTCGACCTCCAAGGTGGTGCCGGTGGGAGATTTTTCCTGTGCGTTGTTGAACAATAAAAAGTTCGCAGCGTGCGCGTTAACTAAAAGCCGAATTCTTCTGTCTCTCATTCCCCAATAGCAGCCATTGGCATGTTCCAGTAGGAAACGTTAGTAGAAGTAGAAGTGTAAGTGTTAGCTAAAAGCCGACTTCTTGTGTCTCTCATTCCCATTAGCAGCCATTGTTTACCTCCAAGGTAGTGCCTGGTGAGATTTCTCCTGTGCGTGATTAAACAATAAAAATTTTGTTCAAAACGCCGTTGATTGATGAAATAAACCAACGAAAGACGCCAGATGTTTTGTAAAAGCAAAACGAAAGAAAGCCAGATGTTTCTAAAGCAATACGAAAAGACGCCAGATGTTTTCTAAAGCAATGGTTTTCTAAACAATGAAAATTCACAGCGTACATGTAAAATAAAAGTGAGCTGCAAGTCGTCATAACTCATCGAACCTTTAGTATAAACGCGTGCGATCTCACGTCGGTGATGATGTACTGGGCAGAATTCACGGAAGATTCACGGTTTACCGATGAACCTCCGCAGCTTCGCCCACTCATCATCATTCACTCCGTGGATATGCTGCGATTTTTTTGGCGCTGCACTTGCGCAACGATGTCGGTGCATTCCACAGTATACCAGGACAAGCGATAAAAACGACATGCTTAATTTGTGTCTCAGGGCCCCTTAAGGTCAAGGCTTAAAGTCTGAAAGGGTGGGCGGGAGGGGAGGTCAAGCCCCTCCACTAAAATTTAAGGAGGGGCCCGGCCCCTTTGGCTGGTGATCAGCAATACATGTAGTACATATACATATCACCCCCTTCTTACACACACATCGATACACATACACACAAAAGCAGCCCATGTTACACAGACATCCATACATAAACAAGCAGCTCATGAGGACCCCCGCCTGTTTAATTGAAGGGAGGCTTTTAAACACTGGCTGTCACACAATGCAGAATTTAGTCCATACACGTAACAAAATAAGTTTGTTTAGCGGGTTTGCAGCGTAAGGATACACTCCCACCAGAAGTGTGGAATCGATGTCGTCGGAGAGGCAGCATATAAAGGCCTTTAAATTTTGTACGCTTAATGCAATGCGGACGCAAACTTCAATGACTTAAAGGGGTGGTGCCACCATGTTTGTGGCTTGCGCATTCTTTGCTGTAAGCGTTTCCTATAGCTCCAGGAAACATGATGCACGCACCAAGATTCATGTATTCTCGCTAAATAATTTAATATCGCCTTTTGATGTGGACAGCTTTCGGTTTCGGTTTCTGGGCGCCGAGGTTGGGCAGTGACGTAGAAGTGTAGGAGGCTTGGTCACGTGACCACACAAGACTGTGACGCACTCAGCCAGGAAGCGATCGAAACTCGGCGAGTGATGTAGCAACCGATGCTTTGCCGGTACTACAGTGAACTAGAATATATAATAGTTCACTACAGCCTGTACGCACGTTGCGGAGGTGGCAGAGGTCCGCAGGTCACTCACATCACTACAGCAGACCTGGTGTGACGTCACTACAACTTTCGTTGCCTTTCCTATACAGCTACGTCAGAGTTGGTGCGCTAGCGATGGGTTTCGATCGGGAGAATGGGCATTTAGGCACACTTTGGAAGTAAATTAAAATATAGTCTAGACGTTTGCTGTGTCCGACCCTTCGTGTGGAGTGTCCTTGCATACAGAGGAAAGCCACAACAGGCTTGTTATAGCCTCGAAATTTGATGGCACCACCCCTTTAAATTTCTAGCTGAAGAACCGTAACCACCAGGAAAAGCATAAAGGGCTGTTTAGGAATCACTTGTGCAGGGACGCTGGCATGGGTTACAAATGGTGTTCTGTACTGGCATAAAATGTAATCCGCTCGCGCAGGACAGGATTCGATGGAGATCATTGGGAGAGGCGTTCGTCCTGCTAGCATAGCTCGGCAAAAAAGTTGGAGCTCACTCAGACTCACTCAACAAATACATTCTGCTCTATATTTCCTCAACTGGACTCACTCGTACTTAGACTCACTAAAAATTTCCCCAACCGGACTCACTTGGACTCAAACTTACCAAAATATTACTCATCAGGACTCACTCAAACTCAGACTCACGGACCGATCTAAGTCTGAGTGAGTCGACTCATGAGTGAGTTTGCCGACCTATACCTACTAGTGTGCCTAGTCCTACAGTGGAGATAAGACAGGTTGATGATGATGATACACAGCTTGCTCGTGACGTCACGGGCGCAGCTTCTCACCTGCTGGTCCTGGCGGATACGACCGCGACAGCACAAGCCACCCGTAGATGGAAGCCGTCAGGAAGGTTAGCTTTTTTTATGATTACCCATTTAATATTTTGTTAACACTTTCGCGATTGTTGCATCATCAGACGCCCTGCATTGTTGAGTAAGCGGGAGGGGCAGTGAAAAGGCGGGAGTGTTTGTCATATAAAGGGTTAGCAAAATTTCAGTGGCATCGGGGAGAGAGATGTATTATACCCGATAAGTCCATTGAGCGCTACAGTTTTACTCTGCAAACGTGGCTTCCATCAGTTCAGCACTATTCACAATGTGACGTATACTACCAGGCTGCTCGAGCGTTATAATGTTGCCGAAACTAATGCAAAGAACATGCACTACCACTGCTAAACTAGTAAAAACCGACATCACTGCCTTTCGGCGCGTGTATCACAAGTTCCCCTACGCGAATGTAGAAAATACAAGATGTCAGTTATGGTGAAATGTTGCCTTTTCCATTACCTATACAAGCCTTCCGATTTTCGCCAGCGGAGCGAGGGCCCGAAGCAGGCACGTAGGCAAGGGGGGGGGGGGGGCGCCCCCCCCCCCCCCCCCGAAATTCGTCCAGCCTTTTATGTTCCCGGGCAATTTTTTTTTCTTTTTGCCATGAAAAGACTTTCTTTCGAATAATTAGGCCTTGGGCCCCCCCCCGAAAAAAATTCTGGCTACGTGCCTGGCCCGAAGTATGAGGCAAGTGGATGCTTTAGAAGCAGCGGAAAAGAGGCTCGAAACGTTCTGATCTGAACCGCATTACAAGCAGAATAATTTGTTGTTGGCCAGTGATGCCAGCGCATATGGTATATAGCGATGTGTGGAAGTAATTCGCGCAGAATGACACCGCTTACTCTCTGTCTCTCAGTGTGCGTCAGCGAGAAAGAAATGCCTTTCAGTCGCATCTCGCGGGGCGGAAATCTCCCACCGCGACGCAACAGCTTCAGCAATTACGATGAAAAAAAAAAAGGGGGGGGGGGAGAAAAGGACGCTCTGCTCTCCAAAGCCTTCTAGATCCGGGGGTATATCGAAATGACCTCGAGTCGGAATCTTTCTTTTCATTAACATTTTTTTTAATATCTTATACAATGCGGCAGAGACACGACAAGAGAACAAATAAATAATGAAACCGCTATAACAACCGCTATACTGCGATGACCAATGAAGCTAGCGCAGTGATATTTGCTCGGGATGTGGGGCACGTGACCAGTGATGTGTTCAAAAAGAAGCGCTCGGGGCAGGAGGGGTCACGCGAGAAATGCCCCGCAAGTTCAGCGAGTTGGCGCTTTATTACACGCGCGAAAAACTCGAGAACGCGTCGTTTCGCAACAACTGGGCGTGCCGACGCAAAACTTAGAATTCCGAGTATACTATATAGAATGAACGCGCCCGAGAGATATAAATCTTACAGGTGCCTTGTGAGCGCCGCAAAAATTTATTGAACTGGTGCTAATTCTTGTTCTCGAAGCCTCTATATCATGAAACTAAGAAATAAAAAAAAAAAGGTAGTTTGTGTTTGCGAACGATAAGCTTGATGCGTCGCGATGTAGACTCGTTGAATTAAAACGTGTGCTAAGAATAACACGCTAGACAAATATCAGTTTTTAGGGTGCGTTAGAGGCGCCGATCTACAATGAGTCGTCGATCAAGCCTTTAAACGGCCGTTACAGCACTGATTTTAAATTTACAGTCATCTTATTTGTATATAAATGGTTAAACGTTTCCACATGAAAGTTTCTTTCCGTACGTGGGCGGCCACGTACGGTTAGAATTGAAGGCTTACGCTGAGAAGCGCTACTTTTATTGTAAGCGGTCGCACACTCAGAAGCTGCTGCCACTGGCGCAACAGCTGTGGCTCGTCGCGACGAGCAAAAGGCGGTGAGGAGGGCACAAGAGGGCCGAGAAAAAAAAAAGCGTTCAGAAGCTGAAAAGGAGCGTTCCGAGCCGCGCTACTTTGTCGCATCGAAATGCTTCGCTGGAATTTGGGCTGTGATTCTGCTAAGTCGGCACTAGAGGAAAAGGGCGCGCAAGCGCCCGCACGACTGAAAATAGACCAAAAGTCTAATTCATGTTAGTCTAAGCTGGGAAATAGACGACAAACGGTTCGTTTACTACAGCCCTTATATTGAAATAAGACAAAGTATAGCCATCAGAGTTATATTTGGCCTGCATTTGTCGCTTTTCTCTTCCGCGTTCCGCCAAATGGGAAAGCGTATGACGTGGAACCCGCAAGGTTCAGTACTTGCTCTAACAAGCTTGTCGAAACGTTTAACTGAACGGAGCGCTGTTAAGCTCGAGGTCGCGGTTCGAGTCCCGGCCACGGCGACCGCATTTCGATGGGGGCGAAATGCAGTAACACCCGTGTACTACTTAGATTTAGGTGCACGTTAAGGAACCCCAGGCGGTCGATATTAATCCGGAGTCCGCCGCTACAGCGTGTCTCATAACCATATCGTGGTTCTGACACGCAAAGCGCCAGCAAGTATTAATTAGTAGCGTTTAACTCAAAGCCCTTTTCAAAGCGTTATCCAGCTCTGCCGGACCACTCGGCGCAGTAACACATGTGTAAAAGCTACGCTCCTGTGGTCTACGGAAAGTCCTCCACAAGTTCTATCTTTCTTCCTGGTTCCCTTGAAGGAGGCGCGCAAGTACTTTCGCCAGACCAGAAATTTCCGTTACTTGTGCATGCAAATGGCGGACAAGCACGGGCATAGCCAGAATGTTTTTTTTTTTCGGGGAGGGGGGAACGTTCAGCCATACTTTATGTATGTTCGTGCGTGGGTTTGTATGTGTACGTGTATATCAGGGGCGTAGCCAAGGGGGGGATTGGGACGGGGTTCACCCCCCCCCCCCGAATTTTTTCAGTTTTGCTTGCGTATGTAACACGCACACATACAAACGCACGCACGAACATACATAAAGTATGGTTGAACCCCAACCCCCGCCCGCAAAAAATGTCTGGCTACACCCCTGGTGTATATGTACACATGCAAAATCTAAATATTTAGGGGAGGGGTGGCTTCAACCCCCCACCCACCCATTCCGGTAACGCCAGTGGCGGACAGGAAAGTACAGCGCTCGACAGCGACCGTGGCAGCTGAGGATACCGTTACTGAAAGGGGGTTGTAGGGGAGCGGCGCAGGTTGGCTGGGGAATGCTGGCTGCCGGATGTTGCCCAGTCGCGTCAGCACAGCGTTACGGTCGACGCCAGGTGGCATTTGTGCGCGCAATGTGTGGTACATCTAGCTAGCGCGCGCCAAGAATTGAAATAGTGTTGGGAGAGTGACGGATATTACATTCTCCTAGCACGGAAGCTTCGCAATGCTCATTATTTAAAAAAAGTACCTAAGTCGCGCAGACGTTTTCAGCAGCACAGAAAAAAAATAGATACAAAAAGAAAATGCACTGATACGGACTGCAGCGCGCATTTATTGCGACGGCAGCTATGAACTAACTGTAACTGGTGTGCGTAGGTGAAGAAACAGCAGCAGCTCCGAACCAAACACGCACAATCGCTCTAGGAAGAAACGTGAAAAGTCTCAAGACGGACAAGTGCGGGGCATTCCCCTCGTCAGAATGGCTCCGCAGAAGCCAGAGACGAAGGCCCCCGCTCGTGTATACATATCAGAGGGTCGCCAAGAGAGTTTTCCGAATTGATGGCCGTGGACCGGTAAGTGAGGCGGCTGCTGCGAGGTTCAATGGCCGGGGCACGAACAATGGCAGCCGAGAACACAGACAACCAGCCCAGCTCTTCCCGCCCTCTTTTCGTGTGCGAGGAGGCCTCTCTCTCCGACTGGAGCAACGACAAACATCGACAATGTATCTCCGGCCTCGCGGACGCGCGCACAGACGCCGCGCACAAGCGAGAAAAGAACGCGAACGAGCGGCCGAGCCTCGTGGCGCCACCTACCGGCCGTCTGCGGAGACGCTCAGGAAGTGGCCGCGGCCCAAGTCACCCAAAGCAATAGAGAAAAAGTGCTTGCGGCGGCGGCAGCTACCGTAGAACAGGTGGGATGCAAAGGGCCAGCACGCGTGATGAGTAGGTGGAGTCTCTTGATGCAAACGCCAGGTTTAGTCGAATCTCTGCGGCATTCATTCACGCGCAATAGGGAGCGGAGCGCGCACATATAGCTTAACAAGAAAAGAAAGAGAGCGAAAAAAAAAAAAAAAATCCGGGTTTCTGCAGGTCTTGCCTAGAAGGCTCGTTCAGGAAACTTTTAAAGCAGCCATGCTGGGAATGGTAATCTCCCGACACCTCGCGTGACCTACATGCACGCGGTCAGTAACTAAGCAGCGAAGCCCGGTACATCTGAGCCAGAGCGCGCGTGAGCAGGCTGCAATTTACATACAAAACATGGTTACGTTGCAACGCGCCAGCATCTTTTCTCGCTCATTTACCGCGAGCAAGTCCGTTAGAACCAATTATCAGCGGCAAGATAACTCGCCCGCAACAATGCGGGCAGAAAGATTCGCTGCGAGCAGGCAGCCACAAATATCAACAGAGCCCGCCTTCCAGGGCTCCTTTGCCCGCGGCTACAAAACACGCGCACCCACACAAGCACACTGCGACTGCAGCGAAATCGAATAACGAGCGCGAAACAGAACTGAAAAAGAAAGAAAAAAAAGAAAGTCGATAAAGACGCGGCAGTAGAAAGAAGGCAAAGGTAAGAAGATTAAACAGCGGCGCCGACGTTCAAATCAGTTCGGTTTTGTGGCAGATTGGCGCCTTAATTGGCCTCGTTTCCTCAGCTGTGGGAGATTAAAAAAAGAGAAACGAAGCATGGCGGGATCTAAAATGAAAAAGAAACAAAAAGAAACACGGGGAATCAGAATATATGTCATCCCCCAATCCAACGGGCATAAAACAGAACATAAAATAAAGGAACCTTACAGAGGACCCTGCCCCAAGTGCCACGCACGCAACATACACATATATACTACATACGCGTACGCATTACATACGCACACACTGAAAAATGCACCGGACATGGGAGGCTTGAGGAGACAACAAACGGAAGGACGAACAATGTAGAGGAGGATAAAAAAGAAAAGAAATGCGACATGAAGAGAGTATATCACTCCCCCCACTGTAGGAAAGGAAGGGGCAAGCTAGAACTGGACAGCAGGGGAGAACACAACGGAGGAACGAAGAACAGGGAAAGAAAAAAAAAAGGAGCAAGGACGCAATACGAGTCTGAGCGAAGGAGAATGTGCAGCCGGATTTGTTGAACGAAGCAGTTCTGGCGCGAATAAAAGACGCAGCACAGCGAGAGGGAGAAACGCAAAAATAAAAGCGGAAATAAAGGATAAGAAATGAGCTCCAGCAGGGGCAATTATACGCGCCTGAAAACGATCACAAAGCCACGAGCGGGGAGAGGCCCGATAAAAAAAAAAGAAGAACGAAAGAAACGAGAGAGGACTCGATGAAACCACTGAACCAAGCAAACGAAAGGAGCCTTAGCGTGCGTCAAGGGCCGCGCACCGTATTTGCGGCTGCATCGCGTTGCGTAATTACACGGGGTTGGAGGAAAAATAAAGGAAGAGGCGGGGGAGGATGCGAACCGGGGATGAAAAGGAGAAGAGAAAGAAAGAAACAGTGCGGGCTGAAGAAGGCAGTGCATGGCCTCGTTCGCGCCGCCCAGCTTTTCACAGCGTTTACGACCCCTGGCTTTGTTTTTTTTTTCTCACTTGTGGGTCTCTTCTTCGTTGACACGAAGAACAATTTCGAAGCGGTGCACAGGTTAAATACACAGAGAGAGAAAGAAAGACATCCAATATCACTGACTTTTGTTTACGTTTGTCTTTGGAAAATGAGCTGACAGGCGCTGAACCGTAAAGAGGAAGCTCATGTACACAGTCGGCGAAGGGAAGGTGCAAATGAGTGGTCACCGCGCAATACTTCGTGTACGGGCATGCCCAATACGCTTCATTTTTTGAAAAGGCGGTGGACAGGTAGCGAAACGCGCACAACGTAAATCTCGCCGGCGAATCTAATAACGCCTCTATTCATTGTCACAGATAGCGGTCGCTCAATCAACGTAATAAAATCGTAGCAATTTAATTACTTTTCATTCAGATAGAGAAGTGAGACTCGGCGAGCAAATAAGGATGGTCTGCCGGCCGGCTTGATATTCCATTGTTGAGAGGCGGGGGCACCGCAAAAGAAGACATTTTGACGCAAGGAAGTGCTGTGTCCGTTATTGTTGCGTCGTGTGAAGATTCTGTTTTTTTTTTTCGCACCGCTCAGTTCAAGAATGCGCCAATATTTTCGCGAAGTAATTTGCGCGTTTATTTAATCATAATCTTATTGCAAAATTCATCACAGTCTTTCTTGCGTTCTGTAAGCAACGCAAAAAAAAAAATAGACAGACTCAACTACATTTGACATCTACGTAATGTGAGAGAGAGAGAGAGATAGAGAGAGAGTGAGAGACATATTTATTGTGATGGAAAAGATGAGAGGTCGGCCTGAATCCACGATCTCACCCGCTATTCAGCGTTGGCAAAAGGGAGTGGTTGTAAAGTGAGAGAAAGAGAGAAGCCGTTGATCATGAAGAGGAACATGGTAACACTTAAATGGCCGAAGACTAATGGCCAAAGCGTATATTTCTTACGCTCAGGATATTCAGGTACGCTTCCCTGTTTTACTGCGTAGTTGTGCGAAGAGCAGAGCCAACAATCAGTGCATCTGCATAGAGGCAGTTCAGATGGGGATGCACATAAACAGCGAACGTATATGCCGTTCCATGAATGTGGCTTTTTCCGCGCTGTCGATGTGCACACTCAGTGCAACCGAAGCACGGTGCACACACGTATACAGGCGAGCGAAGCAAACAGAACGCTGCAGCGGCGACAATGCCTGCGACCTTGGACAGCCCCGCGTTTTACCTTGTCTCCAGACAACCAAATAAATGACCTAGAAGAAAAAAAGTTCCTGGCGTTTTCGGGCGACAGAGTACCTAAAGAGAGAACATGTGACAGCGCAGAAGTAAACATCACGCAATCGCTGCTTCACACACGCGCACGCACGTGCACACACAAAAGTGCAGGTACGACACGCGTCTCACCTGACAAAAAAAGTTGTAGAACAAACGAATCGCTGCGAATGTAAATACACAGGGTGTTGATGATGATGATGATGATATGTGGTGTTTAATGGCGCAAGGGCCAATTGATGGCCAAAGAGCGCCAGTTCATGAGACAAAGGATGTGAGCAATGGTTGCGGTAAGTAGCTGTAGAGGGGCCTTAAAATTCCTCGCGCTGAAGGCGGGTAAAACATATATATATATATATTAAAATCATGACAGTGACGTGAAATATGTGTAGTGGAATGAATGGCAAGTGGTCGCAAGAATAAGACTATGAAGATGTGACATCAGCACGAATGCCTCGTCAATGCCCTTGAGTCCAAGGGCCGCGAGGCAAGTGCTGTCTTTAGCGTATTCACCGCAGCAGCGACCTCTGTTTAGAGGCCGTGCTACGGATCACCTTGATATAAGACATGAAAACTCCGTACGTCGTTTAAAAAAGCAGACAGTGACTGATATGTAAAAAGCGGGTCCCTACCGATGAACATTGAAGGGTGAAATGGAAATTGCTGCCGGTAGGGTAATAAAAAGTGCTTTTTTCTGATAGCATCGAGTTCCTTGCACTGAATGAGGACGTGAAGGACAGTGAGTGGCTGACCACATCTATCACATAAAGGTGGCTCGCCACCGGACAGAAGGTGTGTGTGTGTACTGTATGTGTGGCCGATCCTAAGTCTGCAGAGTGTAACTTCTGTGTGGCGTGATTTTGATACTGGAGGCCAGTTACCGAGATGCGGTTTGACAACGTGTAGCTTATTTCGTGTATGCATATTCCATGTGGTCTGCCAAAAGGCTCTGAGCTTTCTTTTCAGGAAGTGTTTTAGGTCTAGTGGAGGAATAGGTAAGGATGTGTTGTGACTGTTTTCGTGGGCGGATGCTGCTAGCTGGTCCGCCAACACGTTGCCTTGAATCTCGCGGTGCCCTGGCACCCAGCACACTACGACATGTTGTTCGAGTGCGTATATCGTGCTTAAAAGAGAATACAGCGAGACAAAGACGGGGTTTTTGTGTCTTTTCAGAGTTTTTAAGGCTTTTACCACGCTTAGAGAATCTGTGTAAATCACTGCCTTTTGTAGTTTTAATTGTTGAATGTGTTTAACGGCCGCAAGTATCGCGTAAGCTTCTGCCGTGAAGATACTTGATTCAGGGTGTAGAATACCGGAATCCGTAAAGGATGGCCCGACGGCTGCGTAAGACACAGAAGTATTGGACTTTGAGGCGTCTGTGAAGAATTCTGCACAAGTGTATTTGTGTTGTAGTTCAAGGAAGTATGTACGGATATGTGCAATAGGCGCGTGTTTCGTTACTTCCATAAAAGAAAGGTCGCAGTCTATAAGCTGCCACCGCCACGGCGGTAGTTGTGCAGCGGGAGCCAATAGACAGTGTTCGAAAAGTGGCACACCCGTTTCCTCAACAAAGCCCCTCACACGAAGTGAGTAGGGCTGTCGCACCGAAGGACGGTGGTCGAAAAGGGCAGAACTAGATAAATCATTTATTGTGGGGTGTGAGGGGTGTTCTTTGTCTGCGTTCACTTTGAGATAGTATAGAAACGACATGTAGGATCGCTGCAGGTGGAGAGACCACTCGTTCGATTCGACGTAGAGGCTTTCCACGGGGCTGGTGCGAAAAGCACCCGTAGAAAGACGAATGCCCGAGTGGTGGACAGGGTCAAGCATCTTCAACGCGCTTGGTGTCGCAGACTGATAGATTATTGCCCCGTAGTCTAGGCGAGTGCGTATGAGGCTTTTATACAAGTTCATCAGACACTTTTTGTCACTACCCCACGTAGTGCGTGACAACACTTTTAGAACATTCATTGCCCTTATGCATTTGTTTTTTAAATGCTTAATGTGTGATACAAACGTCAGCTTATTATCCAGGATAAGGCCTAAGAATTTGTGCTCCGTCTTCACGGAGAGATGTTGACCATCCAGGTCAATATCTGGATCAGGATAAAGGCCTCTCTTTCGAGAGAACAGGACACAGGTGCTTTTTTGAGGATTAAGACTGAAGCCATTCTCATTTGCCCATTTAGAGATCTTGTTCAAACCTAGCTGGACCTGACGCTCACACATGGAGAGGTTGCACGATTTAAAACCGACCTGGATATCGTCGACATATGTGCAGTAAAACATATTTCGTGGAATGCAAAGACGAAAGGAATTCATTTTGATAATAAACAGTGTACAGCTAAGTACACCACCCTGTGGCACTCCAGTTTCTTGAAGAAATGGTCTTGATAGAACATTTCCTACCCGGACACGAAAAGTACGATCCGACAAGTAGCTCTCTATTATATCTAGCATTCTACCACGTACACCAAGGTGGGACAGGTCTCTTAGTATTCCAAAGCGCCATGTGGTGTCGTAAGCCTTTTCCATATCGAGGAACACAGAAAGGAAGAACTGTTTGTGCACGAATGCGTCCCGGATTTGTGCCTCGATACGCAACAGGTGGTCGGTCGTGGATCTACCCTCGCGAAATCCGCACTGGTACGGGTCAAGTAGATTGTTTGTTTCCAGGAAATGTATAAGACGGCGATTTATCATCTTTTCAAAAAGTTTGCACAGGCAGCTTGTAAGTGCGATGGGCCTGTAACTCGCAACGGAGGATGGATCTTTGCCCTGTTTAAGAATGGGAACGACGATCGCCTCTTTCCAAGAGGAGGGGATCTCGCCGGAAAACCAGATGGCATTGTACAAGGAAAGTAGGGTTTTTTGCGTTTCGGCAGGTAGGTTTTTCAACATGTCGTATACCACACGGTCAGAACCTGGGGCGGAATTACTGCAGCTGTTAAGCGATACCTGGAGCTCAGCTAAGCTGAAGGATTGGTTGTATGCCTCGTGTTTTGTACATTTCCGCTCTAGTTTTTGTTTTTCTATTCTTGTTTTGTACCGTTGGAAGACTTCGGAGTAATGCGCGGAACTAGACACTTGTTCGAAGTGTGCGCCGAGGAAGTTTGCCTGGTCTTCCAAGGTGTCGCCTTGTGTGTTTACTAGAGGAAGTGAATGTACGTGCCGCCCTGCTACCCTACTAACCATATTCCAGACTTTACCCTCCTGTGTATACGAATTGATCCCCGTTAAAAACTTCTCCCAACTTTCTCTCCTTGCCTGTCGGCGCGTTCTCCTGCCTTGAGATTTTATGTTTTTAAAACTGTCAAGGTTCTCGGCTGTCGGAGAGTCCCGAAGCAACCTCCATGCTTTGTTTTGTTTTTTGCGCGCCTTCCTGCATTCGTTGTTCCACCATGGGACCCGTCGTTTGCCAGACAGTCCACTTGTTTGTGGGATACATTTGGTGGCAGCATTAATCAAAAAAGCTGTGAAGTAGTCTACAGCTGCACCTATGCTTAAATCACACATGTCTTTCCAACTTAAGAGAGCCGTCTTACGAAACTGTTCCCAATCGGCTTTGTCAATGTGCCATTTGGGAACCTGTGGGGGACATTCATTTAATATTTGTGTGCTCAGAACTATAGGAAAATGGTCGCTTCCGTAAGGGTTATTAATGACCTTCCATTGAAGTAAGGGTAGAAGCGACGGAGATGTAATGCTGAGATCTATAGACGAGTATGTATTGTTAGCGAGGCTATAATATGTTGGATCTTTCTGATTCAACAGACAAGCGCCCGAAGAGAAAAGGAATTGTTCAATTAGACGACCTCGCGCATCGCACCGAGAATCGCCCCATAGACTGCTATGTGCATTGAAGTCCCCAAGCACCAGGTATGGTTCTGGTAGTTCATCTATTAAGGACTGGAACTCATGTTTGTGAAGGTGGTAGTGTGGAGGTATGTAGAGAGAGCAAATGGTTACGAGTTTGTTTAAAAGAACCGCTCGAACAGCCACTGCCTCCAGGGACGTTCGGAGCGGTAAATGTGTGCACGCTACTCCTTGATTTACTATAAGAGCTACACCACCGGATGACGCGATGGCATCATCCCGGTCCTTTCTGAATATGACATATTGGCGTAGAAAATTCGTGTTCTTGGATTTTAGGTGTGTTTCTTGTACACACAGCACTTTTGGTGAGTGTTCATGTAGCAGCTCTTGGATATCGTCGAGGTTTCTTAGTAGGCCTCTGACGTTCCATTGTAGAATTTGTGTCTCCATTTTGAGTGTAAATTAGTGCTGTGTGTACTGGAAGAACTACTGCCTTAAGTCACAGAGCCCTTTTCAGGCCCTGTGATGCGGGTTTTTCCTTTTTTGGCGCGCTCCAACGAGCTGCGCCGTTCCTTCGGCGCTTGAGACGCCGTTGGACTTGCCGTTGTATCCATCGCCTCGGCAGAGACGCTGGATGCCCGCTCGCGGCTAACGCGCACGGGCGTCAGAGTTTTGGGGCTTTCTGCCTGAACAGAAGGCCCTGGGCCTGCAGATCCGGAGACCTGCATGCCCGTTGGTTGCGGAGCAGCCCGGGCTGCTTCCGCTGAGGGGGCGGATGGCGCTACCGCCCGTCCACCGTGCGTGGTACGTGCGGCCGCCGCGAACCTTTGTGGCACTGCCCCCTTGCGTGCCACGTCCGCGAATGTAGGACCCTGTGCGAAGGAAAGGCGTTTGCGCGCCTCCTTAAACGAGATATTTTCAGTTACCTTGAGTGTAATTATTTCTTTCTCTTTTTTCCATGAAGGACAGCTACGAGAGTATGCTGGGTGAGCACCTTCGCAATTTGCACAAAGGGGAGTTTCCACACAGTCGTCTGCAGGGTGATCGTGTGAACTGCACTTGGCACATGTTTGACGGCCGCGGCAGCTCTGAGAGCCGTGACCGAAACGTTGGCACTTGAAGCAACGCCGCGGGTTGGGTATATAAGGTCTGACCTTTAGCTTCAGGTAGCCCGTTTCGAGATATTCTGGTAGGGTGCTTGTCGAAAATGTAATGATCAGGTGTTTTGTCGGGATTTCTTTGTCGTCACGTCTGATTTTAATTCGCTGTACGTGTGTCACATGATGTTCATTCCAGCCCTCAAGGAGCTCACTCTCAGTCAAGTCGAGCAGGTCTTGGTCAGATACTACACCTCGAGAACTGTTGAGGGATCGGTGTGGTGTAATTGAGACAGGGGTGCTTCCAAAAGAGGCAAGTTTTGAAAGCTTTTCATACTGCGTCTTACTTTGAACTTCTAGCAAAAGGTCCCCACTAGCCATTCTTGTAGCCTTATAGCCTTGACCGAGTGTATTGGTGAGGCATTTCGACACAACAAAAGGAGAGATGGTTCTTGCGTTCTTGTCGAGTGTTTCGCAGTGTATTACGTGGAAGCGTGGAAAAATTTCTTTGGGTTTGAGCAAGGCATTCAAGGTCTCTTCGGTGCGACCTCTCTTTGTGAGAGGACGATCATTCAGTCGAGGAAATGAGGTTGAGGCCATATATTAAGTATAGTTTCGGCAGCCATGCCAGCCGCCCACCATGGAGCCCAACATGGGGACGCGACAGCACTTATATTGATATAAAGCATGCCTACGCCAGCTGTACACAGCTACTATAACCAAATATAATGCGCCCAAGAGAGGGCACATACACAAGGTTAACCCTCGCCGCCAAGAAAAACGGAAGTAAATAGAAGAGAGGAGAGGACAGGAAAGATTAAAAGTGAGAAGGAAAGACGAAGATGAGGGGAGAGAGAGACAGGAAAAGGCGACTGCCGAATTCCCCTGGGTGGGTCAGCCCAGGGGTGCCGTCTACGTGAAGCCGGGGCCAAAGGGGTGTGTTGCCTCTGCCGGGGGGCCTTAAAGGTCCAATCACCCGGCGTCAGCTCAACCCCCAGGATCCCCTTTTCCCCGGACACGGCAATGCCACGCACGGCTAGGCGTGGGAGGGGGTCGAAACCCCCCCGTTAGCTCGGGTCCGTGGTGTCGCTACACACCAAACGCCTGCTTCCACAGTACACAGGGTGTTCAGGGCAGTTGTAAAACCCAATAAAAAGTAAGACAGAATAGTTAATAAGCACGAAGCCAGTGCAAAAAACATGTCCGGTGTGCAACCATAGAGCACCTTGCGTGTTGAGCGCTTATATATAGAGCAGCTGAAGAGGGACATCCAAAATAACCACAAAGTCGAAAAGAATCGCAAGTACTGAGGCACATTTTCTTGTTGGGGCCGTGCTGAGCAGCACGGTCTCCCACTGCGTCCCATTCTCAATTTCTCAGCCCTAAAGGCGCGCCTGTTGGCAGCCCCAAATAATGTGATGTAGGTCGGCCCTTTCTTGACAAAATTTACATTTGACCAAATGTTGTTCTGA
Source organism: Rhipicephalus sanguineus (assembly GCF_013339695.2). Classification (NCBI taxonomy): domain Eukaryota; kingdom Metazoa; phylum Arthropoda; class Arachnida; order Ixodida; family Ixodidae; genus Rhipicephalus; species Rhipicephalus sanguineus. The sequence goes on along the minus strand of NC_051176.1, from coordinate 222,968,827 downwards.
ACGATGGCGATTATACGTCACCTCGGTTGGATACGTATTGGCTTGGAGGAGGCGCCATGCAACCGCCTGCTGCTTATTGACTGAGTGGTGCGCCGGGCGAAAGTGGGCCCGAGAATTACTATTCTTGTACATCGCAGGCGAGGAGCAACAGCCTGCAACGTTTTTGAACCCTCGCTTACGATTTGTGAGCTTTGTGATTTAACGAGTCACGCGACACGCATTTGGCCGGAAAAGCAGAATTGTTTAGCGGTCGTGGCCAATAACTCTCAACTCACGAATAGCAACAACCATAAACAGCGAACAAAGCGAGAGTAAAAAGCAACCGCTAAAGCGCAAAGGCAACGGTAACGCTGCAGCATGTCTGACAATGTTCGCGCTAAAACAACGCCAGGGGAAGAGAAAACTCTTTCGAATGCCGCCATGTTACAAATCCAAACGTGCATCGGCGCGAAAGTTATACACATGTCTCAGTTGGAGCTGTGCTATGTTTTGAACCGCACTGGCGGTACTTATAGAAACCACACCACGAGCACCGAAAGCGTTGTTCGGAGCGCTCAATCATTCCTGTCCTCAATCTGAAGAGCACTCAACATATATGTGCCAGCAAACGTGATCAAAATTCCTTACGATATGCCCGGCATCTGGAACCGTATCGTTAAAACTTTTCTTATACGCGAAAGCTATTCGTATCATGATGTTTATATATCATTAATGAATGCGGCCGTCCAATAACAAATGGCTCTTATACGGACAAAAAGCTCGGTGAACTCGGCGCTAATTTCGGTCTAAACAATTCTATGCAATGAGCTGCGGCTTCGGTAACGCTCGACTATTCGTTACTTGTCAGTAGTTGGCTGGGCGGAGCGAAAGGACGCGAAATGATGCGAAGGAACGACTCCCTCTGCTGTCCCATTGTTTTCTTGGCATCACTTCGTGTCTTTTCACACCACAACTTCAATACGACTGCACGGTTTTAGCGAAAAAGCGATGGCGAACGCAAATAGCGAAGGAAGACCAACAACACCGTCGTACTAGTCGTATTGCGCAACGCGCGAGAAGAAGAAAATAAAAAGTCATAACATAAAGCGCCGCACAAGGTGTTGTTCTATATATAGTGCCACTGGGCGAAGCTTTGCCCTCGCCGTCGGCGGCTCAGGGCACAGCGTGCTACAAAGAAAGAATAGGGGAGCAAGGCTTCGAAGCCCACACTATTGAGTGTCGACTTCTCAGGTGCGAAACGCTTTGGAATAATTATTGCGCAAGATTCCCAGAACTGTGCGCTTTCATGTTCTAGATATAGATCAACTTTGTTGCCCTTCGCTCAACTTTTTTCGGTAGCTTTAACGACGACAGGGGTAGAATGATCATTATTCGGTAAAAGCCCAACGTAATTAGTCACGTGACTGAAATGTGTCTCAGGAGACGTCATCCTGCTGTTTGTGGACGCAGTGGCGATACTGGTCAAACAACTTCAGCAAATGTATATATACACAGTTTAAACGTAAACAAACAAACAAACAAACAAACAAACAAACAAACAGCAAGCACATGGATGAAGCGCTGTAGAACCCAGCGACAAAAAGCGAGATACAGAAAGAGAAAAACGGGTGCCATATATGCGTCTGCTGTTCATGATTGCACGAGAAATACGAAAATATTCAACATTTTTGTGTTTTACAAGGGAAAAAGAAAGCGATATGAAGCGGCAACCATTAACTAGGGACGTATACCACAAGTGTTAAAAAGAAGGCAAGTGAAAAAAAATCCGGCAGATCCCACGCACTGTGGGAATCGATGTAATGCGAAGCAGCCAGCAAAGAGCTGCATACATTGCTTTGTTTATTTTTGAGCCAAATACATCATTCATGCAACGACATATAGTTCACCATATATCGCATGTTTGCCATGCACGCGTGCATGCACAATATGGTATATACCATGCCAATGAAACGTATATTCTGGTATATAGACTGCATGACCGGTCATTTATGTTCATCAGGCACTCCTGTCATCCCATGCCAATTTTGGTAGATATCCAGTTATCTAAACGGCCGGAAGTGCACCATAACAGTGTCATGTAAATCATACCGTACATGACATACATAACATAATTCGCATGTTAGGACCTGTCATTTATGTTCGTCATACAGTCACATCGCACAATACCAATTTTGGTGTATATCAAACGAGCGAAATGGCAGCGAGTCCACCATGAGCGTGGCATGTAAATCATGCCATACATGACATGCATGTCATGGTTTTCATGTTACCACCTGTCATTTATGTTCGTCATACATTCGCGTCACGCAATGCCAATTTTGGTGCATATCAAGCTAGCGAAACGGCCGCGATCGGACGATGAGCGTGGCATGTAAATCATGCCGTAAATGATATGCACATCATAATTTTCAAGTTACAACCTGTCATATATGTTTGTCATAAAGTCACGTTGCGCAATACCTATTTTGGTGTATATCAAGCGAGCGAAACGGCCGCGAGCGCATCATGAGCGCGGCATGAAAATCACGTCGCACATGACTTGCCTGTCACGATTTTCATGTTACCACCTCTCATTTACGTTCGTCATGCGCGTCGCGCAATACCAATTTTGGCGTATATCAAGGTAGTGAAACGTCCGCGAATGCACCATGAGCGTGGCATGTAAATCATGACATGCATGTCATGCTTTTCATGTTACCACCTGTTATTCATGCTCTTGATACAGTCACATCGCGCAATACCAATTTTGGTGAATATCAATCAAGCGAAACGGCCGCGAGCGCACCATGAGCGTGCCATGGAAATCATGTCGTACATGACACGCATGTTATGATTTTCATGTTACCACCTCTCATTTACGTTCTTCATACAATCGCGTCGTGCAATACCACGTTTGGTGTATATTATGCCCGCGAAAGGGCCGCGAATGCACCATGAGCGTGACATGTAAATCATGACATGCAGGTCATGGTTTTTATGTTACCACCTGTTATTCATGTTCTTCATGCAGTCATATCGCGCAATACCAATTTTGGTGTATATCAACCTAGCGAAACGGCCGCGAGTGCGTCATGAGCGTGGCATGTAAATTATGTCGTGCATGACACGCGTGTCACGTTTTTCATGTTACCACCTCTAATTTGCGTTCGTCATACAGTCGCGTCGCGCAATACCAATTTTGGTGTATATCAAGCCAGCGAAACGGCCGCGAATGCACCATGAGCGTGGCATGTAAACCATGACATACATGACATGCATGTCATGGTTTTATGTTACCACCTGTTATTCATGTTCTTCTCATACAGTCACATCGCGCAATACCAATTTTGGTGTATATCATCCTAGCGAAACGGCCGCGAGCGCGTCATGAGCGTGGCATGTAAATCATGACGTGCATGACACGCGTGTTATGATTTTCATGTTACCACGTGTCAGTTATGTTCGTCATGTCGAAATGTCTCGTCATACCAGTTTTCGTATATATCCATTCATTTAAACGGCCGCGAGCGCCCCGAGACCATGTCATGTAAATCATGCCGCACATGACATGCATGTCATGATTTGCATGTTAGGACCTGTCATTATGTTTGCCATGACCTCTTGTCACGTCATACCAGTTTTGGTATATATGAAATTAACGGAATGGCCGCAAGAGCCCCAAAGCCGTGGAATGTAAATCATGCTGTTCATGACAAGCATGTCATGATTTTCATGTTATTACCTGTCATTTATGTTCGTAACACGGTCATGTTATTCCGTACCAATTTTGGTATACATCCGATTAACGAAACGGCCAGGAGAGCACAAAGTCGTAGGCGGCTAGCTAGCTAGCTTTAACCCCTTGAGATAGCTAGCTAGCTAGCTAGCTCCCTGATTAATACAGTTACTACCCTGATTACTCTAATACAATTACTAAATTACTAATACAATTACCCTGATTAATTACAATTACTACCCTGAATACCCTGATTAATACAATTACTAAAGTATTTCAAACTTAGGAAACAAGCTTTCAACGCCCCCATCGACTCGAAAAACCATTCAGCTATACCTGTTCAAAATTCATGCTCGAAATTCTTGTTCCCCAGCTTATATAGAGACAGTTGTTTAAAATTATTCTAGCCAACCTTTGCAGGCGTTATAGAGGGCTCACGAAGTAATTTTCGAACTTCTTACAGAACATGAAAAAAAAAAAAACCGTTGCACAGGGACTTGCCTTGTCTTCGTCAAGGCAAGTCAAGTTGCTTGAACAAAAGTGCTTGAAGAAAAAGTATTTTGTTCAAGGCCTTTTTCGTCTCTTCAATCCTCCATCCTCCCCTAACTTTCTTCCCTGTTTGGATTTCTTACAGATCATGTAGGTGATACGCTTCGAGCTTTCCCGTTAAACGTTGTGCAACGTGCTCCTCGCTGCAAAAATTCATACCGATCGCATTTTCGTCTTAATTTTAGTGTTGTTTTAGTCACTTCGTGATATCCACGACGGCTTTAATTAGTGCACTATCGATCAGCAGTTGTAAATGCATCAGTTACGGCACACATCTGTAGCCTCTCCAATGCGTTGTAGAAACATTACGCCCTCTTTTCCTTGAAAGATTCACTTCGAGTATACCACAGTCAGTTCCCTTGCATACAGCAGTTTTTATCGTCCCGAAGGGCTTCACTAGCAGTCAGACGTTGATAATTTGTTGTGAATATCAAAGACCTTCATCCCTAACGTTGATATGCGATGGCATTGGTATTCCTGAGTAGCTTCGTTTCGATACCAATTCGAGTTTTTGAAGTCTGTACGGACGCTTTTCAGCGCAAGTTAGCTTTCCGCATGCACGTGAAAAGCGATCCCATTAGCAGTAACAGCTCTGCTGCAGAATGATTCGCGTTCGTTTTTGTTATATATTTTTTTTCTTAGAGAACGTGAGAGTTCACGTGTAACACAAGACTGGGCATTGCATAACGCTGTATATAGGATCAAAGAACACAGGACTGCCTTTGAAGAACACGTAAAATCGTACGCGCAGCGATTAATTTCACTCAACTGTAGATCGATGTAGGCGCGCTTTAATAGGTGCACACGCGTTATAGCGTGTGCACCTCTTAAAACCAAAACATACATACATTTCCCCTCGTGTTATGCGAGAACGAGAGGTTCGAAGATTAATTCAGGCAAATGCAATTAACAAGTTGAGTAACACAAGAGCGCTTCGAGTGTGCGCCGCGCGATTTTCTGGCACCCGGTGTCGTGTTTCCTCTGTTCATTTATTTCCCGGCTTTCCCCCCTTTTTATTTTTTTGTCACCGGTGTTTATAATGAACGCCGTTCGTTTCATTTTCTTTACTTCTTCAACGAACACGCGATATCGGTGAAATAGAACGGCTCACGCATGCGAATTCACTTCGACATTGATTCGGGCGTATAAGTGGCTTTCTTTCAAAGGAGATCCATAAGCGCGCTCACACTTCCCGAGGATATTAAGCGGGCTCCCTTGCATGTATACTAAGGTGATACAACAGCTGTTCCGTGCCGCGCAGTTTGCTGCGAGTGCACTCAAGAGGTCGTGAGCCGCCTTCATCACTTGTTGCTTCGATTCCCTCGCTGCTCACTAGAGCGACGAAAAAGCGAACGGCTCGAGTGGAACCTACTGCTGCAGCACCACGAGATAGGCAGCATGCGACACCGCAGCGAGCTTCGCCCCCCCCCCCCCCCTTTTTTTTTTCATTGCGCTTTCGTTTCCGATGGGTTTTTCGAAAATTGCGCTCACTTCATACGTCGATGCACACTATGCGCACACAGCCGATGTTAGCGGCAAAGGAAGCCAGCAGCTGTCTGTGGACCAAAGCGATCTGTATAGAGAGGGTATACGTATATAACAGTTCTATTGGCGTTGGTAACCGAAGCGACAGGAAAGAGAATCGCGTGCCGAAAGAAAGGAGAAAGGGATGCGGCGTCTAGTGGAGGCTGGCAATTCAAGCAGTGCGCGTAAAATGGCCGTAACGACCGCTCTGGAGTGCGCGAGACGGAGAGGCCCCCATGCTGCGTCGTCTTTCTAGCACCCCTTTCCGCACGGGTGCGCAGTGGAAGCAACAAACTGACGGTAAATTGAAACCAAACCGCGAATACGCACCGAAACGAGGGAAAACCATAGAAGAAAAACGAACAAGAGCAGAGACACATCCCCACGAAGCAAGAAGCCGGGTGCCGACGCGACGTTATTTTTATCCATCGGCGCCCTAGTAAACATGCAAACGCTAACTAGAGCTAGTGCGCCTCTTTTTTTTTTTTTTCTTATTCTTCCTCCAGCTTTGTTTGCACTCGCCAGAGCGGTTCGTGAACTCGCTTAATCGAGATTAATGCTCCTTCCATTCACGTCGGACCGCTGTTAATTCCACAGAGTCGACTGCAAACACGAACCGCCGAACAGATAGTTTTCTTTTTCTTTCTTTTATGCTGGCGTTGTATAAAGCGGTTCCCCCCGCCCCCTCTTTTCCCCTGGCCGCACCAGAGCGTGGATATATTTGTGCCGGTGTCCGCGCAGCAGGCGGCGTTTTCCTCTCGTCAGACGCTAAGAGGAAAAGGAACGCAAAGTATGCAGAACTGGAGCATTTAGCTAGCTAATGCTTCTTCGGCTGTGAATTCACGTTGGGGGAAAAAGACGAAACTGGGCCGCCGAGAGAGGAGCGCCCGGTTGAGCGGGAGAAACTTGCAACAGATGCCGGCTTAAAGACAACAAACCGCTGCCTGCGGCAGCAATCATGCAGCGCCTGATTTCCTATAGTGTATCTCACGATGGCACGAAATACAACGTAATGTTTCGGCACGGAGGACATCCACGTTCAGTGCAGGTCCCTGATAACTACGAAATGTGGCTGGATAGACGCCTCCGCCGTAGCATGATGCGGCAGCTACGAACAGGATATGCAGAAAAGTGCGGCTTTTCTGTAATACTGTGTACACACTGCCCACTTGGCCGTGCATATATATCAAAAAAAAAAAAAAATTAGTCACAACCCAGGAAATTCTGAACCACGGTAATATCATTGGCATGCACGCTATCCGACTCGCACGAGAATGCTATGAAGGCGCGCTCCCACTGTCTGTGCCTTTGCTTTTCATCTCCAATATCGCCATCTCACTTCCAGAGCAGCTAGCAAACTATGTTCTAGATGTTTGTCTCGCGGTTAACATTTCACACCTCATTTGCGTTTTTTTTTTTCATTTTATGCAATTTTGCCTGTCGTCCAATTTGGCTTGCAACACGTTTGACAATGCCAATCACGTTCATGTTTGTCGACTACGCTATGTGCACAGGTAGTGAAACTATCAACGTGAAACGCGTTATGCCTACATTTACGATATGTATAACTTCAAATAAGTACTATATGAATTGTGACCAGCAGTAAGTGGCCTGAAAGCAAGCCAGGCCTTGAGGGTACGCTTGACAATAATGAGCCCTATTCAAATTAATATTAACAAAGATTTCGGTGGTCTCCCAGAAAGCCCTTTCATATTAAGATGTTTTTCGGATAGTGCTATATATGACGGAGCAGCTCTATAGATTCAACATGGATGACGGACAATATACGAATTTTTTTTCACAAATACAGCTCAATAAGAAAAATACATTTTGTGTGCGCTTTTGCACCTGTCTGAGGTATGCGCATTCCAATTCAACACAATGACTGCTCACACGAAACCATTAGTTCACGAAGTGCTATCGGCACCGCAGGACACAAGCGAGACATGTGTTCCTCACGTATACCCCAACAACTGCTGCAACTTCGCTTTGAGAGAGCCACCGATGGAATACCGCTCACGGACAATGCTGATCGACTTGTTGCTCAGCTTTCGCCCTGATTGAGGAAATTACGTCTTGACAGGATTGCAGGGCTAATCGACAAATATTGCTAATATTACTCGCTGTTCGCACAAGACCGCGTTTAGTTTCTACGACTAGGTTATGATGTGAGTGTATTCATCACGGGTTACAAGTATTAATTTGCTTTCAATTTGCTTTGAGAACGATAGGCAGTCAGTTACCGGTGAGTCAGTGGAAATGTCATGCCTCGGTAGCGGCGTAGGTTGGCAGCATGCTGACATCGATGCAATGATTCCGTGCGCGTGTTTCTGCACCGAGCTTTCTTCGCTCCGCATTTTGTGAACATCCTCGTCCACCCTCTGTGGTATACGAGCATGATGCCTAATCGCGGCCTATACATTAACGCTGAATTCTCTGTTTGCTTTCTTATTGTGAGCGAATGTGTTATGCCATAGTTGAGGAACGCACGGTCACACGGGTGGTGCACGTAACATTAAAAAGGGCTTAAATTACGCCAGCGCGACGTACATTTAGAAGTGCAACAACACGTTGGAAGCGTGCGGCGACAAGCGTCGTGTTCGGACACCTACGCGGAACCTCACGCGACTGCAGATCACACAAGTAGCCGTGTACAAAGTTAAAGAAAAGAAAAATCACGGCGGATCAACATGCCACTAATCAACATGCACGTATGGCAGCGACTACCACAAAAGGTTACCTCTAAACAAATAAGTAGTCAACGCAATTAGCTTTTTATTGAGGTACATGAAATAAAATACTATTACTTTTTTTGAACGTTTCAACCGATCGTGATAAAACGTGTTTACGAACTGCGATGAAACTGTCAATAAACCACGTAGCCTTTCATTTGTGCTTCGCTTTTATATGCCATTTCTTCGCAATGTCAACACCTTTGCCGCTTAAGTCACCTTAATTGCTTCGAGTATAACATCGCCTTTAACCTTGAGTGTCTGCACGCAGCAAATGACTGAACGACCTTTCTAAGAGCCCTACCCTGCTTCAACGTCTATTAGCAAAATATCTATGCCTGCTAACACCGTGTTTCCCACAGTGTTAGCAGCCACGAGTGAAAAACATTGGCGTGATAAATGTACGTACCCATGCAGCGCTGCGAGCCCGGTTATTGCGTACTCGAACGACAAATTAAGCACGTGTAAACAGAGCTGAGAGGTCGGCCCGCGTACCAACCACCAAATTAAGCACATGTCAGTGAAAGAAGCTTTCGGATTAGAATGAAAGAAAGAGGGAAAAAAGGCTCTTTGGCAATTTGGCAAAAACGCCCGATAGAAATGATGCAGGAAAGCGTGAGTAAAAAACAAAAAAAAAAGAAAGGCAGCTGAGGTGTTTCAAAAGGATTCAAATACAGGAGAGCAGAAAAAATAAGCCGAAAAGAAAAAAGCTGGCGCAAAAAAACGGCAATCCCCACTTTAGCTAACCCATCGGGGGATGGAAAGCGCAGCAGGATGGTGATCCGAAAGTGCGAAAGCATTAGCGGCCTTTCGAGATGGGATCTGGGAGGTTTGGGGGATCATGGCAGCATCGACTTCGTGGCCCTCGGATTAAGAAAAACTTGGCGATCCTGCAGTTACTTCCTGTGCGCGACAACGTCCACTTGCGAAAGAAGTCTGGCGCCGAAATCACGTCGGCAGAAACGAAGAACGCTCCTACACAACCGCGACATCGGGATAGAGAAAAATAAGTACGGATAAAGCTCACATAAACGGCCAAGAAAAAAGTGTCGGGCGATAGAGGCCTTAGAGCAGATTCTGAAGTTTGGGCACTGCGGCTGACATCTGGGATTAGAAACCACTCACGAAGAAAACGGGCTAGCTGAGGCATGGAACGCAAGACACACACAAGCGCACGAACACACGCACGCACAGAAGGTACGTAAAGGAAAAGCAATGGTGATGCCGTTTAGACATGCGCCTTAGTATTGCCCATCTATCAGCTTTGCTAAAGATAAGCAATCTGGGCCCACAACGAAAACAGCCTAAACTTCACTACCCAATAGACATGATCACACACACGCAGTCAGCTACAGCCCAAAATAGCAAAATTAGCCATGTTCCACCGGGGCCTCTTATTTTTTTTTATCTTCCATTTTTGTTTTATTTTTACGTTATGAAGGTCCATCCGCACACTGAAATGCTCAATAAATACGCTTTGCGTGCGCGTCACTCTGTTCAGTTTTTTTGGTGCTTTAGATATTAACTGACAAAGCACAGAGATTTGGCGGTGAACAATAAGTTTCCACATTAGTCGAATATGCAAGAAAGGTACCACGCCGCATACGTATTTTCCGTGAATAAGATTACCTTTCACTTTGTTTTAATACAGAGCGATTGTGCGCAAGGTGAACTAAGGGACGCCCCTAAGAGAAACAACGGGAATGTGCTGTTCATGACGCCAGCGTTGCGAAGGCGTGTGCTCGGAATCGAGGCATCCGTTCATATTTGCCTCTCAGCGCATGACACGGCAATGCTCGTTAATTCAATTAGTAAGCGGGTGTTTCCTCCAATAAATGTAGGCGATAAAACTACGAACATTCCTTCGTGTAGTTGTCAAACACATTGTTACAGCTATCATTTGTTATGCTTTTCGGGTGTAATTGCAACTTTTATTTTGTTTATTGCCATAATCGTGCTCGTTGAACGTCGTGGAGGCTTGTCACACATACGCCGTTGGATAACACGAAGCAGAGCGGTTTCTCGGTAACATCGCATCGTCCTCGTGCTTATTGGATGCTGTGAATGCCTTCATGCCGTTGTAGAACGCACGAAAGGTACGAGTATACGCTAGACAGAGGTGTTGCTCTGTGTAACGCTCTTACCCTACAACTATGACTCATATTTAGTGTCAATCCCGATACACTATAGTCGGAATGCCTCACTGCTATACCACAAACCGCTAGAAGTCGTCGCTACGAGTGAGGCGCATAAAGATTTCAGCGAATGACCCAGGACCTCACGTCGTAGCGTTTTCGGTCTCACTTTGTCTGAGCCTTCGTGACCCTAGTTTGAGCTAATATTTACGCGCGCGTACAGCATAGACACACTGCGGACATTACTCCAGCGATGCCAAGTATCATTAACGGTGGCATATAAGCACTTTCCAATATCACAAGGCCTCCCTTATTATCTCTGTCTTTATTGTAAGCACACAATGTTCTTTCTTCTTCGCGCGCACACAGCACTCTGTTGCAAAATATTCATAAGGTCACTGCACATGCGTGTAACTACGATGCTTAAAAAAAAATTGCGGGTAGTTTGCACTAAGTCGCGCAAAGCTTGGCACAGCGAAGCACGGACCCGTCGCCGTTCGTACTCCCCGTCCACCGACACGTCTAGCTTCGAGATGCGCGGCTTCCTCCTCGAAAGTACGCAGCCAGACTACGCACTATAGAGCGGAGGTTGCGTGCGATGTCTCCGTCGGTGGGCCCCGCTTAGCTACTGCGCATGCGCGGCTTGGCCAGGTGGTGCAGTATCTGGTCGCTAGACGACGCGATGCTTGCTTCCTCTTTCGTTTTATCTTTTTATTTTCTCTCTACTTCTTTCTCTCTCTTTCGTGAATGTTATCTCAGTCTTTCTTTCTTTTCCTTTCTGCATTTTTTCCTCTCTATTCCTCTCTTTCTCATTCTTTCTGTGCTAAGCTTTACTCTCTACCCTCCTCCTTTCCCCCCTCCTCACCACCACATCTCTCCTCCTCACGCTTGCTTCCCTTTCCCACCCCCTTGCTACACTATACTATACAAGGCTATGCTATGCTCTGCTAGCGTGCCTTGATTCGGATCGAGGGTACGCGGGTTCGAATCCCGCCTAATGAATAATTTTTTTTCGGCAAGAATTTTTCTCTTTCTTTATATCTCTCTTTCCGTCTCCCCGTTTGTTTCTCTTTCTTTTTTTCTTTATCTCTCTGTACTAGTTCTCATGTAGCCGCACAGTGGCACGTACACGTTAAGATGATGATAATTTACTGCGATCGACTCACAAGGAATGATTTGCTAAACAGCTTCGCAGTTAAAAAGTCCAATAAGAAAAACGTCGCAAGCACCATGGTTTCGAACCTCCAGCCCCTATCAATTTTCATACTATTTTCGCACGTTCTTCTTTTTCTGTATTTATTTTTCGGGAAAATGACCTCTTTGTACCGGTAGCAGGTTCGAGTTTCCCCATATATAGCGCGCTTCAGGCCATAAGACCGCGATACACCGTAAGTGTGTGGGAGCTTTCGAAACCACCGCTAACGACGAGTTACACGCGGTGGCCCGTGCACATCGATCATTGTTGCGTAGCGGAACGACGACGCACGCGAAACTCGATAAACCACGATGCGAGCGTCGGGCGTGATTTTTCTAGCATAGGCGATGAACTTGGCACGGGCTGCACGGAGACAACGAACTCCGTACATGCTTAGTGCAGTTGCGCAGCACAACATAGTCCGCGCGCCATGCTGCTCAGGTAGCAGCGAACACGCATTGTTTAGGCGTCGGCACGTAACACAAGATCTGCCGTCGACGCAGGCGTCATGACGCGCATCAAAGACACTGGGGCGTCTCGGCGAGGCGGTTTCAATAACATGGGGCGCGTGGATGGGACCTTCATTACGCGCGCGGATCTATAGCGATGCGAGTAGACCATCCAATAGTAGAGCTCGCCTTAGGATCGGGTGAGCCAAGATGAGGATTACAGATTCATTTACCTTTTCCCCTTAATTGAGGGAACAACGGCATGTACAAGAGCGTCGCACCTACACGCTGTGTCGGGCTATAATTTGCACGCCGAAACACGGGATGCACGAATCTGTCAGCATGCAGCGGCACCTCTTAACGAGATGGTACGTTGTCGCTCTAGCTCTTGCGTCACTTCACTAAGAATATCAAGTGCTCCAACAGCCATATATGCTCGTTTTCCTTCGATGGCCCTATAGTATACATCTAAACCGTACATTCGACAGTGATGGAAATATAACGCGAGAGAAAGAGCACACACACGGGGGCGAGCTGTTACTGCGGCACGAAACACGAAAGGGGTTGAACTACATGCCTGAGTTAATAAAATAACCGGCAAAATCTGTTATCCAATAATGTGGCAAATTAAATTTTTTCAGCGTCAGTTATGCCTGGTCACTTTGTGCTCGTCTACAAGTTGCTTCATGTACTGCTGCATGCACTTCAAGTTATTTCAGACTTAACTGTCGACTAAGAACATACATTAAGCTAAAGTAGAGATTGCTGCAAGAAAGGGAGACGAAGGAGAGGAAAGTCAGTGGCATGAGCCAGAACTTTAATTGTCTAGCGCAACGGCAATCATTATATATCGCTCGTACGAGGCCATCAACGCCGCAATCAATATAAAACGAGCAACACTGCCATGGTGCACACATCGTGCAGACCTATTTCTCTTTCCTTATCTGCTGCAGAACATGGCCTATAAGTACAACCAATAATCGTCCTATAAGACTAATCTCGCGTTTAGATATGTTAAGTCCTGAACACCATTGGGCTTACCTCGAGATTTAAAAAATGATAACTACATTTATTAGACGATAAATCAATGCAGCCTTCCCCACCTTCAAAAAGTGGTTCTGCCTTTTCATACTGAATGCAATCGCGAGTTCAACAGATAACAATATCTTGCGTCGGTTCGTTCCCACTGGTCATCTGGTACACTCAGTTACTGCTGACATGACAATAATTTTTTGTCAACGAGCGATGTATATTTCACAGGAATGCGCTTTAGCTGTTTAGAGATGCCGCCATTACTGGCGGCAGCTGTTAGTTAAAAGTAATCGCGGATAATGAATGCTGTCAGTTTCACATGGGCTCTCAACTTCTGAAGTAAACAGCGAACAACAGAAAAAGGTAACGGGGAATGAGGTGAATGGGCCAGCTGCCCGTATATACACCTGACAGCAACGATAGTCGGGGGAAGTAAGGTAGCTGCAACAACTTCAACCTTGTCCAAATCAGAGGAAAAGAAAAAAAAATCACAGCATATCCACGGGGTGAATGATGATGGGTGGGGCGAAGCTCCGGAGGGAATCATCGGTAAACCGTGAAACTCTTCCGTGAAATTCGCCCAGTACATCATATAAAGAGTGTGAAACACCGTGTATATATTAAACATCAAACTTTTATTCTACTGTTGGTTTACGTGGTCCCTTCATTATCACCGCTTTGTGATCGGTGAAATGCAGGGAAAGTGTCCGCTCCCGAGCGAAAGAGAAAGCGCGCCAAGAGCGAGCGACTTTTACGATCGCAGGCATCCAATGACATGCGCCATTCGCATTATACAAGCGCCATCTGTCATCTTTAAACAGCAACTCTAAGAAATACATGAAACGCCATCCAGCGAGCAATTCATTAAACTAGAGCTCTCAGAAATACATGAAACGCTATCTAGTGAGTAATTCATTAAACTAGAGCTGGCTACATACATACTACTACCACTACTACTAATACAGAGGAGGGAACGACCCACACCCTAAGGAGCTTCGCCCCTAAAAGGTTAGAAGGTTTTCAAAGAATGCGACACCGTAACGATAGTGCACAACCTCAGATGGCCCCTGGAAGGTAGCTTACCAGCCCTGAGACTTAGGACCTTCCCACCACTTATATATGCGGGCACACCTCTCAAGCCAAACCCGCCATGGTAACTTAGTGGCTATGGTGCAGCGCCGCTGAGCTCGAGGTGGCGGATGCAGGCCACGGCAGCCACATTTCGGTACGGGAGAAATGCAAGCAAGCTCTTGTGCCTGCATGTAGCAGAATGACAGTGAACCCAAAGTGGCGAAAATTAATGCAGGGTGCCTCACTATGCCGTGCCTCATAATCAGAATGCGGTTTACATAAGGATGACATCAGACTTAGTTTTTTTTTTTTCATCTCGATATAATTTCTTTCCTCATTTAGCGAACTATACCTCCGATCGATACGCGACAAGAGCTGCAGGAATACAAATTGCTACATTTTCTCACTTCTAACGCCGTCAGGCGATCGAAGCTGGGACAAAAAGAGAGAGAGAGAAAGCCGCAGACATCAATTCAGCTCACGCGATGTCTTTGAATATCAGCACGCGTGCCACAATTATCCCCAAGGCGAAGCAATTACTGCAAGTGTTCCCCGTCCCGAACCCTTTCGTGAATTACGTCAGTCGCCGCGGTTCCTCAAGAACGTTTAAACCAACGAATTACAGCGACAGTAATAAAGGACACGGCCAAATAACAAAAAATAACGGACCAAAAAAGAAAGCCATATGGGGGAGGGGGGGGGAGGCGGTACTTAGAAGGCCGTACATATAAATAAATAAAAAAATCCTAATGGCTTTTTCCGATCAAGGACGCTTCCCTCCCTGACCGGAACAACCACAGCGACTTCCTTCCGCTCGCCGGGACATGTCCCGGTTCTCTTGAAGGGCTACATCAAATTCAAAGGGAGCTTCGGCTCTAACCTCTTTTTTCGTATATTTTACCTCGGCAGCTATATAGTGGTGCCGCGGGATCGTCTCTGTTGTCTATTCGCTGGGCGGACCACAGCGCCCGAAGAGGCCCTGTTCTTGACACTGACAATAACACCTGCTGCGTGTGGACAAAGTGAACTGAAAGGGAACCGTGGCTCCAATTTATGGCGGCACCAACGGAGACTAGTCGCAAACGCTTAAATAGACGATGCCCGAAGCTGTCAGCCCGAACACAGCAGGGAATTGGAAATACGTGCTCAGTGATCGCATCGCATTACAAGCAAGGTAACGTAGATACGGTATAGAGCGAATGATCGCGTCAGCTAGGATCAACATACATACGGTAGTAAGCAACGCGAAAAACAAGACGACGCACACAGCAAGGAATGACAAGAACAAGCGCTGACTTTCATGTAGCTTTTTAATCAGAATTAAAACATACAACGGGTGTTCAAATGAAAACGCACGAAACGTCGTAACAACATGACCATTAACATAGATGCTTATGCCGCTATGGGAGAACGTAGCGAGCCATCGAAGGATGTGATTGGTGTATCTGCCGTGGATCGGAGCATGCGGGAGCGCCCGCATGCGTAGGAGAGAACAGAGGCTCTTATAAAGAGTACCGTCCAATTGACGCGGCAGTGCATGTGAGGACAGGATGGCGTTCACATCGCAAAGTTTGACGATTAAGGAGTAGCGACGCGTTATCCGATTTATGACAGCGGAAGGTGTCAAACCGGCCACCATTCATCGCCTGCGATTTCCATGTGTCTGGTC
Source organism: Rhipicephalus sanguineus (assembly GCF_013339695.2). Classification (NCBI taxonomy): domain Eukaryota; kingdom Metazoa; phylum Arthropoda; class Arachnida; order Ixodida; family Ixodidae; genus Rhipicephalus; species Rhipicephalus sanguineus. The sequence continues at coordinate 222,952,756 of NC_051176.1, read as the reverse complement.
CCCTGAAAAAACATCTGAAAGGGAAGCGCTTCAACTCGGACGACAAACTGAAGGACGCTGTGAAGGACTGGGTCTCGTCACGGCCACATGAATTATGGGAACAAGGAGTCCTTCGGTTCGTTCATCACTGGGATCGTTGTGATCAGGCACGTAGTGTACACTTTGCATAAAGTCTTTGTTTATACCCACAGTGTCATTTCGTACCTTTTCATGTGGACACCCCTTGTATACATACACATACAGCCCCCGGCCGTACGGCATACGCAAATAAAAAATGTCAGACCCTTTTCGCTCAAAAACCAAAGCACCCCCATGGCACATACTTCATGTCATCCCAAGATGCGAAATTTTCTTATCATGTAGTGTCAATGACACCTGACGTACTCACATACCTACTTGGTTGACTTGCTAGACCTGCAAGTGCTTCCGAGGCGGGTGGTTGAGTCACAAATGTGCGATTATTTCAAACAATAACTAGCTCTTGCTGCCAGTCGAGGCCAAAGCCATAGCCAGCAATTTGTTTCGGGGGTGGGGGTTCAACCAGTGTTTGTGCATATTAGTGCGTGTGTTTGTATGTGTGCGTGTATATATACACATGCAAAATAGAAAAAATTTCGGCGGGGGGGGGGGGGGGGCACATGACGGCAAATTTTGTCATCAATGCCAAAATGTGCCGCCAACGTAGACTGAAACGCGAACTGTAGGGGTGTGCGAATGTTCGAAAATTTCGAATAATGAATCGAATAGCGTTCTATTCGATTCGGTACTCGAATCGAATAGCGCATATTAGAAATACCGAATCTTTTTCGAATAATAAGCACCGATGAAAAAAACCTCAAAGGAACAAAACGTTGGAACAGAGAGGGCTAACGTTTCTTGTTTTAATCATCGAATTACCAAAATGCATGCAGCCCAAGGTTTTGCGGGATTATCTGTGCTATATTGATTACAGGATGAAGACGTTTTTGCTTAAAACTCCAGTGTCGCCGAGGCAACAGTGTCATCAATCCACTATCTTCCTCATGAGATTTATGATGATGTTGACTCAGGAATACCGTTTATTTATATATCAGTTTTTACTTAAAACCTGTTGACAAAGTGCCCCCTTGAATACTATAGACACTCCTGTATTTCATTCTGCAGTTATAAAATATTTCTAAGGGTCTAGTTGCTGCTGTATACGAGCTTTCCTCAGTTTAGAAAATTGTGGTATTCATTTATCGGTTAAAAGTAAAACCAGTGTTCTTTTGTTAATTCTTGAATATTGGTTTCAAATAAAATGTTGTGGAACTCTTGGGCTGTTCTGAAAATGATTACATTACAATTCTATGGCTGCTCTGAAAATGATTGCCTGACTATTCGAAAACCACTCGAACAGTATTCGATTCGTATTCGATTCGCTGCCATTGCTATTCGATTCGTATTCGGTTAGGTTCTAAAATTCACTATTCGCACACTCCTAGTCGAACTGAGAAGGACTGGACAGAAACGCTGTTCCGGGCGCAAGTAAATGGAAATGCGACGTGTATCCGACATGTAGTTAGGCCCTGAGGATGTCGGAGTGCTAAATGCGCATCGTGGTGTCTTATGAGGCAAGTATTACAAACGAGGGAGAGCTTGGCAACGCACCAATGCGTTCTGGCTCTTTTCAACTTGTTGGCGTGTGAATTTGTATTCATAGCACCTTGAGATGATTGACGAAAAAGTCATTCACTGAAAGTTTGCCATTTATCGAAATATTCACAATAACGCTGCTTCACACAACTGATGTCCGCCTCTTAGAGTAATCTATGTTAGCCAGTTGAACTGCACGTGCTGCCTAGAGGTGTGCGCCGCCGCGCCGCCGCCGAAGTCCCAAGAGAGATCACGCCGCCGCGCAATAATTGCGGCGCGCCGCCGTTAGTCTTTTGTTTTAATCTGAATGGGGAATCTGGAAATAAAATACAGCACTTCACCGGCGGAGCTCTTCTTGATGTGTCCATTTAATGAACTGTCCATTTCAGAGGCCGCTGAATAGCGGGAGCTCGGCGAGAAGCGCGCCCGCTGTTTCCGGTTCTTGTTCTGCAGCGCCATCATGACATCACGAAGCTTTCAAACACTCTCGGCACAAGTGATAGGGATGGAATGCGCTTCAATGCAACGAACGCAGCCCTCAGAGATCCGATTTTCGGTGCACATGTCTTTTGATCATGTTAGCCATCGACTTAGGTTTAATGCGGCCGCTCGTCTAACGCATCTGTAAAGTCGGTACGCATTCCCTGCATCGTTCTCAAACATCTGGGACACATTCATATGCAAATTCAGACTTGAAAAGTTCCTGTTTCTGTGCATTTCGTCCACTCTCTTCTTACGCTAGGAATGTGCTGGTGGGTTCGGTGCGGCGACGTGGTCAAGAGCAAGGTGACATCACGGCTCACCGCTTTTTCGAATCACTGAATGCGCTCTGCCGAAATGGACTGTGAACATTTCTTTTGGATGAACGCATCGAGAATAGGTCCCCAGAAGTTGTAGTATATTTTACTTCTCCAGAAATATCACGAGTATTGCCTGACCTTAACGCTGCCGCGTCCTCCAGCCTTAATGGGCGACAGCCCAACTCGCTGGATAACATATTCTTGGAGTCTTGGGCCTAGTACACTGTGCATAATTAAATAAAATAGATAAGTAATATATATATATATATATATATATATATATATATATATATATATATATCTCGGTGCGTTAGTACACTTTTTCCTTTTATTCTTACTCGAGTAAATCGATAAATAAACACAGAAGTAAAGAGAATGGCAAACTTAGAATATAGCTGATCTAGTTGGTAGGTATTCATGTTAAGAAGACATGACGTGGAAACACGGACATAAGAGAAAAGTCGAGAGAGTGAACAGCTATCTCTCACGTAGACCACTGCTCGAACTTGATTGTATGGCCTCTTACATGGGAATGCGCAGATAAATATTTGATGCCGCTCTTCCAGCTTTCATTGTGACTTTGCTGCGCTCACCGCGCAGGCCTGGCGTTTTTTTTTTTTATAAAGGGTCCCTAACAGCCTCTGAAAATACAAAAAAAAAAAACAACGAGCACGTTATTTTCTCTTGGCGTTTCTTGTCTTTTGGTGCACTTCGTGATTCCAGAACAGTGATTCACGTGACATCATCAGGGTACATACTCTCGATTGGTCTATATACGAGAAATAACAGTTGTGAATTGTCTCCCATACTACTTTGCTATGGAGCCGCCCACCCGCTCTTGCTTCTATCGCACAACTATCGTGTGCGATTAACTGATTTCGCTCCATTTCGTGCGTTTGCGACCGCGCATGCAGAGATAACAAACTGTAGCCGACAAGCGCGAAATCATAATAGGTTCAACGCTTAGTGCTGACATTGTACGCGCGCTTTATGAAGAAATAAGTGGCGAGCAGATGTCTTCTGTAAGAAAGGTATTGGAGGCGAGAACGAAACCAATGGGAAAGGCGCCGGATTATATGATTCTTCCAACGTACGCACTCTTTACAGCGGAGACGATGCAGCTTTCCAGGAATAAGGCGAGCCCGCCTCGACGGTTTTTGTATATTTTTTTATTGCGTTAGCAATTGTATGGAAACTCAGGACTGGTTTTCACCATCACCGTCATGTTCCGTATAAACTCTAAATCGATAACATCGCTCCGCGCATTGTATGTTCTACCCGCTAGTAAAAGCTCGCGAGCGTTGGCAAGGAACATGGCTAAAGCAGAGATGAAACAAGCTGGCCATCTCCGTCACATGGAATGACATCAACCCGCGTACGAGGCCTGCCGTCGATTGCTCCTCCAGCAGAAGAAAACGCACCGGCCGTCATTTGCTGGGCGAAGGAGCAGGAAGGGATGTCTGGGGAGAAGGACTGCGTAACTCGAGCAGCAACTGTGAACTTTGACTATAAGGGCGGGGTCGAGAGCGCTGGCACACGCGCTATTTCGGCAGACATCCCTCAGCGAACGGCTCGTATACCTTCCACGCGCTCTGCGCGCTGTGATCTCACTGCTTCGCGCGAGGACCACAGATACGACAAACTGACCGAAAACCGCTTCTCTCCCGGGAGCGGCCGGGCGTACTGCCATGCACCAGCGTTTTGTAGAGTTAAGTGAGATCGGAGCAAAAAGAGTTAGCTACTAGCCCTCGTTCATGTAACATTTCGGCGTGGACTTATCGCATTCACTGTTTCGCCCCCCCCCCCCCCCCTCCCGCGCCGCGCCGCCGCCGGTCCGATGAACCCCGCGCCGTTCACGCGCCGCCGCCGGCGATTTTGGGTCCGGCGCACATGTCTAGTGCTGCCTGTCAAGGGAAATTTTTTAGCATGTCGGATTATATATATATATATATATATATATATCGGGTGTCCAGCTATCTTTAGCCAAAGGTTAACACATACAGTATTAAAGGCAGGCGAGTGAAATCAGTTGCATATTGCTGAATGCCACCGTGCGCACTACAGAGAATTTTTTGTTGTGTAATTAATTATTTCGTTAATTAGGATTATTTACCTAATTGCTAAATATTGTCTTTAGGCAAAAAATTGGATTTGTAACATTCGAGAGCGTCTTCACAAAAACCCCCACTGCATTAATTGCGATAAAGAAAGCCGGCAAAATACAAAAAAAAAAAAAAACGTGACTAGCGCATTCGCGCGCCGCGATGGTGCTGCTCTCAGCCGTGGTTTGAGCGAACGAAACCAGCTGCGGCCAAGAGTTGCCGGCTCCGTTGCAGCGGTAAGCCGATAAGTTGGCAGTGGTTTCTTAGCCCTCGCTCGCTATAGCTTGCACCGTCACGCTCGCCAACTGGCTGGCGCGGGGCAAGAAACCACCGCCAATTTATCAGCCTACCGCTGCAACGGAGCCGGCGAGTCGCGGAGCGCGAATGCGCTAGTCACGTGTGTGTTTTTTTTTGTTTTTTTTATTTCGCGGGCTTTTTTTTTCAGTTTGGAAAAAAATGTACACGTGAGACTTTCTTTTTGGCAAATAATGCAATGCGGGTTCGTGAAGACGCTTCCAAACTTTGCAAATCCCATCTTTTGCCTAAAGTCATTATTTAGCAATTTAGTTAAATAATCGTCATTAACAAATTAATTACAAAACTAAATTTTATTTTGATTTCATTTTGCAACTTTCCATGTCAGTTACTGTTGATTTCCATTCATGATTTGGGCTGAACGTTTGGCGCATCCGCTAGGTTTTCAGGAGGTGGAAGAAAGCAGCCTGTTAGCAGTATGGAAAGAGCAATCGATGCCTTCATATAAATTTCCGTCATACTTAATGATAACCGCTACAGCGGGCATAATTATAAGCACGGCCATCCTATGGTAAGGGTGTGCGGCCTTTCGATGAATCCATCCCTGAGCTTTCTTTTTTCCAAGTTTTTATTATTATTTTTTTTATTATTGCCAAACGTAGCGAGGACGAGTAAAGCGGTTAAAATTCACACGAATCCTCGAAGAGCGAAATTTTCAAGCCGGTCGAATAGGTATGTTAGACGAAAACGACCGTCGACTATCGATCGAAATGGAATAAAAAATGAGAACTTTCCTAGAGTCTATTCGCCAACAAAACTTCTTACATTATTCGATACATGTACACCGCATGTAAGTCGGCAGGATTACATATGGAGCTCGATCACTTTGAAATTAATGACAAAAGGAAGAGCAGTACGTCACAGATGTATCCAATGCGGAGCACAGTGCTCGTTGATGTAAATACCACACCATCGTGCACCATTTTCAAGGAATACGAACATGCTGAGATTGGTGAAATACGCTAAATCGTGTCGTCTAAATCGAGACACCGAATGCATGGGCTGCATAAATAGACATACTTATTCAACGGCGAGTAAGTAATTTGCATAACTGACTTCGTCCTTGTGTTTGCTCAGGAAGGAGGTCATTGGCGCAACGACAGCAATACACCGTGACCAGATGAGTTGCTATAAGAAATCAGTCTGTCCATGTAGACTGCAAAAACTGTCGTCAATTCGTACTTAGACCCTCTGTGTTCCAAACAGATATGCGTTTTTCTCTTCCCGTTCCGTTCGGGTTCAGATGTTCCGAGAATATCGGTTCGGGTACGATTTTCGGTTCAGGTTCTGTTCGACATCCTGCTTTGTTTTATGCAACAAAAAGAAATGTCCGTAAACATTAATCATAACATAATAGCCACGCTGCCCTCTAAACTGTTTTTTTTTTCCTGAAGGTAAAGTTTTTGGGTCGCGTTGTTCCGAGGTAAACTTATAGCTTCATTCAAACACGCAGGTTGTTTTTATTTTGCGGGTATTCAGCAGTGACGTGACGGCGGCATGTGTCGAGACATGAGCCACGATTGGAAGAGCGGTAGACGCTTAAATATTCTGTTCCAAGCTACCCGCCAACAAGGCGAACAAGGCGCAGTAATGGCCAGGGGAGGAAATGCACGGAGAAAGAGAAACGAAAACGGGGGATACTTATCACGCCTTTCATGCAACGGCAGAAAGAAACGAGCAAGCTCGGCAAAAAGGCCAAACGAAAACGCGCTGCGCCAAAACAAAAAACGCGAGCGACCGAGTGAGCGAAAAAAGAAGACCAAACAGGCCGGGCAGCTTGGCGTGTAGAGAGACTGGGGCGATTAATTAAGAGCAGCCCCGAGGGAGCCAAGGCCGGTGAACCACGGTGGGCGTTAATAGGCGTTAAATAGAGCGGCGCCTGAGCGCGCAGAAAAACTAAGGTCTGAAGGCAATGTGTACACACAAGAGAATAGAAACAGGAACACGCTAAGTAACCGACAAACCGACGCAAAACACCAGAAATAAACGCCGGGCAAACGGAGGCGACGAGCAAAAGGCGAGAACACGACCGACATCTTTACTTGCTTTTCTGTTCTTCTTTTTCAAGCTTAGAATTACTGTGATGCGTCTGCAAACTCAAATTCAAATACAGCTGGCACAGAAACTTCAGAGGTATCAAATGAAGCGGGTAGAGCAGGGCAAAACATCAGCAGTGGCGGTCCTTATATTATGAAGTCTCGACACTTAATACATACACTACGAGACGAGGACGCACAGAGGAAGTGCAAAAATCGCCTTTCGGTTCGGTCATTGTACTTAAAAAAAAAAAAAGGTGGAGTTTTACGTGCGAAAACCACGATATGATTACGAGGCACGCCGTGGTGGGGTCCGCCGGATGAACTTTGACCAATCGTGGTTCTTTAACGTGCATCGAAATGTAAATACGCGTTTTTTTTCTCTTTTATTGCAGTTTGCCCTCACAGAAAAAGAGGCCGCCGAGGCCAGACATAAAACCCGCGTCCTCGAGCTTAACAGCGCGACACTTTAGCAGATAACTACCACGGCGGGTGCGTTGTAAATACCTGGACATACAGAAATACCAACGTAAAGAAACGCTGCACCGAAGGACGAAACACTGCAAACGCTGCCAAGATCTGAAACCGCGTGAATAAACGTTCACTTGTAAAAGAAGCAGGTAACTTCTGCTTGCGAACGGACGCTTCTCGCGCAGTTCGCACGATTTCAATTGTACAGCGTGGTCCACTTCTGTTCGCGATGCGAATGTTCCACCCACATGGCTGAGTATACAGAGATGCTTGAAGTTGCGTTAAGGGTTGTTTAGTGCCGCGAGGTGGTGGCTTGCGACGCTTAGCCACAATCGCACATACTCAGAATAGCGATAAAACCGGTGGGTACAGTGGCAAAAAAGAAAGAGAAAAACCTGAGCCTCTTTTCCAGACTAAGTAATATATTCAAAGCAAGAAAGGGCCGCGTGGCGAAGCGCCATATATTTCTTCACCGAATGCGTACATTACTGCGCCCATATTCACCAGAAAAAAACAACAAAAAAAAAACGACGCATTTATGTTCATTGTGAAATAGATGCGTATATCGTCGCCATGGTACCAATTTCATTAGAAGGAAGTTGTCCGTCCCATAGCTTTGAATAAGCAGCTTCTGAGTTACACAAATGCAGCGGCGCGCTAGCTGTGAAACTCTTGCAAAAGGCTGGTAATCCAGCTTTCTGGTCGCATGTATGCACACGCGCGCGCAAGGAAATCAAAAAGAACAGATTTACGCAGGAACGACAAAACTGTAAAACAAGCGAGCCTCTTTCAAATGTCCACAGCGGCTGAAACGAACACAGCTTTCGGAGAAATGACGCACACAGCGTATTCGCCGAGCGATAAAAGGAAATGGGATCGCAACAAGCTACAGCATTGTGCCATCAGTTCGTCGTGTCGCAACTCAAAACGGCCTTAATGCTGAGGCTGAAATATGTAGATCGTGACACCAAACTGTCACAAATCCTACGTCGAACATTGCTCTAGGCGCTTAAAACGCTGCAGATTCAGCACGAGGACGCAGCGCTATGTACCGGAGAAAAGCAGAGGAAAATAAAAAAATCCCGACCTATCGAGGCTAAAGGCGGCAACAAGAGGAAAATTGCGATACAGGTTCTCGTGAGACTCTGCATGCAAGCTCTAAACAAATATCACGGCCTGGCACTGCAAGGCAAGAAAATATGATGTTTAAAAAAAATAGTAAGAATAGACGAAGGCCGAGGTGGGCGAGGAATATAAGTGCTGCGAATACGTCAGTCGACATCACAGCGTGAAAAGCGACTGGTGGCCCATCCACTCGAGCTTTCTATGCCTTAAAGAGATCAGACGGCAAAGCTGCTTTTGTCCTTCGTCCTTTCGGGTTGGCAACATTTGATGCCAGCAAATAATGGCGGCGCCGCCGAAAGCTAGTACATTTTTCAAGCCGCGCGCAAACTGTCACGAAGAAGGAGGTGTCCGGAGAAGAGACTTAAAAATCAATGGCTGGCGGTCTTTCAGCGAAAAGCGGCAGACAGCACGTTAGGCTGAAAGGGAAAAAAGTTTTATTTATTAATTTACCTTTTTTCCCGCTAGCGTGCTCATGAAATGCCGCGCGTTCGCGCATGCAGGCTCACAGAAGGCAAAGGAAAAAAAAAAGTTAATGCAGGAAAAACAGTGACGTCTATACGTACTAGGCACCTGTACTAGTGGCGAAGAACTGCGCAAAGGCTCAAAGGGCCCATTGTACACAAGTGTCGTGTCGGTATCGTCAAGGAGCTATTCGCGCGACGCCACATCGCAAACCGCAAGGGTGCTCTCCCGCACAAAGACTCGTGATGCGGCGGAGCCCTCTTTACAGTTCGAAAAGCTGTAGAGTGTGCGCGACGGGACAAGAACGGTGGAGGCCGCACAAGTGACGTCGCCATTCGTCAGTGGTAAACTTCCCAAGAGAGACAGCTCGGGTCAGGTTTCAAATATAAATAGACTCCATGATTCCCGAAAAAGAAAAACACAAAGTGCAGTAGTGGAATGCAATGGGCCGTTGCAACTGTCAGTCGTCAAATATCGCCCACAGTTAGTATCCTTGCAGTTCAGCGATAGCTTGGGAGAAAGAAGAGAGGGGAAATCAGCGGTACGGTTGTGAGTTAAGATTCGGCTCACTGCAAGTTCAATGGCTCACACGTGTTCGGCCATGCGCCACTTGTCATTATTTACGTTATTTTAGTAAAGCAACTGTTTTACGTGTTTCATGTCGAAGAAAGAAAAGGGTGGGGAGAGGGATGAGTGTCCGACCTAAATATACCGGGAGTTTCTAGGAAGGCAACTAAAATTTACTAAAAGTAGAGCACTCAAGATAAAAATGAGACATTTTTTTTCCAAACCGGATTATGGGTAAAAGCGGACGTCGGTCAACAGCGTGTGCTGAATTTTTTTTTTCGCTAAATCGGTAAATACCTTAAATAATGATTCAATTAGCTGAGTTACGCGGCTACTGACGATGAAAAGCTTGTAGCTGCTGATGATGCCCTCTCATGTCATTTTTCAAGTTGCGCAAGATGCCGTCCTTAAAGCTCCTTGAGCAAGAACAAGTTTCACGCTTTTATGTTCTTTTTTTTTTTCCTCCACCGGAAACTAGAACTCGGTGCTTGAGGAGCATAGGGGAAAACCGCATCTCGGCCACGCAAGCTGAACGATGTTCCTCATTTCAACGTGGTGGTTATGGTTCGTGGCATGCGATTCCCACAGGCAGTCATATATAACCAAAACGAAGGTTAGCGCAATAGCTGTTTGCTCACCCTCGTCTATCCGAAGCGCGCATGCTATCAAAGCTTTTTCTTTTCTTTTTCACGTGTGTCCGGCGCTTTTAAAGGGGCCCTCTACGCCCAAAGTTACGCGTGTTTATTTTATTCGCCCCGAGCATAGAGTTTCTTACAACCATACCTAGAGGGAAATCTGGCGCCACCGTCTATGCGAATTTCTGAAGGGCCGCCTTTGGAGCGCTGGGAATGACGGTATATGTGCCTGCGAGGCTTGTGTTGGCTGGTGTTGTGCGAGGCTTCGGCTCAAAAGCGGATACGACTGCGCAAATAAAGCTTCTCTAAAACAAAACTTTTATAAGCGGATGTCATTTACGCGTATTATATTTTAAAATAAACGTCCACTCACCTTGATGGCATAACCAAACGGCGAAAGAAAGAAACAGACGACGAGCAATGGCAGAGAGAACGCTGCCTTTGTCGTCTGCCTGCCAAGTTTAGCGGCCGTTGGTTACTTTTTACGCTTCGTAAAACTATACATCGACGCAGAAGTTTCCAATGTTAAATAAAACTCGTTTTTTCTGCAATAATAAAAAACATATAGCTCACTACGTGCTCCTTCAATAAGAAATCAACCATTTCGACGCAAGGAACGCGTTGAAGCCAGACGCGTCTTCGTTGTTTCTGAGCTCTACGTGAAGGATACGAATCCGAGTCAAGTTCGAAGCTCACATATCCCGGCATTCCCACGCGTCCAGCAGCTTGCAGCGCCACTTTTTCCCTCTAGGTAAATGTAGGAAACTCTATGGCCCCGAGATCGAGCGGAGTCGCCGCCTGGTGGCTACTGGCTGAACCAGGCCTAGTGTGGACGGCTCCCTGCGTCGTCTGCTAGCCACCGCGTATTTGCATGTGCGCGTACATAATGCACGTCCTCAAAAGGCGGTTTGTCTCGTTGTGTTACCGCAAATTTAACTGCTTGTACGTATGCCGAACACAGTGTACAAAATAATTTGGCATTGCTAGGCTGCATATCTGCTGTGATAGGATCATCGAGTGCACTTGTCGAGAGTGCTGTGTATTGTCGTCGTACCCTCCGTTCGCCAGAATCATTTCAGTGTAGGTGCCTCTTTCTGGTTCAAACACATCGCAAAGTGTACTTGGCGTCGCCCTAAACATGATGAGAATTAAATATTGTGCGAATGCAGCGTTGTAGCGACTCAGTGGTAAACAAAAACAAGGCTCTAAGCCATGCACTTGCGCGTCACACTTGTTAGGCGTATAATTGCGTGACTGTCTTTTGTCGGTTACGCGACGAGCTTTAGATGTGCTTAAGATGTCATTTTACTGTACAGTCATGGTCCCACTACAGGGTAATATTCATGACCAAGTGAAGTCTGACTCTTCGGTACATAAATAATCTCCTAAAAAGAACAGAAAATGGAATGAAACGGAAGTGATCAAACTGATTTGCCGCGTGTGGTTTTTACTTTGAGGCGAAATGCATGCAAAGTGTGGAGATAGGTTTGCGAGACGCTTACCCTACGAGGCGCCCGGCAAGGGACGCGACGTTCTCCACTGCCGCAGCGAACAAAGACGCTACGGCCGGGTTCGTCGACTCTCCAGCACGGCGCAGAAAAGGCACTCGAGGCAGGATGTCAACAAACAACACGGGTTTATTAACCCACGATGCAGCACAGTACGACAGTCACGGGCTTGCAGGCCGTAAGGGGAACTCCGCAAGACCGATCGAGTACGCTTGCCAGCGGCGCTACGACTCTCACACAAAGGGCAGCAGTCGAGCACACCAACGAGAAGCCGCCTGCTAGAGCAGCGCGTCAACCTCTCGTGCCAGCCTGGGAGCATCTGCCGGGGGCAAGCCAGCGCCAGACAGAAGCGAGATCAAGGGGGAAGGGGGTAGTCACTGGTGACCAATGAGAACAGGCGCAGCGCAGTGACGTAGGCTAGCGGGGTGGCTTGAGCATGTCGAGACATGTGCGGACGCATTCCCGCGCGCCGGGAAGCCGACACATGGCTCTCACCAGACAAAAAGGCCTGGCGCTGCTGCCGTGGTCGCCATACTGCCGATTAACGGCGGTTCCCGGCGCTCGAGCCGCGCGGGGCTTGCGGCCTGAATGTCCAACGAGACGGAATGTACAACGAGACTGAATGTCCAATAGTGGACATTCAGTCTCGTTGGACATTTCGTCTCGTTGGACATTCCGTCACGGTTGGACATTCAGTCTCGTTGGACATACAGTCTCGTTGGACATTCCGTCTCGGTTGGACATTCAGTCTCGTTGGACATACAGTCTCGTTGGAGATTCAGTCCCGGTTGGACATTGCGTCTCGTTGGACATTCCGTCCCGGTCACAAATTTCACTTTTCCGTTTACGTTCCACACACCCCAATATTTGCTGTGAAAATTTTCCGAATGTGCCCTAACACCTAACATTTGCGACGTGCGTGTGAGTCTCTCGAACTATTCTTCTTTCGCACTTTCATAGCAAGGGATTCGTCCTGCCTCGTGACGCTTTCTGGCAAAAATAGTGTTTCACACTCGCCGCCTTAGCTACGAGTGACGCTGGTAACACTCTCAGGGATTAAACGCAGATAGATACCGCACAGAGTGGACGAGGGAGCGCCCTCTCTCGTAATCTTTTAAGGGGCTGTGATGTCCGATTTATGACAAAGATAAACAGGAACAGCAAAGTATGCAAACAACCAAAATAAAGCATTAAAGTAACATATTCAATATACATATGAAAACTAAAAATACAAAATAGAAATAAAACTAACAAAATTTGAAATTACGGTAAATGCAGGAAAGCGAATACGGAAACAAAAATACGACGCCCGACGCCACAGACAGTCAATATTTGGAAAACACACACAAAAAAATGCGATCTTCCGTTAGGCTATCTTAACCCAATCAATCAGTTGTCTGAGAAATTTCAAACGAGGACACGTTTAATTATCTCTTCTAAATTAGACATTCCGTCTCGTTGGACATTCAGTCTCGTTGGACATTCCGTCTCGGTTGTACATTCCGTCTCGTTGGACATTCCGTCTCGTTGGACATTCCGTCTCGTTGTACATTCCGTCTCGGTTGGACATTCAGTCTCGTTGGACATTCAGTCTCGATGAACATTCCGTCTCGGTTGGACATTCCGTCTCGTTGGACATTCAGTCTCGCCGGTCACGTGACCCATTGGACATTCAGTCTCGTTGTACATTCCGTCTCGTTGGACATTCAGGCTCTGAATCGCGTTAAAGAACCCTTATGGTAAAAAAATGAATCCAGACGGCGTGCCTTACAGTCATATCGCGTTAATTTCACGCAAAAATTCAGCTTTTTTAGATGCGAGGCAGCTTTTGCTCGGGGCTGTGTCCGGCGGCGGTGGTGGCGTCCGCGCTCCACGGCGCATGCGCCTACTCTCTCTCCCACTCTCCTCCTTTATGCAGATGTTCGGTCGTCTTCTCTCCTTTCCTACCCCGCGCTGCAGCCGCGGCACAGCCTCTCCTGCCACGTGATGTAGCTGCGCCGCAGCCAAATACAGCCTGTAACCCACTCTCTCCTCTCCCTCCCCCATTTCATGTTTATATAAGCGCGTGCGCTCGGTCGGCTTCCGTCATTCTCGCTTCGCTCCCGTTCAGATGAGTTGTAACGTCAACGTCGGCGCCACTCGGTCACTCGGCGCTAACGGAAAGCAACGCACAAACACAACGTAATGCTAACACAAACACTAAATACAAACCTCACACACACTAACGGAAACGCCGAGTGAACGTAACGGAAACTTAGTGTGCGCCCCCAATGCTGCTTCGCATCCCCTCATGGCTCCTTTGAGTGGGAGATGGTGTAATTTTTTATTTTTACATTATCTTCTGCTATTGTGTGGCGTTATTATAGATTGATGGGAGGCAGTGGACACCAGTGGTATGAAAAAAAAAACACTTTTGTCACATAAATTAACCGCCCCCTTGCTGCATCACTGTCATGCAGGTAATCAGTCGAAAAAAGCTCTGTGCTGAACTGCTACCTTTCTACACTGTTACTGGAATGAAAACGAGAGCCTACGTGTGAAACGTATTCATAGTGCTAAAGCTCTGTCGGCTACGTACCTTTTCTGACGAAATTTATCAACTGTCCTACATATCATGGATAACTGAGTAAGAAAAAAAAACCGGCGCGTATTAACACAGTTCACAAAGTGCTATTCGATGGTCAGATGAGCTTGAAGTAAATATGTAATTAGTTCATTTGCGCAACAGCAGTGCGTAGTAGGCGGAACACAAGCTAAATATGTACCAATAAAACAGCAAAAACATCATGTAGTGTAAAAACGCAGACTGTCGCCGAGGACGAGCTTCCCGTTCAATGACACGTCGCGCTTCTCTCACATGTAATAGTAACGTACGGCGGGCTTCGTGCATCGCTTCGGCAATAGAGAGAGAAAGAATACGAATAAAAGAAAGGCGGGGAGGTTAACCAGGGCTGAACCCGGTAGGCTACCCTGCACTGGGGAAGGGAGGAGGGGGAAAGAAAGTTAGAGAGGAGAGAAAAGTCATTCTTTCAGCCGACGTATCAGTTCTGCGTTTGACGTCACAAACGGCGAATCAGTCCGGTATCCTTGAGAAAACGCAAGAGCGCTTTCGTTGCCTTTCGGAACTGTGATGGGCAGCCCCATGGTCCCAATATTTTTGCGACAGTGAAAGCGCTTCCACCCATTTGATTTAGTGCAGTGCTGAGGTCAAGCCTCTAGAATGTACATATTACCAGTAGGCTGCACTCAACGCGTTTTGTTTCCCGATAATCAGCTCAAATCGCCCACAACCAAGCGCCGCTGTGTACATTTGTATATAAGCCACCGGCCGCCTCTCCAGACTAGCGCGGCGACAGTGCTGCCACCTGTAGCCCGATCTCGGGGCGAATAGTACGCTTGTTAATCGTGGGACTTGATGACTGTAGCACGAGCGAAAGCGGCGAAACCAAAGCGCCAGATATTTTAATAAGTTCCTGAAATCGACTGTGACGTCGTGCGTGAAAGTTTCTTGGAGCGGATCTCACGTATTGTGCTGTGTGTGTTGATTGGTTGGGAAGGAACTATATATTGCGCATGCTTACAATGCACTTACTATGAGTAATTTAAATATGGAGGCATGCTTTATGCTTGTAACAGCTACGAAAAGGAGACAAATTTGTGAATTACAATTTCATTTTGTGCGCATCTGGCAAAAGGACCGCTGTCCAGCGGCCTACACAAAGCGCAGTCTTTACCAATATACCGCACTTTACTCTTATACATCAGGGCTAAACCGTTTATTTTTCTATGGAAAAGCTTCCGATTTCAATGTACGCTCAGCCCAGCTGTATTAGCTGTTGAAGTAGTAGTTTTCAGCTGTTGTAGTAACGGCCTACGCCATGGTAACGGCACCGTCAAAAAGTGCGGAGGCGGCTAGCGTTAAAAAGACCACAATGTGCAGAAAGGTTTCGTTATCAACAGCAACGTGTAAGGCGATCTTTGACTGGAACCAGCAAGGCAATGTCACTGGCTGAGTGAAATGCGAAACGGTAGGCCAATTTCTGTCACGCGCTTTTGTATTGAATTTGTAAGTTCAATAACTATCGCCTTGCCAGCCTCAACCTTCAAACTTCTTTCTGCATTCAGCTAAGCACAATACAAGGAACGCGTTGCAATGCAAAACCTGGCGTCATCTGAAAACTTATGAAAGATCGTCCGCAGTTACAAACTTTCCATTGTCAACAGCCGCGTACCAAAACTGATTAGATCATTAATTAGCACATTTCCCCGTTCAGCGAGAAAGTCAAAACACATAAGGAGAGTGGAGTTATTGAACAATGATGCTTTTATACTCCTACAAATAAAAAAGAATAGACAAACAAACAACAAGAGATAAGATTCTTTAATGAAATGCCCGGAGAGGTTAGCCTGGTTTGTCGCCTGGCTTGCTACTCCAGGTGTCGGGTGATTATGGTATATACAAACAACAAGGTAATGCAACGTTTATTGCGGTAAATTGACAGGGTCGGTATTAGCTGCATAAGTAGTCGGGCACCGCAACGTTGAAGGCTCCCCGCGACTAACAGACTCGACAGCAAGTGCGCGTGATAAGGATACGTCAAAAGGGGCACCAATTAAATGTAGCAAAAAAAGAATAAAACACAAAGAAGAGGCACAGAAGAGATGGAGGAAGCGTAACTGATACCAGAAGTTCGAGCTACCTCACGCCTCTCTCCTTCTCTCTCTGACTTCGTGTCGCGCAGCTTCGCTGAACCAATACCCGGGGTTCGATTGTTTGTAGAGCCTAACGAAGTTGAGCTGCCCCACCTCCGCTCCCAACTAGATGTGGAAGAGCAACTCCGCAAGCGAAAAATTCTTCTCACCATAGAAAATAAAAGAAGCGCCCCAGTAAAACGGCAGAACGCCAAACAAAACTTTCATCAAGTTATCGTGCTCGGTACTTTTTTTTTTTTTCGGTCCTCTTTCGTTCCTGCCTTGTGCCGTTCCCTTTTCTGGAAAGAAGCGACAGATAGTCTGAATGTCGGCACAGTCTGAACTCTGCCCAGAGAAAAATTTGCAAGTAGACAAACACGGAACTTTAGTTTACCGAACTCCCCGCTTCTCTCGCTTGAGAAAAAGAAAGAAAGAAAGAAATGATGGAGAGAGTGAACGCTCGGCATTAGTAGCGTAGCGGCTAAAAGCATTCGCAACGAATGTGACACCCTGTCGCTCTTTGTCCACGCTTTCTTTTCCCTAACACGCTGTAAGGTCGACCGGTGCTGTTGAGAGACACCTAAGGCAATATGGCGGTGGAAGAGAAGGAAAAAAAATAGAAAGAGAGGATAGTAACACTTCAAAAATAAAACTACATTTGGTCAGCGCGTAAGAACTGTATAATTAAGCCGCTGAGAATAGTCGCCGAGACACTTCCTAGACGGCTACTACCGACTCTCTTCCAGCGCATCGCAAATCGGAGCCACAAGTACATTTACCACAATCATACATATTTACAGACATACGCGTCGGTCGCTGCGTTACAAAGAACGACAATCGTCTACGAAAAAGGCACACGCATTTACATACGCCACATGTCGTAACGTTCTTTGGCAAATCGAAGTTAAAATCGAGCAAGTTTAATGCTCGGTCACGACGCTCTTTAAGTCCACTACAGTTGCACAAAATGGAATCCTCGACGTTCCTAGTTAGATGCAAATGAAAGAGCGGGGCCTCTATAAAGTTCGCTCATGAATAGTCATATGCATAGAGCAGGCCGGGCCGTCGCTATGACAACGTGTGGCCTGCTTGGAAGGCAACTAACTCTTCAAGGCCGCGAAGGAGAGGCCAGCAACATGGGAAAGTAGTCTCCTTACCGCAAATGGCTAAAAGACAGTTCAAAAAGAAAAAGAAGCAAGACGGCTTCCCAATTCCGAGCTCTGACGTTACCAGAAAACCTGGAAGATGGGCACTCGCAGCGCACACGGAGGGAAATTGCACAATGAAGCCGCCAATGGTGCAGTTACGCACCAAAGGTAGAAATGTATATCAGTGTTGTAATAACGTTACCAAGTAGCGGCTTAAAACAAGAAGAATAACGCACATGGAAATGGAGGGCGGCGAGCTAGCGCGCAACCGCGAGAAATAAAGGCATAACAACGACAGAAGAACTACAGCATAATCGACAGAAAAGAGAAATCTCATGAACGTCCGTTCCAAGAAGACCCCGCTGCCGAAATACACAGGCAGCGCTCTCATCTTCACAGCAGTGCTGAAGAACGTCGGCACTGTGCTCGGTTCTCGTTATGCGTGTCTTTACTTCGGTCTGGCCTTCTCCCCTTATGCCTACAGAATCGTGCGAGAGGAGAGCAGCCGACGAATAAGGGAGCAGCTGCTGCCATCAAAAATGCTTTCATACAAACGTAGGAAGTTAAATGGGCACTGGATTAAAAGAAATACACATAAACCACAAGCCTGAAGAATTACTGCAGTTCTGTATTTTATTAAGAAAAAAGCAAACTGCAAGAAAAAAAAAAGAGGTAAGAAAGGAGTTTCTAGCACAGTTTCAGATTGAGACGTGAAAGACAATTCGAAGGGATGTCGATAAAGTGCGACGCGGCAAAACATAGAAAAAAAGAGAGAGAGATAAACGGAGAACTCACGGAGAAAACGAACTGCTGGAGCAGAAGTCGAGAAATCAGTCGAGAAGCAACGCACAGAAACAGGCCGATGAAATCGAAGCTCTGTACACGTTGGTTCAGGCTTTTCCCTGTGCATACATGGCGCGAGACAGGGACGAGGAAACAGCGGTATTCGCTTAGACGAGAGAGAAAAAAAAAAGGAGGCGCGAAAATTCAGACAAGAATAAAACTATCGGCGCCTGTTTAATTTGAAAACAGCACGAGTGTTGTTGTACAGGAAAGCCTGTTCATAGTACGGCGAGTTACGTCTTTTTTTATTTTTATTATTTTCCTCCCCATTTTGTTCAACTTAGCTTTGGGCAGCTGAAGCCAACGCTAGCTTCACTCTTTCGCCTTTTCTCTCTTTTTTCTTTTTCAATTCTTCGGCCTTTACGATAAAAGGAAAACTTGCCGTGTGTCACCTTCGTGAACTTCGACGCTAAGGCGATCCGGAAGTCCTAACACGAACCGAGGCCTGTCCACTGTCAACAAGCGCGGGAGTGGTGCGGCGGCAGACCCCGCCATCTTGAAGGAGCAACACAGGCAGCTAGTGCACTGGCCGGGAGTAGAGATGAGCGCGATCGCTGAGACGTAGTAAAGCGGAGAAGGGTCGGTACAGAATGTACAGCGGAAACAGAACCCCGACGAATATCGGGAGAGTAACGAACAAATAAAGACTGAATCAAAAAAAGAAAAAAAAAAAGGAAAGCAGGGGGTCGAAAGTGAAGAACGCCGAGAAGCAGTTCGACTTCATGACGACCATGTAACGTCGGAAAGTTTCTTTGCTTCCAAACTGTGCTCTCATGAGATCAACCTTTTTTCTACCACGGCGAATAAACTTTTGCAAAGCCCCAATAAATGGAAACGAGTAGATAAAAACTGAGAAAACGTGATGGAAACTAAAATACTGCAGAGTTCGTCTATGCGAAGCTTGAATGCGGGGCGAAGTTAACACTCTGCCTTTACTTGCGGCGCCGCTTGCAGTTTGAAACTTCTACCTTATAGCGGCACATGCGCGCGCGCGCGCGCGCGGTAGTAGATGGTTGGAACGAACGGCGCACGTCGTGAACATACCCGTACGCAAGGCACGTGGCCCAGTTCCCTACCCCTTCGATACACGCTTAGGCAGAAAATTTCTGCGCATCCGTCGGATGCCTCGGCAACGCCTGGCTGCTACTTTCGGCCAGCCTACACGAGCTGCCGTTCACGGTGACGCCAAGCAAGACGTACATGATTCTGAGACAGAGAAGAGCGCACACGCGTACGTCGTGTATGTACACGACGGCAGACGGCTTCGGTCGAGGCGGATCCGCACAGCTGCAATGTGTCGCAGCAGCCGACAAGCCACGACGGGACGAACGGGATCGGATATGAAAAAATAGCGTCGACGGTGGCGAAAAGATGCCAACACGCGCCAGAGAGATTGAAAACTTTGGTTCCCGAACGGATCCCGCACCTTCTTTACACTGCAGTGACTGCAGTTTCTAGAAGCGTTCCTTGTTTGCAATACGGACTCGAAAACTGGTACACTTACACAGCGACTCTTTGATCTCTTCAACTCAATTACTCCTCGTGACCCGTGGTTATAACTTCCTTGGCACAACATATATAGGGGCAGGCGTGCTCATTGAATATAAAAGGCATTCGTTGGTTGTCAAGAATTTTTATGTCTCTCGGCCAGGGCTGCCAGGTATGGCCACATTGCGCCAATTTGGCTACTTTTTTAGGATGATGGAGGCAGAAAAAACGTCTTGGATACTTTACTACTTTTTGGCTAATTTCTTCTTGTCTCGATTTGAGCCAAGTTATCAATATATGGTGACGCCGCAGCCGCTGGCGTTCTGTAGTATGTGGTTTCAAAATACGGTGGCCAAAATGTGCTTCCAGCTCCAAAAATTTAGTTGAGCACTTACACTACACAGAGGATTAAGTGAATGGCTCGGTTGCCTAGGCCGGAGTAAGGGTTAATTGTGTGAGATGATAAAACAAATAAAAAATAACTACACGTTTATAACCTGCCAGTCAAGCAGGCCCAGCGCACAAGAACAAAAGAAAAGGCCTTTGGATATGCGGCTGGGACTCGGGAAAAACTGTTGCATGCTGCTTAATTTTGCAGGCCCCCTATTGCTGAACCTGACTATATAAACCGTATAATTAGAAGGGAACAGGATAATCGAAAGCGCTCCGCATCTAGGGTGCTCTGCACTCTTCGACATTAGAAATCTGATATCCGACGAACTGCTTGTCATTTTTTAGTACTAGGTACGGACTGCAACTTTGGAATATTAACAGCACGAACTTCGTCATCAAGCAAGGAATTATTACGAAAGTGACTACAGCATACGTTTTAATCCCAGCAACTTCGACTTCGAGCACAGTGATGCCGCATGCTTTATTTTTATTCCCGTTATCTAATCTTTTTAAGAAAAGTCATGCAAGACGCGTGAGGAGAGTGTCATTTTTGCAACAGCGTAAGAAACTTCATCATCCTGCACGAAATGATTGACAAATTCAATAATTTATGTTTTTTTTTAATCTCAGCAATTCTCATATTATGCCGGATCGTCAATAAAGTTGTTTCACTCACTCATATTGAATGGTTGGTGCTCTACCTATTTACATTTCCGCCGAGTTTGTCTCCAAGCTGCTTCCAAGCACGCGTGGCTACTTTTCGCTACTTTTGCTGTCCTTGGCTCCAGTTGGCTACTTTTTGGCTAGTTTTTCCAATTTTCTAACTATCTTTTGTGTTTTTGACCTGGCAACCCTGCTCTCGGAGACAACTAAGAGGATTAGAACCGGCGTCATAAATGCCTTTGAATTACATCCTAACTTTTGCATTCATCGAATGAACTTTCATTCGACACGCATATCTGTTGGCGCTGCCCTGTGTCGTTAATGTCTCTGCATTGAAGATTTAGCAATAAGGAAAATCTTGTCCCACATGTGTATAACCATCTCTCCTTCACCGCACTATATCATTTGACACTATAACTAAGCTCCGGCACGCCAAAGAAGACTTTTTACACGGCCTGCTTCGTAATGATTTTGCTCTCTTTAACATTATAGGGACATGCCGCAATAATGTTAAAGTGAAACATGTGCGTGAACGCTGCTTCGTAAGTTCGTATACATCGTTGATACCAGCACGTCGCAAATATACAAGTGTTCTGTACCGCGCGTATTCAATTGCACTATTATTGCATGCTTGCTCTTGTAAGGATACCTGCGTGAACACTTCAGAAGCGGCCTTCGGTGCAGCGGCGATTTTTCGGTAAATAACGAAAAGAAGACCGCCCGCTCAGCGGCGATCAACAAGGATGAGCCGCAGGGAAAACCGCTCTATATCCGCTCGTGCTCAAATAAAACGCAAACGCCGGCACCATCCACCACGATGCGGCGGCAAACCCCGGCGTAATGAGCTCCGACGGCTGCGAAGACACGTCAGCCGTGGCGCGCACCCGGCGACGACGAGTACGTTGCGGCGGGTGCTTCCCGCAGACGCAATGCCGAGCGGCTCGGCGGCAGGCCCCAAATGACAGCGACACGATCGCTGGGGCGAGTCGTAACCCTTCCATTACCGCAACGCAGCCGCTCATCTCGTTTCGCGCCCCACCCCCACCGCTTCCGTTCTTTTTTCTCTTTACACCCTTCGCTCGCATTTCGCGCGTCATTCTCGCCTCCAAAATGACTGCCGTGAGCTGGCCCGGGGCCACAAGCGCGCGCGCGCTCTAGAATCGCGAGAGCGGCAGAATTTCGTGCAGGGTGTATGCGCCAGAAGAGGGAGCAACGAAACACGCAACAGAAAAACGGAGGGAGGAACGACAGCCATCCCCGCTCCGCGCAATGACAAATTACGCGAACCCTTTCGGAAAGTGACGTAACGAAAAGAAAACAACGCGAGAAAACACCTCACTGTTTGCGCGATGTAAAAGCACTCTAAGGAGAAACATGGGCGCGCACGCGGAAGCGCATCTATCACGTTGACATTTCGAACCAAAACGAGCGAGAGCGCGCCTCGAAAGGGGTACAACCAAAACAAACCTATCGCTGGGCAAAATAACGAAACATGCCTCTTCGGATCCATCATGTAAAAATTGACGCCGGGCGCCCCTCCTTTCTTACGGACCAGGCTGCTGCCGCGCAAATGCCGTTTCAGCCACCACCAGGCCCGCTCGAAATTCTGACAGCCAAATCGCGAACCCTTTTTACTCCCTTCCCCTGCCTCACCGCGTGGTTCGCGAAAGGAGGCCTCCCCCCGTGCAACGTACTTCTCACTCGCGCAGCGCCGCCCCGCCGTTGCGGCGGTATTGCCCATACTACCACCAAGATCGCACTTATTTCGCTGCGGCAACACGCCGCCGCGCTCCCGCAGAAAAGAGACATACCGCGGCAGATGACGGAAAGGATACGAAATGACTGCTTCGGTTTCTCACGCCGCCGCCGGCTTCCCCAGAGGAAGCCTCAACAGACAGCAAGACCACGGCCGTTATGCACAACGGCCGTCGTCCATTACTTAATGCGCTTTTGAGTGGCCTCAGGGGAGAAGCGAAGAAGTAAATAGAAAGTGAAGCCACGGCGCGAACAGGCAACCTGCGAGGAGCGTCCGACAAAGAAGAAAAAGAACGTGGGACTCGACGGCAACGTTTGCAAACAAAAAAGTATTAAGCAAAGCGGCGGCGATGGCGACAGCATTGTACGCGTATACGTGTCCTTTCGTGCAAGCCACCAAATGACAACGAGAAAACATGCACAGAACAGCGAATGTCAAAACATGGCGCACTCCATCTGGTCGAGTCCGTTTGCGCTTCCCCTTCTTCCCCTTTCGATGAAGCTCTAGCCTACGAGGAGGAGGAAAGAGGAAGAAAAAGGCACTCTCGGCCGCTTCTTCCTCCAACTCTTCTGCGGAAAGACGTCGAATGCTAACAAGTAGCGAACTGCAGCTATACTAGGGCGGCGCTGAAAACACACGAAGAACAAGTCGACAAGGAAGAGACCACTGGGACGAGGTGGGGGAAATATGGGCTCAGGTGAGGGAGAAAAAGATGCGAGAGGAAGGACACGAGGAGAGGAGAGAGTTGGACGACGGGAGAAAGGGGCGCCAGTGTTTCCATGGAAACATGTTCACCAACGCCCGTTTCTGATTGGCCGACGCGGCGCACGTCGGAGAATTGCGAAAGACGGAGAGGGAGAAAGACAAGAGAGAACAGAGAGGCCGAGGGAACACGGGAGAGCCTCGCCAAATGGAAAAAGAAAGAAGGGAGGACAGGAGGAAAGAAGAGAAATGAGCAGAGGGAGAGACAGAAAGACACAGCACTCGATACAGAATGCGTCTCGGGAAATGCATGCATAGAGCCGGAGATGAGGGCGGCGCGAACAAACGAGGGGATGAAAAGGACAAGACAGGCATAAGTATATATCCTCTCATGATCACACATATATGGTCATATAAGCTGCCAGGCGCACCAACACGGCGCGAGCGCATTTATTCATAAAGCAACGGCGTGTCAACGAATGGGCACAGGGACGAGGTGCGCCGCGGACAGTAACGGCGATGCAGTACGCCGGAAAGAATTTCACAAACGAGTCGAGAGTTAAATAAACAGGAAGAACGTATGCAGGACATGAAATATCAAAAGAACCTGGCACCGACAGTGCGTGCACGAGAGAGCAACAAGCAGCCGGCGTCTGTTCAAAGTTTCACGCACGAAGCGCGGATACATGACGTGACGTGAATAAACGTTCATTACAGGGCGCTGATAATAAGGTCTCGTTTCGTCCAAAGCACGACGCAGAATGTGCATATATTGTATGTAAACCACTGACGTGCATCCGACGGCTACCCGCTATAGATTCCACGAAACAAATGACCGTCGGAGGCACGCGCTTACTCCAGGAGCAAAAATAGCGCCCCACAATCGCACATGAAAAATAGTGGCTTGCGCGTGCTTCGCCGAAGTGGTCGTCGGTGCACCACGTGACAGTAAGACCGTAACAAAGGAAGGATGAAAAATGTGCACGCGTGCGTTTGCTTACATGCGACTGCGTGTATATATACGTCGAGAAGAGCTTGAGGGCAGCTGCAA
The DNA here is from genome assembly GCF_013339695.2 of Rhipicephalus sanguineus. NCBI lineage: Eukaryota > Metazoa > Arthropoda > Arachnida > Ixodida > Ixodidae > Rhipicephalus > Rhipicephalus sanguineus. The sequence goes on along the minus strand of NC_051176.1, from coordinate 222,928,385 downwards.
CACTTTTGACGCTGTGAGACAGAATATACGACATGATACGTGGGAGGCAGGTGATGTGGGTACTACCCAACAGCCGCAGTCTAGGAACAGCGCGCAAAGGAACATCTGTAGTACCCAAAACCGCTTTGGACATCCATATCTATTCTAACATCTAGTCATAAACGAGAAAAATGGTAGAGCGTAATGTTTGTGCTTGAACACAAAATCTTGTAGCCGTATTCGAAGTCGTGCCAATGCGCTCCACAACACAGATGTCGCAGTTAGCACTGAGAGAAGGAAATGGTGCGTGCAACTTAATTCGTGGGTAAACTACTTTCGTATCGCTCACAGAATACTCATCTTAAGCAATTCTGCGATTTCAACGAATAGAAGAGGAATACAATGTGAGAGAAAAAGAAAAACTGCTGAAATAAGTGACCATGCCGAACCCACATTTCGATAACGTTACCAAACCTGTTTAACGACAGAAAACGAGAGAAAAATAAGAGCGGTGGTTAAAGAGGAAGGACAGCGCACGGCAAATCACAAAACGACAAAAAAAAAGGGACACCAACTCGATTCAAAAATCAGCACGATTTCTCGGGCATAAGTAATTTACGACAAACGAGACGATATTTTGACGGAGCCTCATTACACTCCGCATCCATTACTGCTGCTTTGGTACAAGCGCTCCCTCTCAACACTGCGCAGTGTTATTCCTCTCCTTTTGTCCTTTAATTCCACGCGCGGTTCTGTGTTTATTGCTCGAACAGTTTGCGATAAGAACATTCCTTTGTGCCTACAAAAGGCTCGCGCCAAACGGCGCACGGTCTAGGCAACGTATATAACGGCGAAGCTAGCTATGAAAAGAGACTCTGCCAAACTAAACTAAAAACAAAAAAACACGTAACTCTGCTGGCCGAGAAATATGAGAAGCGATGCACTAAAGAGACATACATACTAAGAAGAGCGCAAAAAGAAGGCCGGAGACAGCGACCGAAGGGGAGAGATAAGCCCGAATGAAGGAAAGTATTTCCATGACTCGAAGCATGTTCGGTGCCGTGCCTTCCCCCGCCGCCCGCTCAGTTTCCCCGGAATTTTCATTCCTCATTGTTTCCCGCGTGCTTCCTTTTAATGCTCCCATCTGCCGTTTTATGCCGCACGAGCTATATATTTTTTGCCCTCCCTATTACCCGGAGCAACCTCCTCCCTCTCTACGGCCGCCGAACGGAGTCATTTATTCTATATTCCTCTCTCGCAGCGCGCGGCCTGTTTCGACCGTTTTTAAGGCTCATTTATAACGAACGAAGAGAGCAGCAGAAAGCACGAGGCAATTGGGAACCTGCAAGGACGAAAGAGGGGGGGGGGTGGCGGTGGATGCGAAGCCATTTCTAAATTTATCTAAGCAAAAAGCAGATTGATTCTTTCCGCGCGTACTAGTGCAGTTTACGACCCCGAGAAGCCCCTCATCCTTGCTCGCCGGATCCTTCCATACTGGCTGCATGTCGCGCGTGCCTTGTTTCTCTCTCCCCCTCCACTCCCCGCGCATATATTCCACCAGAAACCCTCGGTTTTTCGACAGCGAGATCGATACACAAGCTCTCACTCCCCCCCCCCCTTTCCCTGTAGGCCTCGCTCCCACCCTCGTCTAGAGGCAGCCGTTCCTCCCTCCCAGTTTAGCATAAAATAATCCAGCCTAAGCCATCGAGCAGAACATCAACTACACTCATCATCGTCATTTTATACGGCCGAGGGAGCGGGAAAGAAAGAAGACAGGGAGGGGGGGCCATCTCCTCGCGTGCTCGAGATAGCCGCTCGCAGCAGCCCTTCTCGGCGCAGCAAACTGACGGCACTGCAGCTCGTGCAGTTGCAGAGAGACACGTCTGGCCTCCATCAGCGCCGCCAGGCGCGCACAGTGCGCCGCAATTACTGAACGAGCGGGCGAAATTTTTCTCCGCACGTCAGCTCAACGTGCGCGTGCGAGCTAGAGGAGTTGGTCGAAAGTTACTCCTTCAAAAGAGATGCCAGCTCCCCTTTGAGGTGTAGGCTGCATAACGGTCCGCATCTCGGCCGGCTTTTTAGAGCTGTACATACATACGTGTACGTATACAATATAATGAATAAGAGGACCGACTTTTGTGAGCCACACGCATATGAGCTCAACAGTTAATGACTCGAAGGAAAGCACAAGGGGACGATAAGGTCAGTGGAAATGAACATGGACGAAAAGAACTTGCCACAGGTGGGAGGCGAACCCAAACCTAGGGCACGCGTGCGCACAACATCCGACAAAGGAAATATTTTAGCCAGCGCTACTCATGGCCATAGCTGTGGATGGAAGCATACTTTTGCCCGACGGCGACACTTACTACGTCAAATATAGGAGCGCGGCCACAATAATATGAATCCAACAGGCAATAAAAGGTACGTAGATGAAATAAATGACAGATAAAGTAAATGGAAATGAAGGTGGACGATGTATTTGCAACAGGTGGGATCCGAACCCACGGCTTCGCAGTACGCGTGCGTAATGCTGACTGCGCACAATGGATTGCTGCACAGATTAAAAAAATTGCACCATCTCCCACTAAAGGGAACCATGTGGGGATGCGAAGCAGCGCATGAGTCGACTTAAAGTTCCGTTCATCACGGGCACCTTGCCCGGTGCTAACGCGTCCTAGCAAGTGGAGCACACCATGAATTCACTGTAGTTGCTGTTGCTGTTACTCGTCCCGAACTCTTGTTGGAACACGCCACGCAGGTTCATCGCGCGTCTGCAGAATCTCGTTCCTCGACGCCATCACGTGATTGCTGAGAGAGTGTATGGGGGAGAGGCCACAGCGTCTTACCCAGCCCCTTACACAGGCCCGAACGCGCTAGCGCGTGCCAGCGCGTTCTGACTATAGGATACAAGGCGTTGTTTCATCGCGCGTTTGCAGAATCTCGTTCCCCGACGGCATCACATGATTCCTGAGAGAATGTAAGGGGGAGAGGCCACAGCGTCTTACCCAGCCCCTTACACAGGCCCGAACGCGCGAGCGCGTGCCAGCACACATGGTTTTGTCTGCGTTACGCCAAGTTAGGACAGCATCTAAAGTGCTCTGCACGTATCATCATCAAGGCGCTCGAAGAACAAGATGAAGAAGACTTCTCCTTGGCGCGAGCGCGCGCTCAGATGGCTACGCTATAGGTGGGACGGTCGCCAATGGAACTACGGACACAGCCCAGCGCAAAAGCTGCTTCGCATCTAAAAGCAGGCTCCGATTTACTAAAAGACAAACAAAAATGCTCCATTTCACATGAATTTGCGCGAATGTGCCGAAGAACATCACGTGACAATATTAGATCTACAGCTGTAGACACCGTGAAATTGCAAGCCTCGAACCATGGGATTAAAAGCTGCAGCATGGACTTATCACCTTAGTTAGATGCAAGCTTAGCGTTGGATCGCTAGTCCGCGCAGCGCACTCTCAAGTGGCCGCCTTAACTAACGGTAACAGTAACAATACCGCGAAGCGTTAAGCTAAAAGTTCTATTGAAGAAGCAGGCTATGCTTATCTGTGTTCATCAATACGTATACGCTGACCGGGATCAGACTTGAAGGACGTTTTTCGGCGCTCATGCGCGTTAAGAGCTCCCCGAAACGCTATAACGCATCGCACTTTCTATAGCTTTAATATGTAAGACGTACCTTCTAGGTATTTCACTTTGCTAACCGTTCGATTCCAGCCAGATCGAGCGGAGTCGCCGCCTGCAGCGGCTGCTGGCTGAACCACGCCTAGTGTGGATGGCTCCTTGCGTCGTCTGCTAGCCACCGCGTGTTTACATGTGCGCGTACGCCATGCACGTCCTCAAAGGCTGTTTGTTCCGTGGTGTTACCGCAAATTTAACTGCCCGTACGTATGCCGAACACGATGTACAGAATCATTTGGCCTTGCTAGGCTGTACATGCACTGTAATACGATCATCGCATGCACTTGTCGAGAGTGCCGTGTATTGTCATCGTGCCCTCCGTTCGCCAGAATAATTTCCGCGTGGGTGCCTCTTTCTGGTTTAAACAGATCGCAAAGTGCACTTGGCGTCGTCCTAAACATGATGAGTATTAAGTATCGTGTGAATGCAGCGTTGTAGCGACTCAGTGGTAAACAAAAACAAGGCTCTAAGCCATGCCCTTGCGCGTCACAATTGTTAGGCGTATAACTGCGTGACTGTCTTTTGTCGGTTACGCGACGAGCTTTAGACAGGGGCGTAGCCAGGGGTGGGGGGTGGGGGTGGGATGTTTCAGTCACCCCGAAAATTTTTAATTTTGCTTGCGTATATATACACGCACCTCTTGGAATCCAGTCAGTTACCCTTAATGACCACCGGTTATCCTGCCGACGTGCTACGTGCCCGGCCCATATCCATTTCTTCTTCTTGATTTCAACTATGATGTCCTTTACGCCCGTTTGTTCCCTGACCCACTCTGCTCTCTTCCTGTCTCTTAAGGTTACACCTATCATTTTCCTTTCCATCGCTCGCTGCGTCGTCCTCAATTTAAGTTGAACCCTCTTTGTAAGTCTCCAGGTTTCTGCTCCGTAGGTAAGTACCGGTAAGATGCAGCTGTTATATACCTTCCTCTTCAGGGATAGTGGTAGATTACCATTCATGATTTGATAATGGTTGCCAAATGAGCCCCAACCCATCCTTATTCTTCTAGTTATTTCACTCTCATGACGCGCGAGGGGGAGACAGAAAATTAGGTGGGTAGATGAGATTAAGAAGTTTGCAGGTATAACGTGGCAGCGGAAAGCACAGGACCGGGTTGATTGGCGGAACATGGGAGAGGCCTTTGCCCTGCAGTGGGCGTAGACAGGCTGATGATGATGATGATGATATACACGCACACATACAAACGCACGCACGAACATACATACAGTATAGTTGAATCCCCCCTCCCCCCCCCCCCGGCGAAAAAAATTTCTGGCTACGCCCCTGGCTTTAGATGTGCTTAAGATGTCCTTTTATTGTAAAGTCGTGGTCCCACTATACAGAGTAATATTTATGACAAGTGAAGTCTGACTCTTCGGTACATAAATAATCACCTAAAAAGAACAGAACGGGAAATGGAATGACACGGAAGTGATCAAATTGATTTGCCGCGCGTGGTTTTACCTTGGGGCGAAATGCATGCAAGAACACCGGTGTACTTTTATTTAGGCTCGCGTTAAATAACCCGAATGGTCAAAAATTAATCCAGATGGCGTGCCTTACAGTCATATCACGCTTTTTTTATTTTTTAATTATCTTCTGGTATTGTGTGGCGTTATTATTGATTGATGGGAGGGAGTGGACATCATTGATTTGAAAAAAAAAAAACGATTTTGTCCTATAACCGCCCCTTTGCTACATCACTGTCATGCAGGTAATCAGCCGGAAAAAGTTCTGTGCTGACTGAACTGTAACCTTTTTAAACTGTTACTGAAATAAAAACGAGCGCCTACGTGTGAAATATATTCATAGTGCTAAAGCTCTGTCGGCCACGTAGCTTTTCTGACGAAATTTATCATCAACTGTCCTACATATCATGGATAACTGAGTAAGAAAAAAAACTGGTGCATATTAGTGCACACAGTTCACAAAGTGCTATTCGGTCGCCATATGAGCACGAAGTAAATACCTAAATAGTTCTGTTGGCCAACAGCAGTGCGTATTAGGTGGAACACAACCTAAACATGTACCAATAAAACAGCAAAAACGTCATATAGTGCAAAAACGCAGACTGTCGCCGAGGACGAGCATCCCGTTCATTGACACGTTGCGCTTCTCTCACATGTAATAACAACGTTCGGCGGGCTTCGTGCAACGCTGCGGCAATGGAGAATGTACATATTACCAGTAGGCTGCACTCAACGTCTTTTGTTTCCCTACAATAATCTCAAACCGCCCACCACGAAGCGCCGCTGTGTACATTTGTGTACAAGCCGACGGCCGCCTCTCCACACTAGCGCGGCGACGGTGCTGCCACCTGTAGCACAGTCTCGGGGCGAATACAGTGGGGCTCACTAGTCGCACTCTTAATGGAGCCCTGCAACACTTTTCAGCATGGTCGGAAAACGCTGTCGATCGGTAGTCGAGGCTCCTGAGAACACGCGAGCCAAACATTATAGCACAGCACGGGACCTGGAATTCACAATTAATTCTCAGTCACCTAGAAATCGCTCCCACTTCTTTCGACAAATGTTGTCATATACCCCAATTGACCACGTTATAAGCACAATGTACACGGACATTGGCTGATTTGAGCATCGTGAGCTGCATAGTTACCGTGGCCACCGCGGGATGCCGCCACGTGCCCGCGCTCGCGATAACACTGAAAGTAATTAGGCCGCGCGTTCGAAGAAAAAAAAAAAGAAAAGAAAGTGCTCAAGGTCATGACATGCACTGACGAAGGAACACATCTCGCCCTCTCGTCATCCCCCTCCCTGCTTCAGCGCACTCGCTAGTACGAAAGGAGAAAGCGCTTGAAGCGTGCGACAAATCCCTGTAACTCCGCTCGTACTTGACAGATTCTAAAAATTTTTGCGGCAGTCTATTCGTGAGGCAAAAAGCTCTTTTAATAAAGCCATGCGACGATTACCTGGAAAAGTGTTGCAGTGCCCCTTTGAGCTGGGCTGACACATATAACCCAGCAGGTAATTTTACTCCGCGGACGAGCCTTACTCGGCTCACTGCGACCGACTACAGAGCCCCATTGCACAGAAGTGCCCTGGAGGATATTCACGGAGCCCTTCGAGCAACCCAGCGCCACCAAATTTAACCGCGGACTGATCAGCTCGTCGTCTGAATCGAGCTTTAGTAGAGTCATGTTGTCGTAACGGGGAAATCTGGAAATAGGAGAGCATATAAAACAAGCTAGCAGTGACAAGGTGGTCCATGAAGCCAGTGCCCACAGTGATGACGATGGTGTTTATTGGCAACTCCATTGATGCGGGGAAGCAACTTAGCTGTCCCCTTCATCTGCCAATCTTTTCGCTATTTCTATACTGTACTATTACGCACGCCTGTTCTATCAACCCCTTTCTTTCCACCAATATCCTAAATATTTCTCGCTTATATCTATACCGCTCAACAATAAGTACTTTGATCCGCTTTGAATTTAAGGGCTTCTTGAAAGTGGAAATATCCTATGGTTGTTGCTGGGCGCCTTGACATTCGATTATTCTTATACTGTATCCTTTTTATTGCGATAGCTATTATATGGACCGTCTCGACTGATTTTGGCCGTCGCAATGCACCGTGTATATATATATATATATATATATATATATATATATATATATATATATATATATATATATATATATATATATATATATATATATATATATAAACTGCAGAGCAAAGGCCTCTCCCATGTTCCGCCAATCAACCCGGTCCTGTGCTTTCTGCTGCCACGTTATACCTACAAACTTCTTAATCTCATCTACCCACCTAATTTTCTGTCTCGCCCTCACGCGTTTGCCATCTCTTAGAATCCAGTCAGTTACCCTTAGTGACCACCGGTTATCCTGCCGACGTGCTACGTGCCCGGCCCATATCCATTTCTTATTCTTGATTTCAACTATGATGTCCTTAACCCCCGTTTGTTCCCTGACCCACTGCTCTCCTCCTGTCTCTTAAGGTTACGCCTATCATTTTCCTTTCCATCGCTCGCTGCGTCGTCCTCAATTTAGGTTGAACCCTCTTTGTAAGTCTCCAGGTTTCTGCTCCGTAGGTAAGTACCGGTAAGATGCAGCTGTTGTATACCTTCCTCTTGAGGGATAGTGGTAGACTACCATTCATGATTTGATAATGCTTGCCGAATGAGCCCCATCCCATCCTTATTCTTCCAGTTATTTCACTCTCATGGTTCGGCTCCGCGGTTACTACCTGTCCTAAGTAGACGTACTCCTTTACAACTTCCAGTGTCTCACCCCCTATCGCAAAGCGCTGTTCTCTGCCTAGATTGTTCCACATTACTTTAGTTTTATGCATATTAATTTTCAGACCTACTCTGCTACTTTCCGTATCCAGTTCAGTAATCATGAGCTGTAATTCGTCTCCCGCGTTACTCATCAATGCAATGTCATCAGCGAATCGCAGGTTACTGAGATACTCTCCATTAACTCTTATCCCTAATTCTTCCCAATCTAGGGCACTGAAAACCTCCTGTAAACACGCGTTGAATAACATTGGAGAGATCGTGTCTCCCTGCCGTACGCCCTTCTTTATTGGAATTTTGTCGCTTTCTTTATGGTGGACTATAGTGGCTGTGGATCCGCTGTAGATTTCTTCCATTATGTTTATATAGGCTTCGTCGATGCCCTGATGCCGCAGTACCTGCATGACTGCTGATGTCTCCACCGAATCAAATGCCTTCTCGTAATCTATGAAGGCTATGTATAGGGGCTGGTTGTATTCCGCGCATTTCTCTATCACCTGATTGATAGTATGAATATGGTCTATTGTTGAGAAGCCTGTACGAAATCCTGCCTGGTCCCTTGGTTGATTAAACTCTAATGTCGTATTAATTCTGTTAGCAATTACTTTTGTGAATAGCTTGTAGACAACGGACAGTAAGCTGACGGGCCTGTAATTTTTCAGGTCCTTGACGTCACCTTTCTTATGGATCAAGATGATGTTGGCATTCTTCCAAGATTCTGGTATCCTCCCCGTCGAGAGACGCTTCGTATACAGGGTGGCCAGTTTTTCTAACATAATCTCTCCACCGTCTTTCAACAGTTCTGATGATATCTGATCCTCACCAGTGGCTTTGCCTCTTTGCATTCCCTTTAGGGCTTTCTTTACTTCTCCTTTCAATACTGGTGGGATGTCAGATTCCTCTGGGCTATTACTGCTTCTTACGTTATCATCCTGACTGTCTCGGCTGCTGTACAGATCTCTGTAGAACTCTTACGCTACCTCAACTATTCTATCATTATTGGTAGTGACCTTGCCATCCTTGTTCCTTAATACATACATCTGATTTTTGCCTATGCACAGTTTTGTCTTCATAGCTTTGAGGCTTCTTCCGTTCTTTAGAGCATGCTCAATTCTCTCCATATTGTACTTTCTTATGTCGGCTACTTTACGCCTATTGATTAACTTCGAAAGCTCTGCCAGCTCTATTTTGTCTGTTGCATTTGAGGCTTTCATGGCTTGACGTTTCTTAATTAGGTTTTTCGTCTCTTGGGATAGCTTACCACTGTTACCAGTGTCCTGTCTAACGACTGTACCCCCGACTTCCACTGCACACTCCTTGATGATACTAGTCAGATTATCATTCATTGCGTCAACGCTAAGGTCGGTTTCCTCGGTTAAAGCCGCGTACCTATTCTGAAGTGAAACTCTGAATTCCTGTCCTTTCCCTCTCAGAGCTAGTTCATTAATCGGCTTCTTGCGTATCAGTTTCTGCCGTTCCTTCCTCAAGTCTAGTTAAATTCTAGATCTTACCACTCTATGGTCACTGCATCGGATCTTGTTAAAGGGACACTAAAGGCAAATAACAATTTATGTCAGAGTGAAAGCTCAATGTATGACAACTTCTAAAACGGCAATATTATCAACAGCAGTGCCCTACTTACCGAGAAATTAAGCTAAATGTATCACACGATGAGCGCCACGAGTGGGACATTTTCGAAGTGATCCCGATGACGTATGAGAGTCGGCCTACAATAAATCACTAGTAATCAAACTAGCAGCAATAAAAAAAAAAAACCTTCCGTGCATCAAAAGACGTAATAATATGCTATTTCTTCGTTTCCGTTTGATTCATGGAAAAAAGAACCTCTGTGGCGTTGCCATGGGGAACGGCGCGCGTGGTTCAAAGGTTCCGTTTTCGCCGAACTGCGCTTCGCCCGGCGCCTTGCTTCGCTCACGCGGCTGCGTCTCAGTGGTAGTTTCGGGATCGCGTACTGCCGCGTGTGTTTTGCGCGCTCGTGAATGTCGCTCTGACAGAAAGTTCGACAAAATGCCGCATGCAACGACGCCGGTACTACGAGCCCTCAGCAGCAGACCGCATTCATCGGGGCTCAAGTCGCTGAGTTGGAGCCCAGCGTCGCTAGCCAATGTCTCATTGTCAAGTTCTCCGTCCACATCCATTGCGGCGATTGCGGCAAGCTTCGATGGCCGCTGTTGCTGCTGTGGGTCCCGCTACTTTCGCTCTGCTGCTACTAGTGTCGGCGGCCGCGCAGTAAAGGCGGGCAACGTTGGGCACGGCAGTAGTGACGTATGCAAGTCGGATTTCAGGCGGGTGATTTGAAGTGCGCTAACGCGATGCGGACCACTAATACGTTATTTGATTTCAAAATAAGCACTTCCTTGGCATAAAAGTAGCACTACGAGGTTTCTGGACCGCTATTTCAAATCAACGTCGACTTAATATTTGCCTTTAGTGTCCCTTTAACTATATTCCACATCCTGTACAATGCCCGGGTGGACACACATTATGAAGTCTATTTCATTTTTAGTTTCGCCATTAGGACTCCTCCACGTCCATTTACGAGCAGCTCGTTTTCTGTAGAATGTATTCAGGATCCGTAAATTGTTGCGTTCTGCGAATTCTACTAGTAACTCCCCTCTGGCGTTTCTAGAGCTGATGCCATATTCCCCAACTGCATGATCTCCAGCCTGCTTCTTGCCTACTTTTGCATTAAAGTCGCCCATCAGTACAGTATACTGTGTCTTTACCTTACTCATTGCTGATTTTACGTCGTCGTAGAAGCGTTCGACCAGTTGATCATCATGGCTGGATGTAGGCGCGTATGCCTGTACCACCTTCATCTTGTACCTCCTATTAAACTTAATTACTATAGATATCACCCTCTCATTAACGCTATAGTATTCCTCTATATTGCCAGCTATATTTTTATGGATAAGGAACCCCACCCCTAGTTCTCTTCTGTCAGCTAAGCCACGATAGCATAGGACGTGTCCGTTCTTCAGCACTGTATAAGCCTCATGTGGCCTCCTAACCTCACTGAGCCCTATTACATCCCATTTAACACCCTCTAATTCCTCGAATAGTACAGCTAGACTCACCTCACTAGATAAAGTTCTAGCGTCATACGTTGCCAAGTTCAGATTCCAATGGCGGCCTGTCCGGGCCCAGAGATTCTTAGCACCCTCTGCTGTGTCGCAGGTCTATATATATATATATATAAGCCACAGAGAAAAATAATTCAGAAAAATTTTCCGACGCGCGGAATCGAACGGGCGACCTCTCGCTTCGCAGCGCGAGGCGTTAGACGGTTAGGCCACCAACAGTACCGTCTTTCAGCCTGCTAACGGCGAGCTATTTATATAGTACACCATTTACTTCACCATGCTTTCTTAGTCACCACATAAGATGGCGCGCTTTAAAGATCGTCGCCCCGCTCCTGCGAACGCCGTTGCTCTTCGCCCTACAGGGCGTGGTCGCCTTCGTGCGCTTATCTCGTGGAAAGAAGGGGGCGGGGGTGGAGCGGGGGGTTGTATGTCTTGTGCTTTCCCCGCGATGTCCGCGCTGAAGTCACAGAGAGTATGAAGGTCACTTCGCTCGCTGTAGCGGCCGCGTTTGCGAAAGGAGCGCGCTGTTCAAACAGAAATAAGTAACAACTGTGACAGTTAGTTCGCGCTCGTCCTGTGTGTACCTGTTCGTTTCGTGCGTCCTGCTTTATGTTTGAGCAGTGCGCTTTAAGTATCGAGCTGTGACGCATGATAGTTCGCGCTCGTTCTTTGTGCGTTCTTTTCGTGCGTCCTTGGGCTCGAGCGACGCGCTGGCAATTTCGAGCTGCTGTCCGTTCTTCGCGTTACATTCCAATTTATTGCTATCGCATTCATTGCTTCGCCGTTGCGGTGAAACTGAGACACTCTTTTTTTTTTATCAGGCAGGCAGTTCGGGCCTAAAATAACAAGGCACTGTCCTTTGTGCTATCGTGTAGGCTTTCCCTCTTTTCTTTCTTACCGTACACTCGTAAATATTAACGGTCCTTTTGTTCGTTTCTTTCCATACACTGCACCCAATTTGCCGTCGGCGTTTATCGAACTTGCTTTTTGATGACTCTCCACTAGTTACACTTTCAATTACGCTGCATTTGGTTGCGAACTTCGTTTGCCTCTTCCTCCATTCACGGTCCGCCAAATCGGGCGCCATCGCTCGATGTCTTTGGTTGGCTGACATGCGCAGCGTGAGGCGGCGCGATTCCTCAGTGCCTCGTCCTCAATGCAGGGGGAGATATTCCCGTCTCCGCGCGTGTCTACACATGCCCTCCGCGGCAACCCTTTTCTATATAGCAGCCGAGCGCCCTTCTTCGGGATCCCCCTATATAAATCTGACATACAGCGCGCGAGTGCCGCACATCGCGACGAGCCCGCCGGGTCCATACAAAGGGGCCCCCGGTGATTGCTATTTACGGCGAGTGCACATCTGAATCATTTGGGAGAATGAATATTTCGAATGTGAATGCCGTTTACAATAGCTCTCGTTTCTTCCATTCTAGTCCGACTATGGAAGGAATTTCGAATATCGCACAAAACGGGAAACAAATAAACAACATGAAAAAAACCAAACAAGGATAATTCAGCGTCAGCCGAGTAGCATTTTTATCAATTCAATTTCCTGCTTCCCGAACTTGGTAACAAAGACTTCATGAATTATGCGCACAATATTAAGCACTAGGCAAGTCGTATCGATCGTTTATCACTTCTTCTCATCTCCCAGGTTCCAGTGGTCCTTCAGCACCCCCCCGCCCCATCCCATTCTATTTTATGAGTTATAAATGCGAAACATTTCTTGGAAAACCCAAGGCCCTTTGACAGTATACTTTGATGTATACCAAGTGGTGATGCCGTGACAATTTCATTAGCTGTGTCATCAATTTGAATATATACCAGAATGTACATGCCACGACATGTACGTATGGCAGAGACAAATCACATGACAAATTACGTGGCACGCATGACACCTGTACCGTGACATGACTGGCATAGATGACATGACGAGTACGTCGCGAAGCCACTGCATGCTTTAGTTTCGTTAACTTGGTATACGTCACAATAAGCATATCATGACATACCAGGCACGTAGGCAAGGGGGGGGGGCGCCCCCCCCCCCGAAATTCGTCCAGCATTTTATATTCCCGGGCAACTTTTTTCTTTTTACCATGAAAAGACTTTCTTTCGAATAATTAGGCCTTGCCCCCCCCCCCCCCTCCCCCCGAAAAAAAATCCTGGCTACGTGCCTGTGACATACATAATGCGTGACAAATATGAATGACATGTCATGACATGCATAGCACGAATGAAGAGATCCCACTGTGGTCGTTTCTTTAAGTGGGACATTAGAATATGCATGATATAACACAAATTACATGACACACGTCATGAGATGTACAGTGTTTACTCGCATAACGCCAGAACTGCCGCATAATGTTGACGACTGTCGCATATGTCGGCTTCGCACATTATACGTACGACAGCTCCCCACAGAACATTCGCGGCTAACTTTATTTTTTGTCACATTTGACAAGACCTTCATTACTTGTTTTGGTACACGCTTCAGCCATAATCGAATTCTTTCACATATGCACCGAAATCTGTGGTCTCTTGAGTCTCTGATAGGGATACATGGGCCGAACGAACAGGTCTTCGGTAATGATGACATCATCCATGTCAGTCACCTTCCTTCAGCGGTCTTACGTAGCAGAAAGACCGCGTTTCCTGCGCTCCAAGCACCGTAAGTTTCGGCATCGCCATTAAAATCCGATTATGAATATCTCGAATTACGTGCAACATTCGCGATTTCTAAAAAATAGGCATGCCATAAATTGTCATGCACTACAACTTTTTAATACAAATAACTGCCCTCTTTCATGGCTGAGCTAGCATTCCTGAGTCCAGGAGAGGAGGCTCCTATAAGAATTTTCAAGAATTAAAAATTCGCTCAGATTTTCCTAAATAATAATTCTGCGGCGTTTTTTCCATGCGTACGCAAACCGGCGATACAGTGAGAAAATAATGACGTACTGTCTAATCTCCACAGAGAGACAAAGTGAGAAGGCAAAGGAAAGGGAGGGAGGTTAATCAGCTTGCACCTCAGCTGCTACCTTACACACCTGGAAGTAATCGCTGCTTTGAGATTACTCATCAGCGCGACCCGCACGCTCTGCATCAGCTAGTGGCGTACGGCGTGTTCTGTATATACCTCAGAACCAGTCCTTTCAAGCCCTCAGTAACATGGATTCCAGTCCACTGCGACAACTTGGGAGGAAGCGGACTCTAAAATAGCTCTTGGACAATCGAGCTCTGTGACCCTGTTCTCCGCAGAGTGGTCACAGCAGGAGAGAGCTAGACCAGCTCTGTACTCATTAAAAAAGAAAGAGGGGTATTCGACATCTGTACTCGTTCACTTCTTTTTTTCTAGTTCACCTTTTCCCCTTCCTCGCGATCGATGTCATCCTGCGCTCGTAGCAGAAATGACATTTCGACATTTCCGCTAAATATAAAAAATATATAAAAATAATATACATATATAAATACAAAAAAAGCCTCAACAGGGGTGTAGAAGTAAACATTGTGCCACTGTTATTCGCCAGCGAATTTTTCGTGAGGTACAGGTAAAATTTCCCGGCAGTTCACAAATAGCCCCGGCAGAACTGCGTGAAGGATGAGAACCTACAAATTTCTGCGAAGTCGATTTCGAAACAAAAAAGTGGCGGCCGACCGCGCTCCTTTCAAAACAGTTTTCGCGACCGCCATAGAGGCAGTTACTATATAAACCTACTGCAGGCAAGGACGTCATAAAAATAGCTAGTTACCGATGCCTATACCGCGAACCTGATATTTCTAGTATAGGCGCCGCATGATTCTGTTGCTCCTGCATTTTTTATCGCTGTAGAAGAAGTCAAAGAATATTGCGGCCACGAATCGAAGTTGCGCGAAGGGAAATAGCAAAAGTGTCTCTTCTGCATTCTGTCCATGACCGGGCGCGCTAGCGACGGCATAGGTTCAATGCTCACAAATTTGTTTGTAGGAAATTTCTTTCGCAGCATTTCGGGCAACCTCTTAATGCCTCCACGTCTAACCCTAAGCCAGCGCAAGCGGTCTTGAACGCACGACTATATCGTACAATTAACGCGCTCAAATTGATACACATTATTGCATATGAGGGTAATTACAACTTTTGGTTTTGCGCGTATCTATGATCCCCAGTGGACACATCTCCACTGGTCCAAGCAAAAATTTTAATCCATTGCTCTAACGAGTGTTCCCGCGGTACTTTTGAAATTTCTTGAGGTGCACCAAAATTATATTGAAATTTTCCCGGCACTTGAACACATGCGTACATTTGAGTTATAGGAATACCCGCCGTGGTAGCTCAGCAGGTAAGATGTCGCGCTGCTCAGCTCGAGGACGAGGGTTCGATTCCCGGCCACGGCGGCCGCATTTCGATGGAGGCGAAATGCAACAACACCCGTGTACTTGGATTTACGTGCACTAACTTAAAGAACCCCAGGTCGACACAATTATTTCGGAGTCCCCCACAACGACGTGCCTCATAATCATACCGTTACTCTGGCGCGTGAAACCCCCGTGATTCGTTAATATAGGAAGTTTAATCTGCGTAGGCCAAATAATTTGAAGCGGCAAACCACTCAGTCCCCCGACGAGCCCAGAAAACAGTGACTGGCATAAATCTGATAATTTCCTACGGCGCCCACTCAATGAAATTTCTCGCAAGTACGTTCCTTCCAAGACGCAGTTTATTACTGAACACGCAGCTTCATCTCAATACGTTCGACAGTTCCGGAACGACGAGCATTCGGAGCGGATAGTCTAGCAGCGAAGCTCGTCGGCACTAAGAGCTTCGCTGTGAAATCGCGATAACACACCGGCTTGGGTTTAGTGAGCAACGAACGAAGCACGAGAACTGCATGAGAGAGAGAGTTCTCGTAAACCGAGATTTCGGTCCTAATGCCGGGTGCGGTACACGGCCGAGCATTTTCCTTGGCGTGTAGCGAGAAAAACAGCGGCGGCTACATGCACGCCCACGAAATACCGCCGAACCCGAAGCGCCTGCCGTGACAGCACAGAAGCAGGCAGTTCCGGTTATCGTTGCGTCGCGCACGATAGGCCAAGTTAGAGAGGGTGTTGACCCAGCGCGGCCGTAGCGTGTTTAGCTTTCAGATCGGAATGTATCACGGGCGCTATCGGGCGCCGCGCACCTGCTCAAGAGCTCTGTGCGCGTGCGCTATGCTTTTTTTTCTTTTTTCATCTCCTGAGCGGAGCAGTGCTCGGGGCAACTGCGCACACACATCGTAGCTCGCATCTCCACTGTCCATATCACGCTTTCCCACTACGCTCACGTGCGTTGCGGAGCAGATCGCCGTTGCAACACGAGTTCGCGAATTATGCCCTGGCGCTTCGAACAATGTGAATTTATGCATTCACGATAGGGCGTCCGCTTGCGGTCCCATGCAAATTGAAACCGGCGACATGATAACAAAAAAAGAAGTGTCGGCGGCGACGACGTGTTTTGAGCAAAAGCTGACACGCAGGATGCACGACGTACATGCATACATAGTCCATTCTTGGCGTAATAAGCTTAACGGCACAGATGACGGCGATGATTCAAAGAAGTAATCTCGCTGATCTGCGACAATGGTGACTGAGCCCAAAAGAAAAAGAAAAAAAAACGACTGTCAAAAAGGACACCTAGAAACAGTTTCTTTTTATCTGCTAGGCAAGAGCAGCTTGTCATCGTTCTCCCCCTCTGCCTGTTGTGTATACACATAGCGATTTGACGATAAGAAAGTTCCGCTACGATATTTTGCGAGTTCCAAGTGAATTGAAACGAAGAAACAAAATGTCTTGTGTTCGGTGCGTCGCTCCTCAGAGATATCCTCGCGGAACCACCGCCCGCAATTCTTAATTTCACTCGCACTTAGTATAATAATAATTGTTGTTGGGGTTTACGTCCCAAATCCACGATATGATTATGAGGGACGCCGCAGTGGAGGGCTCCAGAAATTTTGACCATCTGGTGTTCTTTAACGTGCACCTAAATCTAAGTACACGGGCCCCTAGCATTTCGCCTCCATCGAAATGCGGCCGCTGCGTCCGGGATTCGATCCCGCGACCTTCGTGTCAACAGTCGAGCACCATGGCGGGTTACTTGTACTTGGAATTTCGTACTTAGGAAGGCAATGTAGAAATGGTGCATCACGATTTTCTTAGTGCTGCAGCCTTCTTGGTCGTCTATGTCAT
This sequence comes from Rhipicephalus sanguineus, assembly GCF_013339695.2. NCBI lineage: Eukaryota > Metazoa > Arthropoda > Arachnida > Ixodida > Ixodidae > Rhipicephalus > Rhipicephalus sanguineus. The sequence goes on along the minus strand of NC_051176.1, from coordinate 222,911,141 downwards.
CTACAAATATTTATTGTTTTTTTTTTTTGCGTATGCCATCGTAAAAGCTTATACCAATTACCTTTTTTTTCCCCAATGAAGTGCTTGGTTTTGCAGCAGTCACTGAACATGATGACGCACGGCAACTATATTCATTATATGTCACAAAAAACCCAAAATTTATTGCGCTATAGCCACGTCTGGTGCGCTGCTCACAGTGTTTTCAATTTCAATGCAACTTTATATATATTTTTCATTACACAATAGGAACGATAGGCCGCTGAAGGCTGCTTCGTTCATAACTTGACGAGTAGAATGCCCCTATGCAACACCAATAGCATTTACAAACAAGTACACTTAAACCTCGTAATAACGAACACTGATATAGCGAATTATCGGTTATAGCGAACTAAATATGTACATTGCTTGGCCACGCTTAATTTCAATGACATTCATTCCTTTGATAATGAAACCCAAAACGCGAAAACCGGCGCGATATCGGCTGTATGAGGAAGAAATGGTTGGCGCGAGGCTCAAAACTCGAGAGGTGGCATAAAGAGTAAAATAGATGCTGAAAGACAATTCACAACCACACTTTTTTTAATCGTCTAAAAAAACTGCGGAAATTTTGGTCGTACAGCGCAAAAAAATAAACAAACAAACAGAAAGGAAACGCATATGACTGGTTGCGCCACCGTGTGAACCGAAGTTTGAAATGCCACAAGGCGACAGGTAAGGATTACCTCGTTTACAGTTAGTTTGAAGCCTGGAATGATGCGTTTTTGTATCAATGACTTTTCGCGAACCAGATTGCCGATTTGTTAGAGCAGGTTTTCATATCTACTGCTACAGCGAATATCGGATATAACGAACTAATTTTTGTTCCCGATGATACTTCGTTATAACGAGGTTAGACTGTACTTTGGTACACACCTGTATCGCACATATATAATCGGCTCACGCAAGACAGAGGCAAGTGGGGTTCGTTGGGAGAGGCCTTCATCCTCTATAGTAGTCATAAGCATGATGATGATGACAGTGATGCATCACGTAGGAGAAATTAACTTTTAAGCATAATAACAGCATAAAATTTGAATGACATGTGAGCCTGTGAAAGAGTGGAACAGTTTCGATGGCATGCAATATACAGCGCCCTCCCTCCCTCTCATATTTTACATGGAAAGTAAAGTTGAATCCAGCCACGAATAACAAATACTACACGCACAAGAAAAACCGGGTTTTCTAACAATTACCGCCCCCTATTCGAACGTCCACAACCGCTGCACCTATTCGCTTTCTCTACAACAGCGGAAGCCCGTGAAACACGATGCGCACGGAGGAGGAATTCATGCAGCGCAGACCCAATATGTTCTATACCGCGCGCGACACAAGCGCCACCGCAGAAGTGTACACGGTGCACCGAGGCCTCCACAGCGCAAGCTTGAGATTGCCGTGCGGAGTCGTAAGCTAATTTCTAGGTCAGGAAAATCGCACTGCGTAGAAGTACACCGGAAGCGCGATGCGCATTCCTGTACTCTCAAGGTCCCAGTATAAATCACTGGGGCAAAGGAAGTCGCGCCGCCTTGCACACGCACACTTTCTGCTGCAATTTCCCGCCCTCTCGTTCTCCCCATCTTTCGAGAGAAGACTGGGAAAGGAAGCCCGACAGAGGATGGGAAGAAGGCGGTATACAAACCCGTAAGCGTCGGTGGCAAAACCCCACGGACAGGGGCAAATCGATTCTCCAATTTCGAGAGTAGTCAAGTATGAGAACGCGAAACGCGCGCGGGAGCAGCGGGCCGTGCTCGAACCTGCCGCAGCATTCCTATAAAGGATTTCGCAATCGAAATCGCGACAACGCACATGCGCAGTAAGAGAACACGCAGTTCGCCTTCGGATGGCTCTGTGCGCAGCTATACACCTACACAACACCATACGCCGGTTCAAGCTGCATGCTGCGGCATTTGCCGGATACCTTCGCCCGACCGAACTATGCTGATGGTCTGCGTATGTATACATATAATGCAGGGCACGCACGATGGAAAAGTGCTCACGTATACGCGCCCCGGCGAAAGCAGGCGCGCGGAAGCGGCGCGGGCTGCGGAAAGCCATACATACTTCGTACAGCTGGGAACCGTGGTTGTGGCAGCTGTGATGCGAGACAGATGCCGAAGTTAATTTCAAATTTCGCTACAACTCTGTCGGATAGGTCCAACGAAAAACTAATTTGCCAGTGGTCAGGCAACCAGTCCCAAAAGGCGCGCCGCTGAAATTTGAGCGTGGAACTCAAGAAACTATAGATATTTGTCCGGTAGAGTCCACAGAAAATGGCGAGACATATCGAACGATAACATACGAGTGCCATTATCGCCGCCCGATGCGTTTAGCTGTACTCTGACAATGCGCGCATGCGCGCTGGGTGGAGCGTGCGATCTTACGCAGCACGTCGGACCTTAGCGATGCTCAAAAGTTGGACACTTGCGCATCGTAATGAGCGGTGCACTTGCTGACGCGGAATCGCAGCATATGCTACAAAAACTGTTTCCTCCACCCGCTGGGCTATGTATTACGCGTCACTGCAGTCAGCACGTGAAGTTTCGGTGCCGGGTGAACAATTATACATGGATTACGGATACCTCGGTAGTGCACTGGATCAGCGGATTAACCCAGGCACGGTACATGAGCGCTTTTGCATACCATCCCCATCGGAATTCGCAAATTAGAAGTCGAAGCATCGACTTTGTGCCCGGCAGAAGAACACCATAAACACGGAGTCACTGCGGCAAGTATACATTGTGATGAGTGAAAGAAAAAAAAAAATGTGCCGACGACGACGAAGTGCGTCGAAGGGTTGATTCGCACCATTTTCGCCTCATTGTCGCACATCAAGACGCTGCCTTTTGCTGTCTCACGCTACTGCAACCCTTCGTCCATGGCATGCCGTCAGCCGTACAGTGAGATATCTTTCTGAACTATCGCGTACTGATGTCAACTGTAATCCTTGCAGCCTGGTACGTGATGTGTCCTCGTGTTCGCTGTTGTCATACGAGATCACGGTAGTAAGACTTTTATCATGACTACTTGATTAAAGTGGCGAGTTGGGCTTGTTGGTACATAATTCTGACACCCGGCTGCAGCGCAAAAAAAAAAACACACACACACACACACACGAACGGAACACAAACGACGAAGACGAGCGCTGATCGTCGTCGTTTGTGTTCCGTCCCTTCGTGTTTTTTGCGCTGCAATGTGTCAGAACTTCGACTACATTTCTCGCGGGCACACACAAGTGTGACAAAAATCCCGCAACTCATTACACAGCTTTTCTTTGTACTGAAACCTTTGCAACCAACAAAGAAATCATTCCGTTGCAAATGCGCATCGCGCACGCGAAGAGACAAACAGATAAGTCACGGTGCTTAGTGCTAGGAGAAACATCCACATTTAACGAAATAATAGCACCACACTTCTTCTCAGGCGGCGAAAATCGAGCGACGAAAATCGAACACCATGTACAATTTTGTTTTCCTCGAAAGAGCAACGTCACTGAGACTCAATGCAGATGTCACACTCGAAGAAGTATATACAGTGAGCAAAAATCAATAAGAACACAAAAACAAAATCAGCGAGGCTCGCCATAAATAACAAATACTTTGAGGAAACAGCAAGACGGATAGACAAAGCACGCAAATACGTTCACCATCGACGCATTAGGCAACAGACCAAGAGAGGCTCACCGTCTAGAAGAAATAAAGGGTCCCCCGCGCCCTCCCGCTTCCCGTTTCAAAGAGGCGCTCAGCCTTCTTTCCCTCCCCTTTGCCACCCCATCTCCAGCTTTCACCACACATCGCAGCCATGGCTGCGGAAACGGGAGATTTCCGAACGAGCGAATGCAAAGTGACTTTGGTTAAAGGCGTCTTTTTTCGGGCCGGGAAACCGGCAGCACTGTCGCCTCCTCATCGGAAGCGTCGCGGACGATTTGAAGATTCCGCAAGCGAAGGCGCTGGCGGCATAAAAGCTTCGCCGTCCTCCCCTTCCTTCATCCCGACGCTCGACAGCGTACATGAGAGAGACGCGCCGAGACCTCTTGGCGAGGCACCTGCCTGTAGAAATGAACGCCCCTGTTGTTTAACGTTTCAAAAGGGCTCGCAGCACTATTTGCCTTCAGTCCTTTCGGAGCGCCTCTCAACCTTATTTTCCGACGCGTGTCCTCTCGTCCCGACCCTCCTTCAACTCGCGCGTCTTTTCCCTTTTTCTTCTGCTTTGGTGAGCAGTGCACACCGTCAGACTCTTGGCCACAGCTAAACTGCGCAAGCATTGCTTGCCTCTTTGTCATCCGCAGGTTGTTCGGTGCAACTCGACAAAGGATAAAAAAAAAAAAGGAAATGTAAAGGAATCTAAGGAGAGAGACGGGTTTCTTTTCGTTTCCTTCTCGTCTCTCTTCTTCTGCAGGCGCACACTACAATGGTGCTATAATTCGGGCTCCACTTTCTCCAAGTCGCCTATCAATGTAGCGCAAAGAGTGCCGGAGTGGATAGTCACGTCACGAAACCAGGGAACCGCGCACGCAGAGCGCCACGCATGGTTCACCTGCATACAAAACTCTATTTATGGAGTTCGCGAGAAGTCGAACGTGCCTTCTGCTCGACCCTGTAGGCTCAGGAAAAGCGAAAAAAAAAAAAGAGGCAAAAGAAAGAACACGGAAGCCAATTCACGGCAGCAACCCACGAACTAAACAGAGTACTGACGAAAAAGAATAAGCGCCGCACAACAGTCAATCATTCCGTATATTAATATCGCTACTTCGCCTATGTGTAGGACACGTATAGATATATGGGAATACAGGACGGATACGCGCACGCATACGGATAACGAAGCCAAGGAAGGCGTAAGGCGTATGCCCCTTTTCTTTACACTGAAATGTCATATTAATAATTGAGAAAGGTGGAACTTCAGTTACTCTCATGTTTTTAATGAACACAAAGAGAATTGAATAGGCAAGGCGACTAGGGCTCCCTGAAATCAGCCATACACATAGTAAGACTGAAACTTCGGTTTGTTAGTATATGCATGGCGCCATGCTAAAGAACAAAAGAGCGAGAAAAACAAAGGGAACAAGAAAATAAGTAGACAACACAAACGCTTGCGCTGTCTATATCTTTTCTTCGTCCCCAAATTTTTCATGCTGTTTTACTGAATAATAAAAAAAAAACACGCACGGGGCCATAGCTGCCACAAGACTAACGACGCCAGAGGACAGCTGCTATAATAATACTGATTGCACTTATACTTCAATCAGCTAATAGATGCATTTCGACGTCCCGAAGATACAAAGTGAGCTACAAGGAACGCAGAAGTGGAAGGCGCCGGATTATCGCTTTCCCTGTCCTATTCAATCTGCATGCGGCGCCACGGAAGAGAAACAACATCATCATCAACGGCGACGACGGAACATCATTAAACAAAAAGGAAGGGCCGCGATCACTGCAGCTTGATGTTGCGTCTCCCTTCTATGTTCCTTTCAAGTGTAGCATTAAAAAAAATCAGTTCCCAACACCACAGAACACTTACACAGGATTTCTTAAAGATGCGGGGCGCGTATCAACGGTGAGAACGCACTCGAAGGGTGCTCATCACTGATACGCGCCACGGGCAGCCGTCGATAATGCCCACAATTGTGGTGTGCAACTGCAGGACTACTGCGCAACGAGTCGGCAATGTTATAGGACGGTGTACCGCGTTCCGGCGTCAAAGATGTCGTTCACTGCATACTCAACCAAATTATGTCGGCCTACCAACATTAGTAGTTACGCGCGGATATGAACTGCTACAATTAAATTGGGCGAAGCAGGCAGGAGAGTGCACCCGCAGCTATCGGAAGCGAAAAGAGGAAGAACTGGGAAGCACGGCGTTGTTTAGCTTCCCCTCGTGACACATTAAGGGCCGGGAAAGAATGGCGGTCGCTGACACCTGTTTGGTCGCGTACGAGAAGCGCACTCGGGGAGGCGCACATACTCCCGGTACGAGTGCCGTTTACACGCCCGCGCGACACACCGCGTACACACACACGCGCGCGCCGGAAACACTGAAGCGAATCGACATGTCGCAAATGGCAACTTGTTTCCATTTTATCGACGGTGCCGCGATTCTGCCTCCGGCAGCTCCCCCCTTTCGCTTCTCCTTTTTTCGTTCTTTAAAACTTTTCGAGCGCGACAGAAACTCGCGCGCTTCGCAGCTATCATTCCGCGGTAACGAAAGTCCTATATACCACCCCGCCTGCCCTCCCCTTCTCAACGCCGCCCGCGCTTTTCCAGCGTGCACGGCAGCGAGCGGCCTTTTGTAGAACTCGCGCCCCTTTCCCGCTGACGCTAAAGAATTTCCCGGGAGAACCGAAATTGGAATAATTTAGACTGATTCCTCTCCTCTTCGCGCTTCCTCTGCGCCGGCGCACCGTGAACGCGCCCTCACTATACGCACCGACCTCTGCGTCACCCGTTCTTCCCTCCAAGCTAGCGCGCAACCGTCCTCCTCCCCGCGTTACTACGCGACGCGCGTCGCAACGTATGCTCCATGTCTTCACGCTCCTATTTCCGCACGCGCTTTACGCCTACGGCACGAGGACAAAAGGAGAATAAAAGCGACGCCCGCTTCGAATGACGTCTTGCCTGGAGCGACCTCTAGACAGTTGCTATACAGTGACCGCTCGACGCAATCGCAAACTATCGCCCACAATTGGTGCGATGCTAAGAAAAGCAAGAATCATTTCTTCCGCAGCGTCATTTCTTCATTCCGCAGCGTCAGCGCGGCAAGAAAATACCAGAAGTATAACAGTTCGCACGTGGAGCAAACAATCGCAGAGCCTAGAACAGTGCTTTGCGCGCTGCCGTGAAACCACAATACGGCGCCTGTTCACGTTCGAGTAGGCGTCTTGTTTGTTATGTAAGAATATGAGCAATTAAGGATTGGGTATCGGAACTAATCGTGGGAGACAAAAATCAGGAAACTCAAAACCTGATTTATTCTACTGAACTATACCTGCACGAAACACATCGGATCATGTATCCTTAACCGTACATTTATTACTCCAAAACACAGGCTTTTGAAATTGAAAAGCATTTTGTATCTGCGCTTATCATTTAGGATCTATAGAGGCCAACCACTTTTTCAACCGCTGGGCAGCGCCACGCATAAAATGTCGGATTGGAACAATGCTAAGCCCTCGTATGGCCTATATATATATATATATATATATATATATATATATATATATATATATATATATATATATATATATATATATATATGTGTGTGTGTGTGTGTGTGTGTGTGTGTGTGTGTGTGTGTGTGTGTGTGTGTGTGTGTGTGTGTGTGTGTGTGTGTGTGTGTGTGTGTGTGTGTGTGTGAAGCAATGCATGATTCGTATCCTACAGGGACTCCGGCTTGGAGGAAATAAAAAGACGACTCTTACGTAAACTACAGTAAAACCTCGGTGATACGATCACGGCTCGTACGAATTTCGGGGTGATACGAATTTTTCTGTAGTCCCGGTCAAGGCCCATTAGCCTGCAATGTATAGGAGTACGGTTGTTGCGAACCGATTTGCACCCCGCGACGTTTGATACGAACGTACGCTAGCGCAGAGGTACGAAGAGGTGCTGCCCGGGCTGTCGCGGAAGACCCGGCAATCACGCGCGGGCGCGGGCATGCGCGCTGCGCTGCGCGACCATCAGCGGTGCGTCGTTGCCTACGAGATAGTGCGCGCGAATCTTGGAGGCCTTGGGGCGCCTTCGCGTTTAGATTACAGATGACGTTGACGTCGCGTTTTTTTTTTTTTCCGACACGTTGACGCGTGCTCCTGTGCTCGATGCAGCATCGTCTTTGTACTGTGTTAACACGTGCCTGCCACGTCGATGCAAGCCATGTACCTGCAATCGGATGTTCTATGAAACAAGACTGAAACTTGGGCTACGGATCCGTCGTGAAGTCCCATTAAAGGCGGACGAAGACCCCAAGAGACGAAGCGGACGGTCTTGGCGAAGGAGCTTGGCCTCTATATATCGTGTGCAAAGCGCTTCTTAAGTCACTTTCGCCGCAGTATCATGGTGTCATGCAGAAAAGCGTAGTAAGATTAGGAAGGGGCTACTAGCGGTCACGGGGCACAACACATCTCGTTCATTAATTACACACGCGCGCATGCACGGTATATTTACGAGTACAAGTATGATCGCTGACGTCTAAAAACTTTACTGGCAATCATTCAGAGCTGTTCATGATGTCGCTGCGGCCATGAGAAATACTAAATCAAAACGTATGCCAACTTTCTTTTGTCGTATACTAATTTTCCATGTTTTCTGGTGATACGAATTTCGGATGATACGAATATTTTTGGTAACCCCGCGAGATTCGTATCACCGATGTCTTACTGTACTACCTCCGTCATGAGCCGTTGTTTTAGCACACTGTCTACGTGTATTCTTATTTATAGTCGCTTCTAATTCTTCAAATGTCTTAAAAGCGGTCTACTGTCTTTTCCCAAGGCATTTACGCCTCACTCGTTTGGTGTGGGTGTGACAAAGGTTTAACGCGAGATGAATGTTCATGCATTTGCAGTATGTCATCTCACGATGGTCCCCTAATTCGTATATTATGAACGTCGGCGTTTGTCACTGCGGCGCGATTAAGAAAATTTGCCACTAAAATTACATTGACAAATCTTAGCTGTGTACTGTACTCACGCATTGAAACCGGACACTCGGAGTGTGTGGCCGCCGCTACATGCAGCGCCGCTCGTGAGTGCTAGTCGAACCAAGGTGTTGCATAGAGCGAGGGAGAGAACATCTACGCCGAAGAATTGCTCCTTGCGGTCGCCGGCGAGCCGGCCTGCAGTTCACCGCACAGCCAGCGGGGCGCTGCAAGGCTTGCGCGCTTTCTTATGCCGAACGAAATGGCTTGCCAGTGCACGCTCTCGTTAGACGCGCTTTGGCGATGCGGCACATATGCTGTGCAAGTTAAGCGGCTGCGCCTTACGTGCGTTCGTTGATGCCACATCGTCCGCTGCTTGCGACACGATGTCGAACGTGGGCGAAGAAAGCAGGAAGAACACAGACATTATTTTACTTCCCCGCGATTTGTGGCTGCGAATGAGAACCGCGACGATAGCGGGCCCTGCACTTGGATGTTGGCAGAATGCAATGCTTACATGCACGCTGTAAGGCGCAATCTCTTAGCTGAGTCCTGTGTCTTACTTGCACAGCATGCGTGCTGCATCGCCAAAGCGCATGTAACGAGAGCGTCCTTCGCCTCGCCGTAATATAGGAGGTGCGCAGTGGCGAGTCATTTCAGTCGGCATACTGAAAAGCGCCACGCTGGCAGTGTGGTGACGGTGAACTGCACGCCGGCTCGTCGGCGACCGGAGGGAGCAATTCTGCTGCAAAGATGTTCTCCCCCTCGTTCTAGACCAGAATGCAACACCCTAGTGCCATGAGCACCCACGCGCGGCGCTGCACGTACCGGTGGGTACGCGCTCCGAGTGTCCTATTTCAATCCGTGAGTATACTGTACATATGACTTCCAGCATCGACTGTCCTTCAACATTCAGCGACAATCATCTTGCCTTTATTGCAACTATAGATTGTTTTTAACATGCCGTCGGTTTACTATCTAAACAAAAATTATTTTTAGAAGAATTCTTCCAAAATATGGACTTCAGTTCGTCACTTACCGTGGTCCTATCCTTTGGTGCCCTCGTACCGGGTTTTAGTCACGGAAGCGGTTCTGATGCTGAGAGCGAATTTTCTGCGCCAGACAAGCAGAATTACATGTCAAAATTTGTCCTTCTAGTTTTTCATTTTTATTCTACCTTGGCATATTTTTTTGTTTAGCTATTACAAATAATTGCTATAGACATACATCCTGTATCACTTTTTTTTTTAATTCTTACAATCGCAATTTACTAATTTTCTTTCAATTTATTGAACTCTTTATTTTCATAAACCAATGTGTCTGCCGATTCACGGCTGATCCACTAGGGTTGGTTGCGCCAGGTCGTCTAAGGAACCAGCCAACTTAACCAACTGAGAAATCGATACATTGAAGGCAGCAAAGCGGTATAAGCAAGTTCTCACAACCTTTGTCAGAAGTAACACGGGGTTTGTTGGCTGCTGTTAGCAGCCAGCAAACCTTATAGCACTCCCGACTGTTCATGACCGAAGGACTTGTAATACAGCTGCTTTGAGGAGACGCCGCAGGACCACGCCTTCAGCGGTCACCGCAACAGCCGCGCGAACTCCTAGCTGACCTCCAACGAGGAGCCGATTAAGTACAACGTGACGAGCTGCAGTTGCGGATTACTACCTTTAGAAATAAAGAAATCCAAATACAAGAGCCTAGCAAGGACGTCTCCTATTCGTGGGAGGTTACGCAATTGAGGTAACCTTTATTCTGTGATTATTGAAAATTATGTTTCAAAGCGAAAATTCCCGACTCCGACATTTCATACCGAACACGCAGCCGCACACCATCGCAACATAAAAACGATCGTTAAAGTAAAAAAAAAATACGACGCTGCGAAATCGTACGTCAGCCTTCTGTCAGATTCGATAATATTTTGGTCGACTACAATCTTGTGCGACGGATACTTTGACAAGCAACATACAAGAAGAAAATATCGCAAAGCACAATTGTATGCAAGAATGACTGGCTTCTTGCGAACATGCAAGAATTACTATAGCTCTAAAGCATGCAATTACATGTAGACTGGCGAAGTGTCGTTAATTAGCTAACTTATGTAATATCTGGTGTTTAACGTCCCAAAACCACGATATGGTTATGAGACGCCGTCGTGGAGGGCTCCGGAAATTTCGACCCCCTGGGGTTCTTTAACGTGCACCTAAATCTAAGTACACGGGCCTCAAGCATTTTCGCCTCCAGCGAAAATGCAGCCGCCGCGGCAATTAGCTAACTTAAAAGCAGTTATTTGTTGAGTGACATCCTCGCCACGTAAATTGAGCTGCACAGGAGAAAGAAATCTCACTGCCTGCGACAAAGTGATGTTTTAAAATATGTTCAGATTTAAACGAGACATAGAACAAACTAACAAACTACAAGTCGGATACAACTTAAGAAGTCCGGAGAGGCCCCGCCCAGATGACTGAAGCCCGGCAGCCGATCGCCTCCGCGACTAAAGAAATAGTCCCTCTCATGCACTCGGCACTGTTTTCCAAAGGCGGGGTCACCGGTCGTCCGGCTCATGACGTCAGTCTGCAGTGCGCGCCCACTGGTGCAGGCTTGTGCGCATCCGCCTTTGAGGAGGAAATGCCGCGGACTTTTAAGTATTCGACTATACATAGACCAGACTCTACGGAACATACCTGAATAAATATATCAATGCCACTTGTTCCCAATATGACAGCGCCAAAAGAACCGCAATGGCGATAGGCGAAATGTACGCTCATGTGCAAAAGAAAAAAAATCGTCCGTAGGTTATTTAACGGTTTTGAGCAGAGCGAGTTGTCTTACGATAGCAAACTAATCTATCTTCCTTATTCGTACAAACTCACGACCCGATGTAGCAGCATAAACGACGACCGAGCTAGCCGGAGCGAGCGTCGAAAGGTCCCTGTGTTATGCTCTCTAGTGACCGACTCCCTGCGGCGTCACGACGAAATGAAACGCACGCACCTCTCGGAAAACGAAACCGGTACTGGTTCGCAGAAAAGCTGATGTACCGTAGTTACGGATTGAAACGCGACAGTTTAGGGCTAAGCAATAGACGTATACTTTCGTTTCTATCGCCTTCAGTTCGTGCCATATCATCGTAATTACGACTCGAACGCTTACGTCAGAGCCACGATTACCTGTAGCGACTAGATTCGTAGCGTCATGAGGTGGTTATCTCGAGCGATTGCGCATACCAGTCGTTATACTAAAAGTTTTGATGTCGCGTTTCAATCCGTGAGCACTGCGCATACTGAATTACCTGGAGCGCGTCATTACTCTTTTCAGGCGTTTCATTATATGCCTCGTCTGCTTGTATGCCCACGTATTTCAACAAGTGCTTATCTGTCCGGAAGTCTTTCACCTTCGGCGTCGGCCGAGCCTTCTTACGCAGAAAGGTGTAAAACAAGCACTGAGAGGGAAAAGCCACCCACAGTGCCTTGCCGCACGGTTTAATGGTGCGTAAACTCAGACCAGCCAGGCCAGCAGGCCATTTCTTTTTTTCGCTTATTCAACGAAAAATGGGCAAGAGAAATTTTCGTTGCTTTGAATGGGACTGGCGCTACAAACTCAATGGAACAGCAACAGGAGACATTATAAGAAACCTTTCAAAACGGCTGGTTGCTTTCAGTGGCTCACAGTTTCGACCGCGGGGTCAATGTGCCCGTAGTGTTTGAATAGATCAAAGCCATCCTGCTGAGCGCATGCTACTGCTGGAGTGAATACCGACGGCGATGCATGGAATTAACGACATTCCCCGCATGAAAGCCCGAAATATTCAATAAATAATTACGTTCGACATCAAAAAATAAAATGATAAAATGTTTAACGCCTGGTCATTGAAAGCGTCCGATAACTTTGCAGTATAGGACTTGCGCCGCGGAATTTATCCAGCACTATGTTCTCAAATTAAAAAAAAAACAAAACACGAATATGCTTTTTAGTCGCAGCAGTAAGAGGCTTGCCGCATTTGCAAACGCTGCAAGAGATGAAACACTAATAAACGACGCCAAACAGAGGGTTTTTTTTTTCCCCCTCTCTGGCTCTCGCATTGTAAAAGGTTGTTTCCTGCCCGGCCACGGTGGTCTATATAGTGGTTATGGCGCTCGAGCGCTGACCCGAAGGTCGCGGGATCGAATCCCGGCCGCGGTGGCCGTATTTTCGATGGAGGCGAGAATGTTTGAGGCCCGTGTACTTAGATTTCGGTGCACGTTAAAGAACCCCAGGTGGTTGAAATTTCTGGAGCCCTCCACTACGACGTCTCTCACAATCATATCGTGGTTTTGGGACGTTAAACCCCAGATATTATTATAATAAGCGTGCCATTCAGGAAACAACCTTAATAAATTAAGGTTGTTTCCTGAATGGCACGCTTCATTCATGCTCTCGAGACGGGGTCCTCTTTTCTTTTCTCATTTGTCTATTATGTACACGTCTTTACATAATAGCACGGGGGCGCCTGGTAAAAATGTAGAACACATAGATGAAAAAAAGATTACACCATCTCCCGCTAAAGGGGACCATGACGCGATGCGAAGCCGGAGCACTTGCATGATCGCGTTCCGTTGACGTTCGTTGGGCATGCTACCGACCTCGCGTCGTGGAACGCGAAGAGGAACACTACGCGCGTCGTGTCTTCCCTCTAGCCTGGCCGCTAATTCTCACAGGGCGAGCGGGGAACGCGGTCGACAGAGAGGGAAGCAGCGTAAGAGAGGAGAGAGAGGGGGAGGGGACGCGCACGCGCTGGCGCTCATCGCGGCGCTGCGCAGGAGAGAATTTCGGCATGTCGAGCCCGCATTTCAGAGGAGTCAACCGAAGCAAACACTGGACAACGCGCGCAGCGCTCAACCGGCTTGAAGGAGAGGAGACTAGAGGAGGAGAGTAGCGCATGCGCCGCGAGAGCAGAAGCGAGAACGCAGGAGAAGCGCAAGCAGCTGCTGGGAGAGAAGTGGAGAGAGTAACGCGCAGCCGTTGGAGAGAGGGAAGGAGGAGAGTTGCGCATGCGTAGTGTGAGTGCGGACAGGCAGGCCGCGGGACATACCCCCGAGCAAGAGATGCTTCGCAACTAAAACAAGGATAACGGAAACACAACATGCATGCGGGAGCGCGCACAGAAATATGAATGGTCACTCTAACCGGCGGGCAGGACTGAAAAAAACTGCGCAAGTGCGCGAATAGCTTTTCGCCGCGTTGCAGCGACGGATGTGATCATGATCACAGCACTTCAGGCTTTGCAAGTAGTCTCGATTCCACCAAAAGCACGCGCACCGGAGGAGACCTGGCGGGACGTGAAAAGAGATAGACAAAACTGAATCGTTCACGTCCGCTCCGATGTCAAACCTACTATTCCGCTAGAAGTGCTAAGGTGCTAAGGAGTGCACTGTGCTAAGGAGTGCTAAAGAGTGCGCTGCGAGCACTCCTGAAGAGCGATGATAATTGATTTTCCCGCCAAACTTTTGAGCCATGCTGCAGACTCACAGCATAGCATGCCTAGGTGAACGCTTTATAAATTTGGCGACGCCTTCCTCAAACAATCTTTTGAGGAAACGAATATTTTTTTTTAATAAGTGTGTAGAGGACGGTGCCTATGTGTGACTCCGGCTACAGCTGTTCTCTTGCATGATAATTTTCATCGCGAAGTTGTCAATCATCACAAAATGGTACAAATTTATACATAAATGGACATACATACTTAATTTCGGTGCTGCAATATAAATGTTCTCGATAATTGTTTGGGATACAACGATTATTTTTATATGGCGCTGTTTTATATGGCGTGGCGTGGCTGCACACTTAAATGCTATGTTAATATCGCTGGGGGTAAATGTGCGATGGCAACAATACTACCTTACGAACACTTTTTCTCTTTCCTTCTGGAAACTGCCAAGCAGAGCTACTGAGGCTATTCTGGGATGCACGGCTTAACGTGTACGTAAATACAACAGTTTACGTACTCAAAACACACACAACACACAAACTCCTACCTAATACTTCACAGATCTAAAGGCCCACTGAATTGAGTGTGTGGGCAAAGAATAAGCAAACAAACATGGTTGATCTCTCCGTCATAGGAATCGGCATAACACGAAAGTAAAACGTGTCCTTACAGAAGTAGTTGAATGTTTACTGTACATTGATATGAGAGAGCTAGCACAATGTCTATTGGTGTTTGGCAGCTATAGCACCGTTTAACGTGAATGCACCCACGTTGACTCATGGTGGTACGTCTACATCCCGACGACGAACGTCCATGATAATGATTAAAGGGACACCAAAGAGAAAAACGATTTTTCTCGCATTAGTAGTCTTTCGCGAAACTAAAAACACCACGCTTGCTGCGAGAAGATGCTTGGTAAGCGAGAAGACGCGCAAAAAGAAAATGCAGGTGGCAACGCCACCTTGAAATTCGCGCACCAAACGACGTGACGTCATAGATTTTGACGGCGCCTACTAAGCCCCTACGTAGTTCTTAATCAGTAAAAATGAAGTACACTGTCCTGAGGGAGCCATAGACAACACACCAAGTTTGAGCAAATTTCATGGAGCCAATGTCGCCAAGATACGAAAAGTACACTTTGAAATCCGTGACCTCACACGTGGAGATTTCGGCACGAAATTTAAAAATGAAACTTTGACCTCGATTTTCTCCTCTATTAATAAACATATGATGGTAAAATTAACGACATTAGAGTTCTCAGAGCACAATGTATCAGTATAAACCAATTCATTGTTTCACTTTGGTGTCCATTTAAACAAACCCTTGTGGTAGCTGTAGTAGCTAAAGGTGAGAGCGTAAACGGAGAAAGCGGTGTGACAGCCAGAAGAACGTCGCAGATTGGACGCAGAACTTGAGTTAAGGTCGCCATCCCGCGGCATGTTAAAGAGTTATTGAACACCACGGCCGGACTAGAGGGAGAGACAACGCGCGTCGTGTCTCCCCTGTGGCCCGGCCGCGATTTTTTGCAGGGCGAGCGTAAGCGGGGAACGCGGTGTTACAAGCCAGGTTAGGCAGGCGCGCGTCGCAGAGCTATTTTTGGTATGGATGGATGTTATGAGCGAGGTCAACGCTTGGGCTAAGGTCGCCACCTCGCGGTCTGTTAAGGCGTTGACAAAATTGCACTTCTCCTATCGGAAACGCCGAACGGGACGGGCGCGTAACAACGACGCGTTGCAGGAGCTAATAGCGGAGGCCACGGTCATGATGCATTACTTCACTTTACCACTCCCAGAGGGCGACATCACCCTGCCGACCAAGAGCACTGTGAGGAAAGTGAGAAATACAAAATGCGCGTTTGTAAAGCCTTCAGAGAGTGTGACCGTCGCGCTGTGGATAGCATGCCCGGCATCTGTTGTCGCGGACCGAGAGGTCGTCGGTTCGACTCCCGTTGAAGGAACCTTTTTTTCTTTGCCATCTGATTTTGTGCATTTTTTTCAACGTCATTTCCGTGACGGAAATACGTCACTGAATTCTTGGTAGACCCCGGCATAAAACACTTTCGTGTTAAAAAAGTTACCTAGAAATACTTAATCCTTGTTTACTGTTATGTGTTCCTCGGGGACTTCTATGATTCGCCATATATTCATAAAACACAACTGATCTTTCTGCGGACGCAAGCCACATGAAATGCATCCGCACCGTAAAAGTTATAAGCCGATCTACACGATTGTGAAGCACGCCAAGTAATAAGGGACTCGGTTTTAACGTTCTCCACCAGGGGGGTTTTCTTCAATGTGTACGTCTTTGTATTTCGCGCGTAATGCGGCCGCCAAGGCCAGGATCGAACACGCGGACTCGAGCTCAGCAGCACAACGCCGTAGAAAGTGGGGCGCGGAGCCTTTTATTAATCTCACATTTTGAAGTTTCAATGTCTTTGCCATATGCTATATACTTACGCAAGCATCAAGCCTACTGTAGCGCTTCTTAACTGCCACTTATATTTTTTTTTCTGCTTCAAAATCCATGAAACACTGTCGTGTTTGTCTCTCAGGACGCCGCACCGCTTGTGCTCGTTTAATGGTTTTGCGTCCTTACATGGTAACTACAATGGAGGGCTGCAAGTGATGGGGTTTATGTCCTTGTTTAGTGAATATAGCTGGTCCGCGCGAGCCTCTCTTCAGTGGTTTCGGTGGCTTTATTCTCTTCCTTCGCATGAAGAAAGTTCTTGTGTCAGGAAGCAACCGAAGTGTACTTCGAGGCATGGTCCTGCAGAAAACAAAGCTGACGCGATTGCGTTCTTAATGTGGCTGATCTTGAAAGCCCATGATGGATGGCCTTTGCTCGTGGCACTGCTCGAAAGGCGGCACTGTGCTTAAAGCAGCTAGTGGGCACTACAAAACTAATTACACTTTCTACGAGAACGTTCGGTCTACTATAGCAAGGCTGTATTGCAAGGAAAGAGAAGCTTGCTTAAATTTTACTACTAATGTATTTAGTAGCTGCGCCATTGTATTTCGATACTTTTTTTTTTTTCGTACAGAAGCTGCTTGTTGCACTGAAGGCAATTCGCCCCTATACCCATATACGTTAACTTGCTGCTGCGTGCACTTTTCAATTACGCTAAACGATTGGATTGGATTGGAACAAACTTTATTTGTGCCTGCAGTTGGGCGCTCGCGCGCCCCGACGAGGGCCTACGTCGTCTTCGGGGTTGCCGTTACTCGGCGCGGGTCTCCGCTCGCCGTTGCCGGCTCGCTGGGTCCCTGCCTTTCGAGCGCCCCGAGGACCTGCTGGACGGCCCAGAGCTGTTGATCCAGGTCGTAGCTCTTCGCGGCTTCCTCGAGCCGCGACGGGATCGTTCTTGATCTCGCTTCCTCTGGGTGTTTGATGCAGTCCCACAAGATGTGCGTGCGATCCGCCGTCTCCCTCCGGCAGACCTTGCACTTGTCGGTCGGGTATGTCTCGGGGTACATGCGATGCATCAGTCCCGGACTCGGTAGCGATCCGGTCTGGAGCTGTCTCAATAGTACCGCCTCCGCTCGACTCAACCGCGGGTGCGGGAGTGGGAAAATCCTGCGAGCCATGCGGTAGGCTTTTGTGATGTCGTTATAGTCCGTCATGCGGTCCTTGGCTCCGAACCACGTCTGACGGTCTGTCACCGGGGCGCGGTTAGTTAGCGCTCGCACCGCTGCGTGTGCCGTCTCGTTGTGGTTGGCATTGCGTTCCGACGCGTCACCCGCGTACGCCGGGAACCACTTAATTCTCACTTTTCTGTCTTGCAGTTTGGCCGCACGCAATACTCGTTCGGCCTCTCTACATACTTGGCCTTTGGCGAAGTTTCGCACCGCCTGTCTCGAGTCACTTAGCACGGTGTGGCAGTCTGGGTCGATGATGGCCAGGGCGATGGCCACCTCCTCCGCTTGTTCCGCTCCAATGCTCTTCACGCTCGCTGCCGTCCTTGTTGCGCCGGTCGACGCCTCGATGACGACCGCTGCGAAAGCGTTCTGTTGGTATTCGGCCGCGTCCACATATCGCGCGTGCTCGTCGTTGGCGTGCAGGTCGATGAGAGCCTTGGCCCTCGCCGCTCTTCTTCCCTTGTTGTAAATGCTTCAGTAATTGCATGCGTAAAACTCGTCATATATCAGCCGTTCCGTGCACACTACGTAACTATACGCTGCACCAAGCAATTGTTGCAACTCAGCCAGTCATCAAGGCTACTGGATTATATTTTGCATGGAAGCTGCTTGACGAGGGTGATTTTCTATTACAAAGCACTCCTGGTTGAAGCATTCAGCTTACGAAATTCGAGCCTGAATGCAAATGATATCCCATTTTGTAATAATAAAACTGGACTGAACCACGCTGCTAGATGCCTGTCTTTAATTCAGGACGCGCAGTGGAGAAGCACAAGCAGGGAGAATGCGCACATTTTCCCAATGTAAATTAGGTCTCGTTAATGATCGCTAGGTTGTTAAAGCGGCGCGTTCTATTATAAAACAATTGTATCAAGCACTTGCGCAGCAGCTTATAAGGACACCCTGACATAACTATGTTAACGAAAACTTGCGAGACTGTCCGCATTATCCCCTGCAAGTGCAAGTTTCGGAATGAAAAGTAGAAGAGCTGATATCGCAGAACTATTAAAACACCTTGAGGGGCTAGTTGGTGCAGTCTAGTAAACGATTGTGAACTGCGCTAAACTAGGAAAAGGACAACATGAAAGAAGACGCACGAAACCGATGGAGCGCTCTATGTGTTTTGTGTGTCTTTTTCAGTGTTGTCCTTTTCCAAATTTCGAGCCGTTCGCAATCGCTTAATATCATATAACTATAAGTAGATTAACTAGAATTCACTATACAAAAACACTTTCACCAGCCCAGCCACAAAAAGAGTCTTCCAGGCATTCCGATGGAATGTTATGGAGTTTTAGACAAGTGATCCAAATACCGCATCTGCAGAAAAACAATGTTCAGTAATACCTGCAAATAATGAATTGCTCCGCGGTATACGCGAAGATTGTGCATTTCGTTTTTATCTTTAAATTATTATTATGATAATTAGTATTATTATTTCCCAAAGTGATTCCTTTTTCCATAAATACTTATCTCAGGTGATTACCGTTGTAGCAATGGAACACTTTGTTCACGGAGTCGACAATATTGTGGGCAAAAAGAAAAAAAAGGGGGCTCCTGCTAAAAGTTTTCCTTTGCATGAGCATAAAAACCTACCTGCGCATTTTATTTTAGAAGGTTACGCAGGTACAACGCACATATTCGTTCATTCTTATTTTATTTATATGAGTGCCCTAAGGGACCGTTAGGGCAATACACAGAGGCAGAAGGAGGATGGAAAAGCGAAAGAGGATGCAAAATGCGAAAGCGTTATTATGATCTCTGCAACGCGAATCTGTAATGACGCGGTTGTGAACAATAGCGATGCGCGAAATTACGTCTACTTTCACACTGTGTACATGCCGCGCGCTATCGTATTCACTGCCTATGGTGATCCACCAAGCACAAAAAAAGAAAAAGAAAGAAAAACACATAGCTTTATTATCAGGCAATTTTTTTATGCTTATTCAGTACGCCGGTCACATGCTACGCTGAAATACGAACAGTATACATCAGGCGGATGCACAGTGCTAGACTCTCGTCTACGTAGCGACGTCACGGCGACGTGTACGACGCTTGCTGAGGGCAGAGTGGTGATAGCAGGCGTTTATGCAGAAAAAAGAACGACACACGCATATCCACACTAGTCGCGTTTAAAGATGCCGCAGTTCCTCCTCGTGGCACATACTCATTCAGGAGGATTGGCCGACAACGCCCAAACAGCCGGTAGCACATGCCGAATTGATAAAACAATGAAGGTTACGCAATTCAAAGAATCCATGAAACAAAATGCGCCTTCCATTAAATGGTCGATCGGCTTCAAAGATACTTGTTAGCATATGTACAGGTTGTAAACAATTTTTTTCTTTTTAAGGCGAAAGCCTTAGATGCCTCACCAAACGCGAAAATTGACCGTCGGCGTATGCAAAAACCATAGCGTGATGACGTTATCATGCAGACACATATCGCCAAATTTGTGACGTCATCAAGACGTCATCACATGACATCGTCGCTCCGCACTGCCTCTGTGATCGGTGGGCCGATCATGGAAGCAGTGCAGTGCCGATCATGGAGGCAGTGCAAAACCAGGCGAGCTGCAGAAAGCTTGCAATGCCTCCGATCCTGGAGGCATTGCAGCTTTCGGAGGGGGGGGGGGGGGGGATCAGTACATCGTCTGAAGTAAAAGAAGACGGCTTTCGCCTTCGAGTCGTGTTAGTCGAATGCAAAAGGTACCCTGTGAGTTTTATTCTTTTCACGCAGGACAGAGGTGCGCTTACACGCGCTATACTTCGTCGGTCATACAGATAGGCCCGTTCGCTGGTGCTAGAATTTGGCGCACATGTAACCTTCGTATATTTATCTACTAACATATCCGCGCCGAGACGCTGACCGATCCGGCAGCAAAAAGCGTCCACGAAGATAAACCCGGGAAAGTCGACAAATAAAGGAAGCTCGAACGCTACATTTATATTAAATGTATGCACACGTGTGCATAAATATTTTGTATGCTAGATGTCTTCATATGTAGGGATTGAAAATAAGCACAAAAATAAAGGCACTCTACTGCATAATGCCAGAGTCCGTTATTGAGGGACTATGATAATACTAACAGTGTCCTGTCAAACGAACATACGCGCCTCACGTCGTGCTGGCGCTCTATCGGCCATACAGCAACTATTTGTTAAACCTCTGCCAGAACTATGAACTCCTAGTGGGAATTTTGTCAAAGTCATAACATGTAAATTATTATGCATGATCGGAAGTGAAAACGAGGCGCCTGATATATATATATACTGTAAGCAAAAAAAAAAAAAGCCGAGATGGGAGTAAATGGACTTGTCCTCTAGCGCACGCCCCGATGGGGGTTTTATATACTCCGTCCAGGGGAGTAAAAAATTTACCCCCCTTAAGGACGGAGGTTTTGGATGGACTGAGGGGAGTATTTGTTTACATCCATAAGGGAGCTTTTCCAGGTAAGTATGGGAGTAAATTTTTATAACCATCGAAAAAAAAATGCTTTTCGCTGTCGCACCATGCGCTAGACAATCTTTAATTAAATTAGCATCGAAACACGCAAACTCGATCACACGCACACAACATTCGCAAAGTAATACAACACTCACAATGACAACCGCTCGCCAACCGCGCTTCACAACCGAACTCTGGTCACCGAGTATATATAGGCACCACATCTTGACCTCCAATGTGGCTCAGATGGGACACTTCTTTTCCGTGTAATTAAGCAACAAACATTCATGGCGTACGTGTAAATTTGCGGTGGGCTTATAGATACTACTGAGGCACACGCATCTTTTACTATAAACCCGCCTAACATTCAACGCCTTTTTAATTAGCGAATTTTGATTATCAGCTGGCACTCTGCCGCATGGGAGGTATCCGCCTTAGCAGTACTGTGCGTGAGTCTGTAAAATGCACATAATCGTACACGAACCACGAGCGGCCGTCCATGAACGCTTCAGCGGCACAAATTCACGAGCAACACCAGCGAAGAAACGCGTCGCCCCGCCGGTATACCGCGTTGTGGCCGACGGCGTCGCTAGGCCTCTCCCAGGAGTACGGCACGGCTATACGATGAACGACAGCTCGCGATCACAAAATGCTTGCTGCTGTACAGTTTTCGTCGCCGTTATTTTACACACACACTGCCGCTATCCGAGTCCGCTATCCGCGTTAAAGGCCAACTCCGGCGATTTTTTGGCCATGTCAGAGTAATGGTGCTTTTATGTTCCTGAGACGCTCCTGTTACGGGCCCGATAGCAGAAAATACTCGGCAAATTGGAGAATAATTTTAAATAAGCAAAAAAGCGCAACACCGCAACCGAAACCCAACCGAGTGTACTGTCTACGTATGACGTAGACGTTGTTACGAACGAACCGGAAGTCGTGCAAGGCATGCCGGTCACGCCGGCGCGGAGTATGAAAACTGTGACAGCCGGGACGACCAGCTAGCGAAGCGCCGGCCAAACCAACGCTGTCTGTCGCCTTGTGCACAGCAGACGCTCGCTGTAGCGGCCGAAGCGCCGAAGTTAACGGTGCCCTCGGCCAAGTAACGTTGCCCTCGGCTGCGTCACTTTCGCCGCCTTCCCAATACTGACGTCACTGACGCAATGTTGCCAATAATTGTGGGAAGCCAGGAGGGCGTTTGCAGACAATCTTTAAAATTCATTTGCAAATAATCTGCGCATGTCTCAAGCCTGTAATTTGGCATAAATGACGGAAACGTGCAAAGGAACGTACTCAGCGAATTTCATTGAGATCCATCGACCTCGAAAAATCGCCGGAGTTGGCCTTTAAGCTACGGAGCGATGCACTTACAACGAACGAGACGGCTCGTAGTCGCGGTTCCTGTTGCTCGCAGTGCATCGGCGGCCGCATGTTGGTTCAATCTGTCTCGTATCGGCGCTCGCCTTCTCGCTAGACGTTTGACAGCGGTGGTTGCATGGCGCAAAAGAGACAATTTAAGCTTATTCATTCCAGCAGCTTTTATTTTCTGTGAAACATATTCTTTGCTTCACCGGTGGCCGGTGCGAGCTCGTAGAAGTCACCACGGCGACCGGTGTGGCGGTGCGAGTTCGCTACGCCGCCGGCTTGGTACCGACGACGTAGCGAAGCCTTCTTACCGCTTAGAAGTTGCAGCCGGTGAAACATCGGTTCGGTGCCACTCCGAGAAGCAAGCGCTGCCGGTGGTCGGGGCGAGCGCGTCGCCGGCGCAGCTCTCACACCGGCCGCCGGCCGGCTCGATGCCGACAACGTAGCGAAGCCTACTTCTTACTGCTTCGAAGTTGTAGCCGGTGAAACTCCAGAAACAACACGCTGACGATCGCAACAGCTTTTGTTACCGATGAACAACTTTTGTTACCGATGAAATTATTCTTCGCACTTCTTCGTAATTCGGCACGTTGAAGCGAGGTATCCGTGGCGTGTCAAAGGCTTGCACTCGTGTGCATGGGCATTGCCGCTTGACGGGAGAATAAACACGGGACAGCCAGCTCGGTGTGTTCGCGGTTCAGTGGAGAAAATAGTCCTACACGTCTACACAAACCAACCGGCCGTTGCAAATCCTCGCTGCACTGATAATTTCGTTGTCTGTCGACAAATGCTCACACGGCGACCCACACAAGGCACTGGAGCTTCACACCTGTGTGCTAAACAGATGCCCGAACACACCCGCACATTCACACACGCACGCACGTCACGACCAAAAATGGTTTTTAAAACTCCCGTGGGGAGCTTCTAACCACGTGACGCGCACGTCACGACCAAAAATACTTTTTAAACCTCCCATAGGGAGTTTTAACCACGTGATCTAAAACTCCGTGGGGAGTTTAACAAGGTCATGTCGTTCATAAACTCCCTCATTAAGCAAGGGGTGTTTTACAACGACATGTGCCGACTTCGCTCCGCTACCACGGAGTAAATGATTGGGGCATGGGGGTTTTAGGGGCTCATATGCTGGAAAAGCTCCCATCTCGGCTAATTTTTGTTTACAGTGACATGCATATATATATATATATATATGTTTGTTAGCTATACGAGGCCAACAAATATTGAACCCAAGGAAAGCACAGGAGAAACTATTCGTTGTTTGCAGTTGAAGTGTAGAAATGACAAGGTGAAGGAACATGAAAGTCGACGAAAAAAAAAATCTTGCCGTACATGGGAGTCGAACCCATGGCCCCGGCATTAACCGTGTCATGCGGTATACCAATGAAACAGAGGACGGCTGTTCCCACGTCCACATCCGGACCATTTATGCGCGTGCGCAAGATCCAATTCTCGGAGTGTTAGCCAGCGCTGCCACACATGGCCACAGCAACGGATGTGGAATGTCCTTCTGACCGTTTGCGCCTCGTATACGAGACCTTGAGGGGCGGGCAGTCAAACATAATACCCTCGTATGTCACTATACCTGAAGGCAATAAACCTGCCGGAGTCGAGACCCTCTCTAAATGCAGTGAACGAGAAGAAAGAGATCCGAAGGAGCCAACAGATAATAAGGCCAAGGATTTTCCAAAGTTTCACGCATTTCCAGAGAAAAACCAGGGCGAAATAGGTGACCGAGAGAGGCGGGAGCCTGCCCGCTTGTGTGTGCCGAAAGCATCTGCGCGTAGCGGAAGACATGCAAAATGCTCCCATTTCCCGCTCTTCCACCTATTGCGTTTCTTGCATAAATTACAGAACTGAACTATTACAGACATTCACCTTGCTTCAGCAGGGTGCGCGTCAACTGCAACCCTACGAATACGCGCAGTGCTGGCGTTGCGCATGGTTTTCAGGATGCGCAGCACTGTCGTGCACCAGCCTAATGTGCACATATCGGTATACATAAAAAATAGAAGAGAGATCAATCGCACTTAAAAAATACCTAAAACTAGCATTTACAACATGCGCGACAGCGGTTGCGCGTTAAGATAGCGGCACAGGACACTGTGGAATGAGGACAACAATTAAAACCGGAAAACAAAACACGCATCGTTTGCTTGAATGCTGCAGCGGTTTGGTCGCAAAAGAAGGCTGGGGCACAAAAACAACGCAGGCAAAGTGGACGGTCTTATACGATACACATTCTTCATATATAGAACGTTTACGTCTAGGAATGCTGCGACAGCTAATTGCGAGTGGCAGGACCAGCAGCCGTATAGCAACGACTAGACGGGCGCTTAGGCTGTGCGTATACGGGTCGAATCAGGACGCCCCAGGCGATGTGCAAATGGGAACGCATAACGCAGAATCCCAGTCGTCAAGAAGAAGCAGGAATGACCATGCGCGCGAGCATGTCACCAACAGTTTCAGCAAGCGCGCGGCCAGCCAAGTGCAGGACTGACAACAGCTGCCTGCCCCATTTAGGCGCACTGAGTCCACCGCGCTAATCTCAAGCGCAAACGCTTCGTGCTCCGCCTTAAGTGCGTACATCCCACCTCGGTGAAACAGGTGTTCGCGACATAGGACAGTTAAAGTAAATGAGTCGTCCGTTTCTGTCGAGACGCGGTTGCGAATTATCAACAAGCAGCAAAGAAAGAACGTGATAAATGTAGAATTCTATATACGTATGTTGATAAAGTTATTACGACTTAAGTGCAGGTACAAGGCAAGCAAAACACAAACACACGCGCACGCGCACTTGAGGCACAGCGCACGCAGCGTTGCATGCAGCGCGCTCCGGTGTTCCAAGAGTGTAAGTCCTCCCTTCCAGTTCCAAGGGCATATGCGCGAACGAGCTTGTTTAGCTTCTACATAGACATGCGTCGCTCACAATCACATTTCTGTGGCGGGGCGCTCTGAGAGCGGAGTGCGTTACATCTCGCCAAGGGCGCACGTCCTCTTAGCGGAGTTGTATATAGACTAAGAGAAAGATTGCTGACGAACTGCACACTCCACCCGGTGAGAAAAGTTATAGACGCCAGAAAACTATATGATAATAGCGCACAAAGGCGTACAAATGGATTTAAGAAGACGTAAAGAAGAATGCGGCAGACACGCAGAAAGAAGCCGATATTCCGCCTTAATAAGGCATTAGCCAGACTTTATTTTTGTCTTTATACGCTAGCAGCGCAGCTCATACATAAAACAAGCGGAGACAAGTGAAGTTTCCTTGGTGCTCCGCAGCGCTTACTCAAGAGTCTCACAGAATGGGAGAAAAAAGTAAAGGAAAAGGTTCCGTTCTCGGTGAATCTGCGAGCAGCCGTGAGGAGAATAATTTGCTGCCTGAAAGGAGGCGCCCATAAGGCGGCCGGAAACACGCCACGTCTATGTGAAGCTTCGTCCTTTCTTCCTTTCTTTCATTCTGCATAAATAAAACGCCGAAAAATTCAGTGAGCGCAAGAATGTGGATTTGCGACACCTATCAACGGACTGGAATCGTGTAAGCATGATTACGTGCGCTTGTGTCTGCGGGAAATGACAACCGACAGCCGTCTTCGAAGAGAAGAAAGGAATACCAAAGCAAGTGGAGGCAGAGCAACTACCAGAGAGTTGGCGGTGCACTTATTGCTTCGCCATACACTCTTAGAAAAAAAGGTAGGCATATTCACCAACTAAATACTAACAGTTTACTTGTCACAAAATACACTAGCCTCTTAGTAAGTGAAGGTAGTAAAATGCAGGTTAGTGGAACTTGCTACCTAGTTAGTGAGTGAATAGTGCTAGCTCGAATGGCTAGTCCATTACTAAGTTGTTAGTAACCGCGCTAGCAACTTACTAACCGTATTAACTCTACTACACTGAGCCAATTAGAGGTTTAAGCCTATTTTGTTTATATGTGCGTGTGCATAATTGCCATATCAAGATGATTCTATTACAAAAGTACCTAAAGGATTAAAAAAAACGAAGCGGCATTGTCCTCGTACATTAACTAATGGCCGCTAATTACTTCATGTAATTACCATGGTAAGTACACATCACAGCAACATACATAGAGGCATGAATTGATTACGAATGAGAACACACGCAAGCGCACACACCGAATAGAAAGACTTTTACGTAGCGGATATCTACTGTAGCAGCGGCTTGAAGACTATTTATGCTCCTACTTTGGGTAGCACACCGTGTACTGGTTACCAACCATAAAATTTAGAAGAATAATTGATGTTTTCTACACATTATCGTGTGCCCTTATATTTGCTTACATGCGTGCCATCACGTAGCACGAAACTTTTAATTCCAAGGTAATCAATAAAATTAAAGTTTGTTTAAATTTTGCTAAAGACCGTCACGATTACGGCAAAGTATACTGCGCATCTACGAAAGATCTGGCAACGTGGATGGCTAGTAGTTACTTAGTTAAAAACACCAAATAAACTTTCTGGTTAGTGAAGGCAGCACTTTACGACCTTTACTAACTGCTGGCTAGTAAACAGATTTTGCGAAAGTAGTAAAATACGCTCGAAACTAGTAAATGCAAGCATTTACTAACCATTTACTAACATTTTTTTCTGAGAGTGCAGGGACATTAATACATCGCTCATCGGAACATTTCTTTCTCTGAGCGATATCACTCTTTGCCAAGAGCATCGTGTATACTTGCATATATACCTGCGTGCGTTTATGAGCGTGCGTTTATGAGCGTGCGTTTATGAGCGTGCGTATATGACACGCTGCCGCACAATGGCGGTTTTGCTGGCTGCAATCCATAGATGCATCACTTCATTCCAATACACTCATGGCACAGCACTGCAGAACGTGTTTCCCGCGCGCTCTCACAGGTGCGCCGCGTCCGGATTGCACAGAGCTTCGGAACAAGATAACTGGTGCGAAATCAGGAGTATAAGAGAGAGAGAGAGAGAGAGAGAGAAATAAAACTGAAAGGCAGGGAGATTAACCAGATCGCAATATGCGGTTTGCTACCATGCGTTGAGGTAGGGAGAAAGACAAGTATCAAAGGGACACTAAAGGCAAATATTAAGTCGACGTTGATTGTTGAAATAGCGGTCCAGAAACCTCGTACAATAAAATCACGTTTTAGTGGTCCGCATCGCGTTAGTGCATTTCAAGTCACCCGCCTAAAATCAGTCTTTCACACGTCACTGCTGCCGTGCCCAACGTTGCCCGCCTTTACTGCGCGGCGGCGTGTCCTGGCGGCGTGCACCATTCGGGCATCCGGCAACATCACATGCATGCGGCATTTTGTCTAACTTTCTGTCACAGCGACTTTCACGAGCGCGCAAAACACACGCGGCAGTACGCGATGCCGAAACTACCACTGAGACGCGACCGCGTGAGCGAAGCAGGGCGCCGAGCGAAGCGGAGTTCGGCGAAAACGGAACCTTTGAACCACGCGCGCCGTTCCCCATGGTAAAGCCACAGAGGTTCTTTTTTATGAATCAAACGGAAACGAACAAACAGCATTTTATTACGTATTTTGATACACGGAAGGCTCTTTTTTATTGCTGCTAGTTCGATTAATAGTGATTAATTGTAGGCAGACTCTCATACGTCATCGGGATCATTTTGAAAATGTCCCGCTCGTGGCGCTCATCGTGTGATACATTTAGCTTAATTTCTCGGTAAGTAGGGCACTACTGTTGATAATATTGCCGTTTTAGACGTTGTCATACATTGAGCTTTCACTCTGACATAAATTGTTATTTGCCTTTAGTGTCCCTTTAAAGACAAAGAAAGAGCAAGAGAGAGCGCCAGAACACCAGGGAGACCACGCGACACGCGCGAAATCAAAAGCACGTTGATGCGTGCAGTCTTCCGAAGGCAGCGCATGACCTTCAGTACTGATAATAATAATAATATCTGGGGTTTAACGTCCCAAACTTCAGTACTGACAATCGGTGAAACAAGCTTCTGATTCGGTGGACACGAAATGACGGCAGTTTGTGGAGCATTCATCAACTCAGTGGATACCAGCACTGCACTCAGTGTGTCGGGTACACTCAGTTGTTTAAGAGTACAAGCGTAGGGCCTTTATTCATCTTAGTGCAGCACACGAAATTGACAAGGCACACAAGAGAAGAGGACGGAAGATCAGCGCTTGTCCCGTCCTCTTCTCTTGTGTGCCTTGTCAATTTCGTGCGCTGCGCTAAGATGGATAAGTTCCAAACTCGCCCGCCTATCAATCCTACTAAGGGCCTTTATTGCCTCTATAGTTAGATGCATTGCTGATCTGAAACTGGTACCTCATTAGCAGGTGTACAGAGCATGTCATGGTAAAGGCAGCATGCCGCAACTCTTAGCAATATGAATAATCATGATGCGGTTCTGTCGTCCAAGTGTAGTGAGGTCACTGTTTGGAAAAAGTCCGAGGGCCGCTTAAGAATAAAAAAGTCGTTTCGAAAGTACAATTATAAAATAAGTGGAATATTTGGGAAATAACGCAAGAAATAAAAAAAAAATCTGGAGGCGACCCTAATCTTTAATTTAGGTGTCTGGAAATGGCACTCGCACGTCGGCGTTCGTGTATTATTCCTCGGGTGAACTTCGTGTTTCATGGCACTGCCGATCTCAGAGGCCGCGTAGAAAGAAGCGTGGGGTCGAGATCTGCTCCGCCAGGTGCCGCAACGATGCCAGCTGCTCACAATCTTTCAATGAACTCATTCAATAAATTTTCGTTAATTATCGTGACAGTTAATTGGCCCTTAAGTAAACTTATGCTCCGATATGTATATTGTGAGACAACGTTCAGGCCACAAGACTCTTCTTTATTGCCCTCGAGCCTGAGCCCCACTACTCAGACCCAAGCGGTGATGATGAGTATATACAGGTGAGAAGATGGCAAGTATGAAGAATGCTCACACTAATTTCCCCGTGCGCCGAAGCGGCCAGCCTGGCCGCGACTTAGACTGGGTAGAGACGTCGAACGAAGGGCTTCAGACGGGAAACGTGGACTATCTCTGAACCACGGCAGCGACGGTCGGAAGAAGCCTCAACTGGGGTGACACGATAGTTTACAGGGGATGTTTGTTCATTAATTATGTAGGGTCCAATGAATCGCGAATGGAACTTTTCACACAATCCGGGAACACGAGTAGGCGTCCAAAGGAGCACTTCGTCGCCAGGACGGAAAGAGACGTCACGATGGGAGCTGTCGTACCGCTGTTTGCGATCGTGTTGACTGGCTTCTGTGCTGAGCCGAGCAAGTTGCCGACATTTTTGAAGCCTCGAAACGAACTGCTCGGTTAGGGTTGTAGAATTGTCACTTGGAGTGCGTAAGAATGAAGCGTCAATGGTGAATGTCGCCGAACGGCCATAAACGAGGTAGAACGGTGAATACCCAGTAGTGCGTTGGACGGCGGTATTGTGAGCAAACGTCACAAATGGCAATATCGTGTCCCAGTTGTCGTGAGCTGGGCTGATATACATGGATATCATATCAATTAGCGTGCGGTGGAATCGCTCGGTGATGCCATTGGTTTGAGGGTGGTATGCTGATGTTGTCTTGTGAACTGTGCCACAAGTTTTAAGCATCTCTTGTATAACTGTGGATAGAAAACTCTTGCCGCGATCGCTTAATAGGACGCGGGGCGCACCATGACGCAAGACGATGGCTTCGAGAAAGAAGGTGGCCACGTCAGAGGCCGAACTAGAGCGCAGAGGAGCGGTCTCTGCGTACCGTGTGAGATGGTCAACCGCTGTCACGATCCAGCGATATCCTGCAGACGTTACAGGAAGAGGTCCGACTAGATCCATTCCAACAATGGCAAAAGGTTCCTCGGGACATGGGATTGGTTGTAGCAAGCCAGCAGGAGCGGAAGTCGGTCGCTTGCGCCGTTGACATAGGGTGCAAGAAGAGACGTACTTGGCAACAGAAGTGGAGAGGCCAGGCCAGAAGAAGCGGCTCCTAAGGCGGCTGTATGTTTTGCAGAATCCCAAGTGGCCAGCAGATGGGTCGTCGTGAAAGGCCTCAAGGACCTGCGCACGAAGCGAACGTGGAAGAACGGGAACCCAACGGTGTCCATCATCATTGTAAACGTATCGGTGCAGCACGTCGTTTTCAAGCTTGAATTGCCTGAGTTGTCGGCGCAACCTGGCATTAGGTGGTGGAGACTTTCCGCAGAGGCGTTGAACAATGCAAAGGCAGTATGGATCATGCTGTTGACAGGAGGCCAACTGAGCGTAGCGATTGGAAGACAGAGTGCCAGCAGCCGCTAGTGCCGACAACGTAAGCGGATGCGTAGCCTCATCATCATGGGACGAGCAATGAAGAGGCATGCTCAGAGAAGATGGTAATGGGAGGGGGCAACGAGAGAGGGCGTCGGCATCTTGGTGTTTTTTCCCAGATTTATAAAGAACGTCAAATGTGTACTCTTGAAGCCGGAGCACCCAGCGGCCGAGGCGACCGGACAAATTCTTTAGCGATGACAACCAGCATAAAGCGTGGTGGTCTGTAATTACGGTAAAATGGCGTCCGTAAAGATATGGGCGGAATTTTTGTACGGCCCAAATTACAGCCAAGCATTCCTGTTCCGTGATCGTGTAGTTTTGTTCAGCAGTCGTGAGTGCGCGGCTGGCGTAGGCGACAACTCGCTCTCGACCTGCTTCATCACGCTGTAGGAGGACGGCACCGATGCCATGGCCGCTAGCGTCGGTGTGGAGACAAGTAGGGGCATGCTCATCGAAGTGACAGAGGACGGGGTCAGATGTCAGCGCCGCCTTGAGCGTGTCGAAAGCGATGTCGCAATCGTTCGTCCAAGTGAAGGCTGTGCCCGACGTCAGTAGCTTGTGCAGTGGCGACGCGATGGACGCGAAGTCGCGGATAAAGCGGCGAAAATAAGACGCTAGGCCCAGAAAACTGCGTAATTGCTTGTGATTTTCGGGGCGAGGAAAACGTGTCACAGCAGTCACTTTGTCAGGATCCGGTCGAACGCCATCTTTACTAACAAGGTGGCCCAACACTATGATGTTCTTTCTGGCGAAATGACATTTTTTAGTATTAAGTTGAAGCCCAGCGTTAGAAATGCACGTCAAAACTTCGTCCAGCCGCTCAAGATGCTGACGGAAAGTGGAAGAAAAAATGACAATGTCATCCAGATAACATAAGCAGGTTTTCCACTTAAGGCCACGAAGAACTGTGTCTATCATACGCTCAAACGTTGCCGGAGCGTTGCATAAACCAAAGGGCATTACATTAAACTCATAGAGGCCATCGGGCGTTGCAAAGGCCGTCTTGTCCTTGTCCGCTTCGTGCATAGGTATTTGCCAGTACCCTGAGCGCAGATCGAGACTTGAGAAATATTCAGCGCCCTGGAGGGAGTCGAGAGCATCATCAATTCGCGGCATCGGATATACGTCTTTGCGCGTGATCTTATTAAGTGCCCGATAATCGACACAAAATCGTACCGAGCCGTCCTTCTTCCGGACCAGGACAACAGGCGACGACCAAGAACTGGACGATGGCCGAATGATGTCGCGTTTCAGCATGTCAGTGACGTTGTCCTCGATGATCTTGCGCTCTGCGGAAGACACGCGGTATGGTCGGCGGCGTACGATCGAATTGTCCTCGGTTTCGATGCGGTGCACTGCGACGGAAGTGCGCCCCAGAAACTTGGAGTGGACATCGAAAGAAGCACTGTGTTTTCGAAGCAGTGCGAAGAGATCTTCCTTCTGCGCCGCAGGGAGATCAGGATTGATGGTGGCAGTTAAGGCTGTGGTCGTCGCATGGTCATCATTAGCAGCAGGCGAGAGTGGTGGTTCTGCGTGAAGAGGCGTCAGGGCAAGAGGTTCAGTGTCAACAAAGCAGGCCACAACGGTACCTTGGGACAGAAGAAATGGCCGAGATGTAGTGTTGCGTGCTGTGACCAACGCTCGGCTGTCATGAAACCTGACCAAGCTAGGCGCAATTACAATGCCACCAGATATCCAGCGATCGCATGGAGCGAGAAACACGTCACCATTAAGGATGGTATCAGACGTCAATGTCACAACATTCTCATTGCCAGGTGAAATGGAGCAATCGGCCGCCGTGACCAAACGCAGTTTTCGAGCATTGTCATCAGATGAAAATTCCGTGTCCGTCATATGAACTACTCGCTGATGACAAGAAATTACGGCCGACGCTGAAGAAAGAAAGTCCCATCCTAAGATAAGTTCGTGGGTACATGACGAAAGCACGAGAAACTGAATGTGATGAAGTATGCCATCGATGAAAACTCGCGCTGTGCACACACCAACGGGCTGAACAAGAACTTCATTGGCACACCGAAGGGGAGGTCCAGTATACGGCGTCTTTACTTTTCGCAAGCGTGAACACAGTTCAATACTAATGACGGAAAGTGCTGCACCCGTGTCTACCAATGCCTGAGTCCATACACCTTCAACACATACCAACAGTACATTTGAGGGCCGCTGCGGAGGAGTTTCACATAGCCCGAATGATGCAGCTTTCCCTCCCGAAGCTGCACTATTTAGTTTTCCGGGCGATGGCCCGGGGACGAATTAGCTGGTCGAAGGGGAGAAGACGAGCGGCGCATCGCTGACGGAGAGCGGCGACGGGGGAAACGGGAAGCACCGGCACCGTCGAGGCTCTGCGGAGATGGTGAGCGACGTTCATAACTTTGGTAGGAGCGACCATGTTGCGGTACCGCAGCACGAAACTCGTCTCTTTCATAGGAGTCGTAGCCTCGTCTTTCGTCCTGTTGACGGCGTCGGCAAAACCTGGAAATATGGCCACGGACTCCACAATAATAGCAAACTGGCCGAGGAGGGCGCCAGGCGTTGGCAGGCGGAAGCGACGTTCGTGGTGATAGAACATTCAGCGAACCGTGCATTGTGGTCGCATGGGGTTGTGTCTGTTGAGGAGGTGCGAAAGCTGCAACCTGGGCGTAAGTTGGCGTAGGTAGAGGGTCATGCCTGGGAACTTCCGCACACGTCATGGCAACAAGTTCTTCCCTGACGATGTTGCGGAGGCTGCTGCCAGAAGACGTCGTACGGAGCTCAAGTGGGCAAGACATAGCTTGTGCTTGAAGCTCCTCACGTATGATGGAACGAATCAACGCGCGTAGCTCGCTGTCATTGGTTGCGCTCAGATGAGTTGTGTCAGGCTGCAGACGTAGTAGATGGAGTTCATCAAGGCGCTGACACGTGGCGACGACTTCTGAGACTGTAGTGGGGTTCTGCACCGCAAGGGCATTGAATGCCGCAGCCCCAATGCCTTTGAGCAGGTGGCGGTCCCTGTCATTCTCTGTCATTGAGTTGTTCACGTGGCGACAAAGGGCGAGGACATCTTCTATGTAAGAAGTGTAGGACTCGCCGGTTTGCTGAACACGCTCGGCTAACTTCTTTTTGGCGATGTCTGAGCGGATTGAAGGGTTCGCGAAAATCTGCCGCAACTGGTGTTTAAATGAGGTCCAATCCACGAAGTCCAGCTCGTGGTTAAAAAACCAAGTCTTGGCTACACCCGTCAGGTAGAAGGCGACGCGAGTGAGTTTGGCAGAGTCGTCCCAGTGGTTGAGTGCACTCACGCGCTCATACTGCTCCAGCCAGTCTTCAACATCGTCCCCACGAAGGCCAGCGAACACCGGTGGATCCTTCTGGGGTGTGGTGACCAAACAAGAAGGAGTTCCCGTTGGGGCAGGCGTCGTAGATGCGCCAGGGTTGGAGCTCTCGTCTTGCGACATTGCTGAGGTCTGTTGGTGCAAACGGCGACCTGAACGGAGCTCCAGGGGTGTGTTGTAGCGGAAGTCGTAGGGGCACCAGTAGAGCGAGAGGACTGAGGGACCGGACAGCACCTCCACCACTTGTGAGACAACGTTCAGGCCACAAGACTCTTCTTTATTGCCCTCGAGCCTGAGCCCCACTACTCAGACCCAAGCGGTGATGATGAGTATATACAGGTGAGAAGATGGCAAGTATGAAGAATGCTCACAATATATTATAACTCTAAAATTTAACCAGAACCATCGATTTTGCACCAGTCTTATTTCTTAAAGCAGATTTTCTGAATATCAGGAAAACCGGAAGTAAGTGCTCGAAGTGCTTGGAAAAGACACAGTGTCACACTTTGCTCGTGCCACTAACGACAGCAACAACAAAAAAAGAAACGTCATATTTCACAAACTAAACTAGGGAATCGCCTTGACGCATGTATGCATTCTTCAACAGCTGGACTGGACTGGCATCGTCCTTTCGTGATTTCATAAGCGAACACTGTGAGGCCAAGTACAGGCGTGTTAAAATCGCGGAACAGTCCACACAGTCCACACATTGCATACGCAATATGGCTACCGCAGTTCACGATGGGCTACATGGTCAGTATTCCCTCTTTTTATCACAGTATAAAGATATATGGCCCATGCCAGGCATCGGCTTAATTCAATATCCCTCGCGAGTATTCGCAATGCCCACGAACTATAGGTGGCGCGCCGTGCTTTTCAAGATGGCGCCAGGAGGAGGGTCAACCCGTTTGTTAGCATAGGAACAGATAGGACGTGCGGACCTACGGCCCGTGCCACTTTCACCGGATGAAGTCATGAGCTGCACTGAAATGGATATGAGACTAAAATACTTTCCCAAACCATGGAAAGCGCTAAGTACTCGCCACCTAATTATTTGCTGCGGTGTGAAAGGTTATATTTCTGCTCCGCTACCGTGCATAACGATGCTTCGCGAAATCCTGTGCGTGCTACATAAAACTGCATGAACTAGAATTGACGTATGAGCTGAACGGCACTCCGAGGTAGTACGTACCGAGCCTGCCTGACGGATTTGCGTCAGTAGTAGGCCGCCAGCGAGTAGCGCCATCGCTGCTGCGAGGGACCATACGTTTGACGTGGTGATGGTTTGCAAACATAATACGCCGTCGTCATAACTCGCGCAGTCGGGAACGCGGAGTTACGTCTTCAACGAAACACAAGCATTTAGCATCCCATTCAGTAGCGCTGGTGTCACAGCCATGCTGAGACGCTAGCCGTGTGTAATTCACTTCCCTCGCTTTTTGCAGGTTCGATCAGCGTGATCGAAACATGAATATCGAAAAGAATGCACACGTATGCTTTTCGCAACGTCGAAGAAGTTAGTCGAGAGGCGTGGATTGTGGCCGTGACTGCACGTTCCATCGCTCTAACCATTTCGCTTTGCAGGTCGAGCTCGAGCGTTTTGGCGGCATGCGGCGCTCCATAATATCCACAATAATTGTGATACATGCAATGCACAAGAGGAACTATGCTTTTATTTTGATCTCGCTCAAGGATATTATACATTAAATACAATCAAAGTGACTTACGAGCGTGAAAGAACATTAACGCCCGAGGGGACGTGAGGTGCAACTCGCTGCTCGTGAGTTAGCAGCTGGTGGTTCATCGTCGCTGTCACTCTCGGTGCTTTCACAGTCTTCTACGTCCAGTGAAAAATCCTCGTCGTCAAGATGGTTTCTGTCAACATCACTGCTCAAAGCAATCTGAAGAATTTCCTCCGCCGAACGACTTCGACCACTCCGCGTCACCACGTTTACAATGAGAAATTCGTCTGGGCGCGAATAACATTAAACATTTTGCTCTCAGACCGGTCAACAAGCAAATCGCTTGCAGTGTGCTGCCACCTATCAACAAACGTACAAAAACAAGCGGCGCAGCGGTGGCTATGAAACCCAACACACTGGCGAAGGACGGCGTGGATGGAAAGCGTTCGCTCCACGAAAGGCGTCGAGCAGACGCGTCCTCAAATGATTGAAACGTCGCTCGCACGATTCGTAACAGCGCTTTGCTGACAAAGGATAGAAGCCCTATTTTAATGTATCGCCAACTTGAGATCGCTCAGTTGTACAAGAGCACATCGCGAGCCCGCGCGACCTCCCGCGTAGTGTTATGGGACTCATGCACTACAAGAAACACTGACCAATGCTATATGCAAGTAAAACAGGGTGAGCTTCAACTGAATATATCAGACGATAATATTTAACTAACCTACGTGGCTACAGAAAGCCTCGCCAAGCTGATAGTATGTGTACGCTCTGGGCTATAGTATGTGTACGACTGCGTAGTGCTGCCATTTTGTCGTCTACTAACCCTCCTCGAGAGGACGCTCTTGAATCCGCTTGGCGGCGCGACAGTCTATGGGCATTGCGAATATATAAGCCCCTAAGAGCGGCGGGAACCACGTCGCTTCCGCATGGAACAAAAAAGCTGTACAGCGCGGTGCCAGCAACACCGGAAGCAGCACATGATCTTAGGAAGAAAGAAGTTAAATAAGAACTTGGAGGACGCTTGAGCTTCGCTTTCAAGAATAGAACGCGATAGCGTAATCGGGTGCAGTTCGCATCGCCTTCTCAAACGCTAGCCAGGCGTCGCTTCTCGGTGGACGCCTCAATCGTGCCGCGAGGAAAGGAACACCTGTATTCGCAACATTGGAAATTATCCTATAGAATGGCTCCTGCAAGTGCAGTTGCGAAGTGCCTAGTACGCCATAATTCATCTTTTTTGCGAATTAGCTAAGTACCCACTACGCGTCCCTAAGGCACAACGCGCATCTAAGCAGCTTCACGTTTTGTTGATGTTGTTGCTGATAATTATAATTAACTATGACTGAGCGCTCTGTAGTAGGTGCGCCTTTAAACCACCCACTCGTTGCGCAATTCACATGTTTTGACGCCTAGTGCGATTCTACGCTTATGTGACGCAATATTAGATGCATTATTAGACGCAATATTAGATGACCCCTCGCACATACCTGACACTCGTACTATAAGTTTGTCTTCTGGAATGGTATCAAGCACTGGCGTGGCACTGTGGTAGAACAGTTGCTTCCGACGCAGAAGGTCTGGGTTAGATTCCGGCTCGGACCGACGACCTTTATTATTTGCATCGATCGCGATTTTTCGTTCACAAACAACGGCATCGACACCTGAATTTCTGCGAAACAAGCTCTTTAACGCTACTGCGTTAATAAAAAAATACATAGCATCGTTATTTTATATCAGCGGTCTCAAACACGCGGCCCACGAACCTCATGCTAGCGGTCCGGCCCGCATGCACATGGCTGTATTCGTCCCATATATCTTTATTTTCTTTATGTGTATGTCTACGAACTACACAGACATGGCTGGTGTCAAGCATTCTTTTCGTGAGGCAACTCAAGCGGTCACCATGTGTTGAAACATGACCGTGGAACAAAAACTCTATATTCCAGAATCGGCATCCAGATTTCAGTGATTCGGCAGATCGCTATCGATGTTTCTCAAATCCTGACTCCAAATCCCGTTCAGAAATGACCTATATATATGAGATATGGGAAATGGTTCCATTCAAATGGCAACGTTAGCTGACATCTTGTTCAGGCCCCCTCTGCGGCTTCAACCTTCTTCACTGCCCCGGCCCTTGCGGGACTGCATTTAGTGACCGCTGGCTGAGGTGAGTTTGAGATTCCTGCTCTATATATACTGTGAGCGCGACGCATGACCGACTCGTCTTCTTCATTTCCACAGATCACTGAAACGTGTAGATATTCCTCATCTCTGTGCATCATCATAAGCGGGACGGCTTTATCTCCGTCGTCGAAGCTCGAGCTGGGCTAGAATAAAGTGGCTCCACATATAAGTGGTGGAGATGCGGAACACGATATGCAGTTTGCGAAGTGACAAGGTCGGTGGTGCAGCCAAGGTATATGGGACAACTTGCCTATGGGCAAGCTCATATAGTTTTGTCCGTAACACGTCAAAATATGAAATGTAACGCGGTACGCTACATCAAAAATATTTTCGCAAACGTTTAACTCGGACCTATACGAATGCCCATTCGGAGTTTACTGAAGTCACGGCGCTCTCTCTCTCTCGCTCGCTACTTGCACTTGAAAACTAGCACGACTTCTCGCGTCATGAAGGGGCGCACCAAAAGCGTGGCACGCGGAACTGAACAAAGAGGGGCGGAATAATGCATTGTCCAGTAAATCGGAAGGAGGCGGTGCACGGGCGCGGACCGCGTTTCTCTCGGTCGATGTCCCTCCCGGTGCGACAGTTGGGCGGCTGTTTGCCGCGGGCATGCCCGCGACGCGAGCGCATCCTTTAGCTGTATTATGGCTTCTCAACACGACGACGTGGCCGTGGGCGTCCGTATTTACTTCGCAGCAGCCGAGGTGAGCCAGTGCGACCGACGCACGCGCCCCCGCAGATGCTGGCCTCGCCGACGCCGGACGTTTACGTCCCATTGACAAGCGAGATCAATATTCACGCGCGCGTCGCCGATTCTGGCTCTAGACGAGATCGCGTCGCAGACAACGGGCGAGCGATCCTTTTTCTTTCCCTCCCACTTCAATCGAAGTGAACCCCCGTGAAGAACTCCAAGTGCCCGAGGCACAGCGCTAGGGCAAGCGTCGTCGCCGCCTTTTTGATTCGATTACGGAGTGCGCGCAGGGTATCACGCACATACGCACAAGTCCACCGGCTTTAAAAACTGACGTCGCGCTGCTGTTTACCAGGGCCGGACGCACTCCCCAGGGACGGGCTTAGCCGAAAGAAATCGCGGCCACCAAAGTGAGCGACGTACATACTCCGACGCACGCGCGAGCGGCGGCGACAGCAAACGCGAGCGAAGCGGCATGACGAAACCCCCGACGGCGCGCGCTCGCCGGACGTCGCCGAGATTGGACAGCTGCCGGTGCAGGTTCTGTTTGCGGGGCAAACACCGCACAAGTTCCATCACGTCTGTGGCTCTGCACCGCGCGAACGCTAATTGTGAGCTGCCATTGTCGTGTGTGCTGCAGCTTCGTCCGGCACATTCCCAATGTCGTCCACAACAGAATAATCCGGGCGTGCGTAACTCGTGTCACCAACCAACAGACAGAGAGAGAGAGAGAGAACCATGGGAAGAACCGGAGGGATGCAAAATCGAAAGGAAGGCACGCAAGAAGGAAAGAAAAGGGGGGGGGGGTCTTTCGCTCTAATTTAGAGACAGGAGGCGGTGGTCAGGTTCGACCGAAAAGTTCCTTCGAATTAGCGATGATAAAAAGGGGCGGTGCTGAGTTCCCGGCATTGCAGCAATCCTAACTTCTAAGGTCAGATTTGAGTCTGTGGTGGACGAGAACGTATACTAGTTAAGTGCCACGTTTAAGTGTTTCGCATGTCGAGGCCAGGAAATACGTCGAAGTGACATTACATGGCCATTTGAGAGGTGAAAAAGCCGATAAATTGGCCATGCGCACCCCCGGAATGGCGAAGTGTCAGAAATATCACTCGTTCAGCGATGGCTTAAAGACACCTTGCGGTCACTGGAAGCATCAGCAACCCGATTCCATGAAGAACATAAAAGACCCATCACCTTTTTTTTTTTCATGACGTTCATCTTAAGTTTACATTAAGTCCACTGTACGACGAACGCCTCTCCCAGTGATCAATTTACCCTATCGCGCGCGAGCCACTTCATGCCTGCGTACTTCCTGATTTAGTCACTCCGCCTAACCCTCTGCCGACCTCGGCGACGTCTCCCATCCCTTGGTGTCCATTCCGTCGCTGTAACTGACCAGCGGTCATCGGTCTTTCGCATTACATGACCTGTCCAGGTCCACTTCTTCTTCGTAATGTCAGCTACGATGACGGCTACCACTGTTCCCCTTCCCCAGTGCAGGGTAGCAAGCCAGATATGTTTTCTGGTTAACCTCCCTGCCTTTCCGCATTACATTTCTCTCTCTCTCTGACCTACTCGCCTCTCTTCCTCTTAATGTGATGCCTGTCATTTTACAGAGAAGCTGTATACGCCGAGGCGAAACGGATGTGCGTAGGCAGGTTATCCCATAGGGCAGGTATGTGCCACATACATTGGTCTTGCCCCACAACCCAGCACTGCTCCATTCAAAATGAAGAAGCGTACGCGGAAAAGACGTACGTGCCACAGAAATTGGGCAAATCCCACTACTCACTGGAGCTCCACTAAAGTGTCGGGAAACGGGGAATGCGGCAAAAATACGCATGCTGCTCAAGTGGCTCCTCAAGATCGTGCATCAAACGCCAATCGCATGCGGCAAGCCAGACAAGACGACGCATGTCAAGGCAAAAACACGCTCGGTGCTCAAATGGAAAACTTTAAAGGAGCATACGCTACATTCAAAAGGGAGTTTCTGTACGTTTCATGAAAATTCTGTGCCCTTCTGTACCTTTCAAAAAAATTCAGTGTCGCATATCTGTTCCGTGTGCTACACAGCTTCGCTGGTCATCTACCTCGACAGAGTGGAATGACTCCGTGATAAACGCAGTGATAAACACCGGGGCGCCCCTTTCAGCTTCTCTAGAGAAAACCATCCACACAGGGTGTGAGGGCGGTGATTTTTCCGTTCCATCGCACGTTGCGTGGTTCGCAAGTTCTTTTCGAGTTTATCTTTTTATCCTCCGAGTTTCCGCCCCATATGGCAGTATACAGTAGTTGTACACTTCCCGCTTTGGGGATAGCGGTAGTTTGCCTGTCATTATTTGGGAATGTACGCCGTAAGCGCTCCAGGCCATCCTTCGCTAGATTTCCTTGTCATGAGTAGTCATAGTTATCTGTGAATGTCAACTTAGGCC
The DNA here is from genome assembly GCF_013339695.2 of Rhipicephalus sanguineus. Taxonomy (NCBI): domain Eukaryota; kingdom Metazoa; phylum Arthropoda; class Arachnida; order Ixodida; family Ixodidae; genus Rhipicephalus; species Rhipicephalus sanguineus. Next base: position 222,869,953 of record NC_051176.1, on the reverse strand, counting down.
GAGGTGCGTAAGATATTTTGTCATCTACACCCTAGCCCATTCTTAAAAATGGTCATTCATTCATTCATTCATTCATTCATTCATTCATTCATTCATTCATTCATTCATTCATTCATTCATTAATACATACATACATACATACATACATACATACATACATACATACATACATACATACATACATACATACATACATACATACATACATACATACATACATACATACCGACTGTTTCGGCGACGACTAAATTACTTAACACTAAGTACACGCATGGGATCACAGCCTTCGCTACCCAAGGTTCACAGCACAGGCGGTCTAAACAAGTCCCGACATGCCATTTGGTAGCCATATCAACTAAAATTCATTAACTATCTAATATCAGAGTATTTTTATATCCACTGAAGGACCGCCAATGCCAATTGTACGTTCGAACGTAATGACGAGTTCATGCGCAAGTAAGATTTTTTAAAAGAATGTTTCTTGATGAAATCCGTCCCATCTTGCGCCCGACATTCACTGCGTCAGAAGAAAGCCCGTTACGTCACCGTAAAAAGTTCACAGACAATGAGGGCAAAAAATCCATAAGAGAAATTGACTTCTCATTTTTTTCTTTTTCTGTTGCAGAATTAGTTGAAGATAACGATCGATGAGGGTCGCTGACTACGGCTAGGGACGCTAATATTATTTGCGTGAACTTTATTGAACAGTAATCGATGTTTAGGAGCGCGTATGATTGCGGAACACTTCTTACGCAAGCGCAAGTTCATGAAATTGTCACCGAACACTTAGAAACAAGCCACATATGCGCGAAACTCGTGCCCTCAAAATTGTGGAGCCTGTTTCAAATGGAGACCCCAATGACTTGATTCCATAAGCGTAACTACGGGGGGTGCAAGGGGGACGCCAGCCAGCCCCCCCCCCCCCCTCCCCCTTTCAACAGTGGTCACTGTCGGCTACGCACTGGGAAACGAACAACTGAGGCGAAGTTTTCCATCACACAGTAATCACGTAATTATATAATGAAATTTGTCCTGCGCTTCTGCTCTGAAGTAGTTCACGCCCCGACGGACCTGAATAAAGTTTTTTTTTTTTTTTCATTCCATTCTGCTGTGAAGATATTATAAAATGAAATTTGTTCCACGCTTCTGCTGTGAAGATTGTCCTTCGTGTCTCACGACCAGGCACTGTAGGCTCTCACGGTGCAGGCTGCTAATGCGACGATTTCGCGCCTTGCGCTCCAGCATTGCAGAGGAGGCTACCGCTGAGCAGGGACTCTATAACGTTAGAGCACCCTGTCATGCTTTTATTCTGCTCTGTCTGCCCTGAAATTTACATCATCGACGACGCAAATACGGGAGGGAACCGGTAAACATTTTATGGACCGATCAAATATTCTTCCTGTTTCAGGGAATTCTTCCTGTTTCAGGGAATTCATTTTCTTCATTCGAAAAGGAATAGCTTTGAGCTGCTTTGAGTCAATGAATGTGCAGAAGTCTTGAGCGTTTTAGTTGGGCCGATCTGAGAGAGCTAAAAAAGGTTTCCACTTTAGTCTCCGATTAACCTGCTTCGCCTTGCTTATCACATGGTAACTTGCGGCGATCGTGGCGGCTTGCAACATGGCGACGAATAAGGCAGTGGTCTCGAGCACATTGGGATCTCATCTCTCAAGCTTTCCCCCCAACTTGATCTACCGTACCAGGGAGATGGTCAATGCCTACGGTTTTCTGGACTAAGGAGACTGAATTGACAGTCGGGATAGTTGGTATTGATTCCTCTTGAACTGCCTCGTGCAGCGCAAAATACAACTTGGACTGTAAAGAAGCACACACGCACAGCGCTGTCTGTTTGTCTCTCTCTCAGCAAGAATGAGTTCACAGAGTTGTACACACGCACAAGCAGCTCAACATCGCTGTACTAAAAGTGAAAATATTTATTACACTCATATGAATCCATCTAGCCAACTGGTATAAGTAGCCGCTGCCACTTCGATCGGCGGGCAGCCTTCTTGAATTACGTTCAGAATGAGACACTGTCCAGCGATTCCAAAAAAAAGTTTACGTATCGTTAAGCATAGGAGTGCGCTGTTTAGTATGCCCACGTCATTTTAACTCCGCAAGGTTTCACAGATTTGTGACGTCGCGTAACAAGCAGGTGATTTTATGACACACCAAAAATTTTCGACGGATGGCGAAGAACCAATGACCAAAACTATGCCGTATTGAAAATGGTGTATTCTCTGAATTTTTTACGTAGTCGTGTATAAGTAGTCACTACACGATGGATCATTTTCGTCTCATTTGTTGCATCGCGTTGCGAGCAGGTGCTGTGCGCGTTAACCAGAAAATTTCGACCTGTCATAAACAGCTGACAACCAATGCGGAAAGAAACAATGCGCAGTAGTGTGGCGTGTCTACTTGGAGGGGCCGGAGGGCCCTCCAAGCAATGTTGCAAATACAAATACTACAAATACAACGAGTATAAAGTATGTACTACGCCTCTAATGCCACAAGTTCTTACTTTTTAAAAGAGAATCTGTGGCTGCACTAAATAATAGTCATAATAACAACGCGTTAGAAACGCTATTCCGACTAGGAGCAAACAAGGCAACCTGAATATGTGCATGAAAGTGTAGCACTAATTACGTAAAAGAAAAAGGTGCAGCCATTCCTACCTACATTAGAAACGCACTTATAAGTGAGCAGCTTTTAGACATTAACAAAATTTCACTGAATGATAGATATCTATACTACCGGGAAGGCAGCCATCAAAATAGTTGTATTCATGCATAAAGTTGTGTGGTTAATGTGTAAAAAGTGTTGCTTGTAACACTATGACGTGCATAACACGCGTATGCGTGGTTGTCCCAGTGTATGCTTCGTAAAACTAACTGCACTTCTTCTATAATGTTATGAAACATTGCTAAGCAAATTCTCTCTCTGTATACGAAAAATCACATCAAGTTGAGTGCGACTCTCTCGATATATAAATGCAAATGCCGCCGATGAATTGAGGGAGGCTTGCTTGCCCCCCCCCCCCCCCCCCCACCCTTTCTCACTCGCGAACAAGTTGATACGCCGCTGCTTGATTCTGCCAAATTGTTTGAATTCAGTCAACAGTGGTGGAAACATTTTAACGCATATTTATTACCGATTGCTGGAGATGCCCAGAAACGAAAAGACAGAGCTCGTAGTGCCACACCAGTGTAAGAAGGCGTGGACGTCCAAACTCCAATGAGAAATTCATGTTGCGCTAAGAAATTCGTCCACCAGGGACTTGTTCTCTCGGTGACGACGGTAAGTGGAAGTTGTGCGCGTAGTAAGTCATTTGGAGAACAAGACAATGACTCCTGTGCGCGTGCATCGCGGGTCAGTGGCATCGTGGATTCTGCGCCATAACAATACGCTCCGTCGCACATGCCTCTCGCTGCTGGCGAGCTTTTGACAGATAAATACCTTATTTCCACGCTTCACCTGTTCGCCATACATAGCCCCGTCCTTTCTGCCTGTGTCCATTTCCTGTTTGCGAGAACGAAACGTGCGTTAAAAGGACACTAGATACGACAGCGTAGAATATGTCCAAATTGTCGCAACGAAGGTGCTAAACGTGATTCAGGAAAATGACTTCCAGAAAGAACGCCATCGCTATAGGCTCGCTATTGCTACGCCCAAGGTTCTTCAAGGTGTAGAACGCTAGAGCTATTAAAATGTATATTGTCAAATAAAGTGGGTTCTGTACACCACTCAACCTTGTGACGCCCCCATGTGTGTATATCCTCAATATATGTCATATACCATACAGCACACCAGCGCGTCCCACCAGCACCGTTTCTCGAAATCTTCCCAAGTTTGCCACCATGTAATCGTAGCATTCATGTATACGTTGCCGTGGCCGTCGCGAAACGACGTCGATAGCGCAACAGCACAACGAGCACACGCCCGAAAAACGAACTCGCACTAAGACACTAAGCACGGCGAGCGAGGAGAAAGAAAAACGAATGACGCTGCGTCTGTCTGCCCAAATCAGTATTCCCTTACGCAACGCCATCGCACGGAGCAACGGAGTACGTATATACATAAATATATATACAGTGAGGATTAAGTAAACGGGGATTGCCATGGAACACCATGCATCAGCAGGGTGATACAAGCTATGAAAAAGGAACAGAATATAGATAACGCACTCTCCGAGTTTCGAGCGCCGTCCTGCGTGTTGCAACATTGGAAAAATAAAAAAGAGCGCTGAGACTTTAAAGCTGTATATAGCTGTACATGCGTCAAGCTCGCCGTACTAAATCTTTTCTAATAAAATTACATTTCCAGACAGGCGGGTCTCATTTTAGTTGGCGAGTGAGGAAAAGAAAAGAAAAATGAAGAAATAAGCTTGAACGGCATAACGCGAAAATAATAAGAAAAAAAAAACACGCACAAACACACGCGCGCGCCATGAAATGGCATACTCGCCGCCGTGCGTCCGAGGCTTCTCGTTTTATTGTTTTCTTTTCTCCTCGCCGTTTCCCTCTAGTGCCCAGTTTTATCGCCGAGCCGTCTTTCGTGCGCGCTTTTCCTCTATAAGAATTTCTCATGTCTAAGGTTTTATGACATGCTCTAAAAGCACCTTGAATATAGGATGCAATAAAAGGGCTCCGAAACGACGAAGCAAAGCACAATGCACGAAATAGCAGCCAGCAGGAAACAGGTAACGACTCGGCGAAACGAGGAAAAGCACACACGGCAGTGTTCTGCTAACCCTCGACCCTTTACCGCCCCCCCCCCACCCCCCACCCCCCACCCTTTTCATTATTATTTCACCCCCTCGGTGCTATTCGCCAAAAGGGGGGGGGGGGGGAGTGCTTTACGTAGCATCGTTCGCAAAAAGGTCGCAAAAAGGACGAACATTTATCGGAAAACTATACCGAAAGGTCACTCATAGCCGCCAAGCCGTTGTCTATTCCGTAGTAAATGGATTTGTGCCAGTCGTGCCTTATACAGACTCTAGATGTAAGGGATATCAGAGATTCCACTGCGCAGCTGGAAGCGCCCAAATGTATTACGTTCCGAAGGCTTGAATTTATAGTCAGGCACGTATATGTTAAGCTAAGCCCCTGCTATACGTATAGTGTCTCCGCATCTCATATACTGTGAAAGCGCGCTAAATAGGATATATGGGGACACTATTATCAAAAAGATCACAGATAGTTCTCTGGCTTGTCCCGTAATTACGACGACGATCTTTCCGGAGGACTACTTTTTGTTTCCCGCGCGGGCATCCAACTGCCGCACGCACTGAGAAAAATTAAAGCAAAACCAGCGGCTCCACCTTATGATGCATCATTCGCGATCGGTAAGTAGTCTGCCTAATCAATATATTATGCTGCCTATCTAAAGGGCACGGATTGTTTCGCAGGAACAATCCGCCTGCCAAGAGTAATCCGATATATATAGTACAAGTCTTTCAGTGGCGTAGGCAGAAATTTTTTTCGGGGGGATGGGGGGTGGGGGGGTCACCTCCTTGATCCGACATGGGGTCTTGGCAGTTAAGTGCGGTCGAGTGTCATGTTGTGCTCTGTGTCCTAAGGGGGAAAAAATTCCGGGGGGAGGGAGGGCACGGCCCGGTGTACCACCCCCTGGCTACGCCAATGAAGTCTTTGCTTGCGCCGGAGAAATTCTGTATCAGAAAAGACTAAGACTAATTTCGCGCCTTCTTTCATGTAATAAAGATTAGCGATCTGGACATCGCTCGAACGTCGCCCAATCGCAAGCTCAAAGGGTTTGTGGGTCGAGAACACCTTTACTTTGTTGCCTGACCTAACTATTGCGTCGTGTAACTGCACTGTTTCGCGACAGCTGAAGTAAATCGCGCTCATTTGTTGCGCCCTTTTCACGGCAACAATCGACTAAGCAGCAAGTCCGTACGGGAAGGCATGCCCTGCAGTACAGCTATACCCTCTCTGTGTGTGTCAGGTGCGCGTGCTCTTTCTGTAGGTGGCAAGGAAATAGGCCAATATGTGCGCGCAGTCATGTAGAGGGATAAGACGAAATCCTCTCGGCGCACGAGGCAAGGTCGCAAATTCAGCCAAAGCAATCCCCTTCGACTTTAATCAAGGAAACGAGCTCTGACGCGGAGCGCCCGGGCGCATTACGGGAACGAAGCGACCGGGCACAAATGTTTAATCAACGCAGCAGCGCTCGTCGCCATTGGAAAACAGGGACGACGGTGAAGATTTTCGGCGCTGGTGTCGGCGGGCACGCGGACTCGCTTCGGCGCAGCGCGATGGGGCGATGCAAAAAAAAAAAAAAAAAGCGCGGCGCACCCATTGACGCCAACGCTGCGGCGCATGCGCATGCATGAAACAGAAATGATCGTTGCCGGTGTGAACAGCGGTGAAACTGTGGTGCAACGACAAAGACGCCCACTGCATCGGAAATGCTCCGCAGCAACACACCAGCGTCATCGTTTATTTGCATGATTTACCCGTATGCGTCGCTCTTCGAGCCAGCTAAAACGTGTCCGCAAGCCGCCGCTGGTATGCATGAAAAAAAAAATCTGTATCACAGTTCTTGCTGCTTTGTTCCCGTTGATGCTTCTCTTATTCTTTTTCTTGTTCTCTCTCGTTCTTGGCGAACTTGTTACTTCGAAGGCACATCTGCTCACACAAATGGGTGTGATGCCACTACGCGGTGCACACGCATTAAAAACGCGCAGTTCTTTTCATATTGGCGCACACTAAGCTTGCCGTTAAAATGACAGAGATGGAGCAAAAACAATGAACTCATATTGCGAGGTGTTCTTTTCGGCCATGTAAGCGGCGAATTTACTCTTGCGGCGATGCGATGTTTGGTGCCTTCGCGACTGACCTCAGTGAAGTCAGACGCAAGCAGCGAGGTCAGTGCTGGAGAAGCATTTCGACGAATAAACGAAAACATCCCTTAGGGGCGCTATTCGTTCTTTTTTTATTATTATTATTATTATTTAAGGCGACAACAGAAAGCGCAGGCGGCATCTGTACCAATATATCCGCTTCGTCCACCGCACCTTAAAGAGGCCCTGCAACATGTTTTGAGCATGGTCAGAAAACGCTGCCGATCGGCTGCTGAGAACATGTGAGCCAAACATTATAGCGCAGCACGCGGTCTGTATTTCTCAAAGTCCCCTAGAAATCGCTCGCTCTTCTCTCGACAAATGATGCCATCACCCCAAATGACCGCGAAATAAACCCTAAGTCCACACGGCCATTGGATGATTTGAGCATCATGAGCTGCATAGTTACCGCGGCCGCCGCGGGATGCCGCGACCTGCCCGCGCGCTCGCTTGCGATCACACTGAAAGTAAGCCGCGCGTTAAAAGAAAGAAGGCGCTCAATGTCATGATGCGGGCTGTCGAATGGGCATAGCTTCTTGCCCCCTAGTCATATCCCCTCCCTCCCCCCCCCCTTCCCTTGCGTAGCTTTCAGCACGCTCGCTGGTACGAAATCGCTTGAAGCGTACGACAAATACCTGTAACTCCGCTCGTACTTTACGGATTCTAAAAATTTTTGCGGTAGCCGATTCGTGACGCAAAAAAAAAAACTCCTTTAATGAAGATATTCGATGATTACTTGGAAAGGTGTTGCAGGGCCCCGTCAACGCAAAAACGGCCCGGTGTCAAGCCTGGCAGAAAGTAGCCCCAAAATCATTTCGGGTTAAAGGTCGGCGTTCTGGAAGTTAGCCTGTCTTACAGATACAAGGAAGAGAGAACATCGTAGGGTAAATAACTGCCATCATCCGCAGATAATGCAGGAATCTGGATCTCGATAAAGCTGAACTGCAAACCTTTCACACCCATAAGGGTGTTTCGATCACTGAAACAGCCTTCGTACACCATTATTTCTGACAATTTTTTTCAAAGGCTGTAAATACGACACAAACGCCCTTTGCGCACCTTCATTTCAAATAAGGGCGCATGAAGGACATATGTTCAAATATAAAACCCTAATAACTGGTAGGGTGTGGGGGCGAAGGTTTGTCGCAGCGCCCCCTCTCCCAATTATGTCAATGTACGGCGCTTACATTGCGCCCCCCCTTCCTATTATGTCAATGTGTGGGGCTGACTGCGCACCCCCCCCCCCCCCCCCCCGTGCGCACGCCTATGCGTTAAACCCAAACAATTATTATATATTTTTCAAAGGGTGTTAGGATGTATGTTTGCTTAAACACCCCATTCTACTTTTGCCATAAGGGTGTAGTTTTCATATTACACCCTTGGAAATGATGCATAAAAAGTGTAAGTCCGTGAAGTATGCCCATGGAAAGGGTGTAATCCTGCTTGTTAAGTCCTTTCCGTGGGCTGTATGGGTGTGAGTTACAGACACCAAAAACACCTATATGGGTGTAATATGGTTTACAGTGTGTTTGCGCTTGCCTGTTGGGCAATCGTATCTCGCTGCTCCGTCCCTTCCGACATGCTAAAAATTATATCCTTATAACAGTATAGGTTATTTCTTAAATCATCTAACTGTACTATGATCATAATTTCGCATATATTAATTACATATTGTCAAAGAAAGCGTCGTGCAGGTCATGAAATAGTTCCACGAGACCCGATATATACCTTGATGGCGGAAAAACTCTCAGGCACAGGTAAAATATACGGCAATTTTAACTACTTCCTGATGGACTTTAATAAATTTTCTCTAAGTTAAAATATTCGTGCATTAAATATTTCTGCATTTCATGATCCGAGACTGGTGAATGTGTATAACATATTCTTACTGTGGTATTTCCATCCACGATAATTTAAGCACGAACTATATAGTACAAGGTTACCGTATGCCAGCGATTCACGTACATCCCAAAGGAAAACGAGAAATCTGTTCTCTGTATCAAATAAGCCTACCACCGCCATTAAACGATGACATTCGTCGTTTACACCCACGACTGCGCCTCCACATCGCATCAACCAATCGGAATCATAAAAATCTCACGGATTCAGCTCGGCTGCTTACAAGGTTCAGCAGCATTTTGAGAAGTGCGACACCAGTTCATTGTTGTTTTTTTTTATTTTAGTACGTGGCTTCTGATGGGGAAAAGCAGACAACCGCCCGAACAAAGTCTCCCGAGTGCGTCTAGTGCCGCCACCTGGCCTTTCGCGCCGTACCCATTCTGGGCCTCCGAAACCTGGCAACGCGCTTGCGCCGGCCACATGCCGGCCATGCTGTCGTAGTAGCGAAAACGGATATTGTAATCTCGGAGGCTATAACTCTCTTTACGACGTTGCCGGCAGGATGCGTGCGGTGTTAAGTGAGACGCATTAAACAATTTTTATTGGTGTTCCTATATATATATATATGTACATACATATATTAGGGATGGGCGAATAGTGAATTTTAGGTTCGAAGCGAATCCGAAGCCAATAGTGATTTGGTCGAATAATTTCGAATCGAATAGTTCGAATAGTATTTACCGCATATTGTTTTAAAAAATGAGCATTTTTGTCATGACCCTTGCACAATATTTTTAAGGATTTCACCTAGGTATGAGTGAACGTCACTTTTTTGGTTTGAAATGAAGTGGAAGCAGCCTTGAATAGTATCAAGATTTGAACAGCAGTAGGGTGCAAGTTATAAGTGGTGCAATACGTTACAATTTAAAAATTACTATACTTAGCGCATATAAGCCCATATAACACGCTTTTAAACTTAAAAAAATATGTACATTTAACCTTGAAGTGTGGCTTCGCGGCAGTGCAGATTTCCCCTGGATGGGTTGTTTTACGGCACAGCAACCACACCCTGCAGTGAAACCACCTTTACAGGGGGTTATGTGCGGTCAAATGTATACATATGTCCGTTCATTTCGAATACTGTAAGATTCATTCGAATATTCGAAACGCCCGAATATTCGCCTATCCCTAACACACACACACACACACACACACACACACACACACACACACACACACACACACACACACACACACACACACACACACACACATATATATATATATATATATATATATATATATATATATATATATATATATATATATATATAAGCATGAACAAACAGCTCAAAAATGTGTGTGCGTGCACGCGCCTTCACATGCCTGTGTCCTAACAATAACCACCCCCCCCCCTTTGTGTAATATACAAGCATAGAATAGGTGCCAATGACACCACCACCCCCCAATTGATTTTCTGTTACACCAATGATCTGTGAGATCCGATCTGAAAGAGCCGGTGCTGATGCGAAGCAGAAATTACATCAGAACAAAACTTTCAAACCTGTGAGACAACGAGGCCTAATAATGAACTAGAATCCAAAAACCTCAATACACTGACAACAATAATTGGAGATGGAATAGGTCATACAGATAACCGATTAGAATTTTGGCAGCCAATTAAATTAAAATAATTTGCAAAGGCAGTGGATATGAGGAAGAAAAAACATTTCATGCATACATGCTTAATACTATACCTTATTCAGTTGTAAGGAAACTAGCAAAGGAAGCCATAAAACAATGTTTTACGTGCATTTTACATGCATAGGCAGTTCAGAACAAATAATAATGGGAAATCGACAGAAGCAGTTTTGAAAGAAGTATTGGAAGAATTGGAAGGTGCATAAACAACATTTCTGAAATTGTAAAGATTATGGTTACTGCAATGAAACAGAACAGTCCATTGTATGCAGCCTTTCTGGATACTGCAGGTGTGCATGACAACGTGTTTGAACGTTTTGTAGAAAACCCCCAAACAGAGACAATATGAACTGGGTTACTAACAGAGGACACGAATAACTATGTTCAATACACAGAGGGTGTAACTCAGTGGCGTAAATCATGGAGGGTCATTGGGGTCCTGACCCCCTTTGTGGTCAGGCTGGGGACGACACCCCTTGCAAGTGTGCTCCCCGCCCCCTTGAGATTTATCTTTGAAATGTCAAGTTAGAAATGCATGACAGTTAAGTATAGTGCACTAGCTCTCCGTAAAACCCCGTCTGAAATGTGAAGGCCTTCTGAAGAGCAGAAACGAAGCACTAAAGTGAACGCTGCTTTTCGTCTCAAAAGGCACTGTAGAGCACGGGCTTTCTGAAATGCTACATGTTACTTCTGATGTGCCACAAATGCTTAATATGCTGGGATTTAAAATTCAAAGTAGATGAAGAATCCATGATCATCTGCCTTTATTTATGTAGATGATTTGGTGAAAGCCATTGACAATGAAGTATCAATCCAACTGCTCAACTATGATTGTGTTTTTTTTAAGATCACCGATGAACGTCGATATAAGTAAAGTCCCGTCTCTCTTGCAATTGTTACACGACGAACACTGCAACCTCAAATCCGTCAACGACGTGGCAGAGGTACTCCAGAACATGCACACGTCCACCCACCAGTATTTCAAGGAAGTAGAGAGTGTTGTCAAGATCATCTCGGTGATGTCGGCCTTTTCTGTATTCCAGCCATCATTCAGTGCCCTAAGAAGACTGAACACATGGCTGCGAAGTGCGATGGGGGAGGAACGTGTGAACAGCATAGCCGTGGAACATGTTCATCAAGGCATTGAAGACCCCATAAAGTTGCTTGAGTTCATGAAAAACTTTGTCAGCACATGCAAGAACTGTGCTCTTGTCTTTGAACCTTCTGAGAGTGTCAAAATCAAGGAAACCTAAGGACTACGCTAGTCAAATGCATATTTTGATCTTCTAGGTGGTCCTTACACAAATTGTATAGAATATTCCTAACTGAACTTTTCTAATGCCTGTTTATTTTGTAGTATGTACTTGTGTTCAATACACTTCAGATGTGTAAGATTGTGTTGAAATTGCAACTGCCATTCGACCGGTTTCCAAAAGGACTTAATAGCTCAATGAAATTGCGGCAATACCCTTCAGCGTCTTCTTTATTTTATTTCTAAGCAGAATTATAATTTTTTATATAAATAAAAATGAAACATATATTTATAAAAGCAAATGATCACCATGGCAAGGTGTGTGTCCCCCCTTGAGATTTTTCAGGATGTATGCCACTGGTGCAACTAAATAAAACATAGCAGAATAATGAATGTGAGATAATGTGGGAAGGATATCCATTATGAAAGATCCAGTACTGCTGAGGTGTAAGTATGAGGAGGTACAACGACCATGGAAAAAAAAAAAAACGCCAGGCCTGCACTGAAACCGCAGCACAGTCACAGTGAAAGCTGGAAGAGCGGCGTTTCTAGAACCCATTGTAAGCTCTCTTGGGACTACTAATACAAGTACACTAGCAAGGTGCCCACTACGCCATAAATCACAATTTTTGTGAAGCTGGGAAGCACCTACTAAGCCGTTATTCGCCATTCTGTGGAGAAGTGAGGTACCAGCTACACCTCTGTAAGGCATTATGTGCACTTTGTTGACGCGACGACCTGGACTGAGGAGGCCACCCACCTTAGGGCTCAAGTACAAAAAGAGCCTGGTCAAAAATAAAGTTCATTTCTCTCTCTCATCCCTTTGTAATGGGTTGGAAGCTTTAAACAGCCCACCAGTTATGTAATTTGCATTGGGTGACGCCCGGTCGCTATTTCCCTCTCCCGTCATGCTGTATAACATACGTTGACGTGGGACAGAGAGGGGGGGGAGGCGAAGAACTTTACTGAGACCCCGAGGAAATGGATCATGTGCTTATGGGCTGCCTTGGCAACCAATACAAGTGCAGTTGCGAGGAACCCACTACGCTATAAATCATTGCAATATTTTAGAAGTATGAAAGCAGGCATTATGCTATTTTTCGTCATTCTACGGAGAGCCGTGGTGCCTGCTAAATGCATGTAAGGCTGCGCACTTTGTTGATGCTGTGCCCGATGACGATGAAGAATTATGGCGGATCCCTTTGTAATGGGTTGGAAGCATTCAACAACCTTCTCGTTGCGAAATTCGCATTGTGTGACGCCTGGTTACAGAATTTGCGTTGTGCGACGCTTGGTGCTTATTTTACTCTTCTACTACGCTATATTGCACATGTTAATGTGCTTCCTTCCCGACATGAAGCCTGTATAGGATCTTTTTGCAAAGCAGTTTCAAGCACCGGCATGGCTCAGAGGTTGAATACTGGGCTCCCACGCAGAGGGCCCAGGTTCGAACCTCGTTCCATCCTGGAATTTTTTCTTATTTCGTTTTTTTTTTTTTTCTTATTTCGAGCGATACTGGTTACGGACACCGGCGGGGGCGGCGGCGGACAACTACGGCGCCAAAAACGGCCGCTGAAGTGATCTCATAACAGCTTTCACTGTAAAATGGGGCAATGGTTCTCAAGTTCTGTAGCTCACAGCTGTGCTCAATATCTGAAGTGAAGCTGGGACATTAAAATAGCCCATGTTTTGCACCATTATTGTTGCAGATTAAGTCTGAAAAACAATATGAAGCTCGTAGCAGTACATGCTAAACCATTGATTCGTTGCGAAAAACTCCAGCAAAATTTTGTCTTTATTTCTCTCAGTTTTTTTGGCATCCCACTCAAATCAATACAAAAATTTCACTTCATTGCAGGTGTTCAGACCAGAGAGGTTCTTCTTAAATTGTAAAAGTCAATTTGCCATCATTGAGACTCTCTCTGGTAAGGTGTGGTGCCATAGCTTGAACCTGCTATCCTAGTTCTTACTGCCTTGGTCATGAATCTCAGTTTCAGAGTAGATCAGTGTAGAAATTTGGGACTGCTGGTATGTCATTTTACAGTTTCTTTTTTTCAGTGTAGCACAAGCAGCACAACGATGCAGAAAAGAAACAAGGCAGACACACACACTGCACCAGTTTCAGAACCTTATCTGAAGCTATCTGGAGTGCATTTTTTTTACATAAACCGCGAATTACATAAACCAGAGATACCGGAGTCCTAAATACATGGAATGCAGCTCCCAATTTATTGGAGTTTTTTCAAATCTATCCAAGAGCACTGAATGAAGGGAGACTTCACTTCTACATGCTTGCACTAACCTTGTAAAAAACAAATGTGTCCATTCCCTGGGTTGCTGGAATGCAGAACTCTAAACAAGATGAGAGGTGGGGTGGAAACTATAGACAAAATAACAACTCTGCACCACTCCACAGAATGTGCATCGCATAAAAGTACTGGAAAATTTTTTCATTATAAGTCAAGGGGTACCCAAAAGTAGCAGAACTGGTGCTGCATTGGGCAGAGCTACCGAATCACGCAATTCACCCGCTAGGTGAGCATCGTGCCACACCTTTCAAGTTCACTGCATCTGGTGGATTCTCCTAGGAAGCTTTCCTCTGGGTGCAGTGATTTTTTCTGTGAAAGTAGTTTCCCGCGCTCAATGTTTTTTTCACGATGCTCACCTAGCAAAAGAATTGCGTAATATGGTAGCTCTGCCCAACGCAGTGCCATTCCGATTACTTTTGGGCACCTCCTCATATAGCTTCAGACAAATCCAATGAAAAATTCTGTTTGCAGTCATTCTATCGTGATGGCTCTAACAAAGCAAAATTGGCAAACTCCAATATCCACACCGATGGCTCCACAACGAAAACATAAACTGGAGAAAACTTATCGAAAATTAATCGGAAATATGTCTGAAGTGGCATGGAGCAGCATGGTAACATCCATTACAAGGTTCCTATCAAGACCTTTTATTCAAATCAGGAATGAATGTGATGCACTTTAATGAATGTATCGCCACAAAAATGTTAGAAACAGATCTAATAATAGTGGAGGTATAAAGATTGCAATGTTTACTCTTCAAGAGAACGTTTCCTCTATGCAGGTGAGTTGGCAACAGCAAGACCCTACCTGCTGCTTTCTTTTGTTTTCTATTTTCTGAAGTGCACATATAAGGTAACCTGTCAAGGTTGGCATCTGACAAAGGTGGCAGGGAACGTCAAGCAAGCAATGACAGAAAAAATACAATGCATTAACAACTGCCACATCCCCATTTGCTGGAAAATGGGAGGGGTGTATGTAAGAATTTGTGCAAGCCTTCGCTTGGGAGTAATACCTTATCATGAACAATCACTCAATGGCTTGTGTCTATGAGTTGTCACACAGATCTTTGAGGTTATAGATGGTACGTAAGAGAAGGAGCCTTGAATGTCACAGGAGGTCAAGTGAGTCATCTCTTCTACAATATTGCAGACCACCCACAACATGAAGTTTGATAGTGGCTACAACCAAAAAAAGGATTATTTTTATAACCGATTAACGTGAGCGTTTGGGCAAGTTGGTAGTATTACATTGTCAAAAAAAATTTCAACAGCGTGGAAAAAACACGAACAGACAAAAGGGAGGCGACACAGACTAGCGCTGGTTAAACACAAAGGGCCCAATGTACTAGAGATATAACTGATTAACCTGAGCATTTGACCTAGTTGGTAATTCATAGTCAAGAAAAATTTCAACAGCACAGAAAAACACAGACGGACAAAAGGGAGGCAACACGGACTATACTCGGTGACAACTTTTCTTGACAGCACTGTGGAAGCTACAGAACCGAAACGCACGCCTGCTACCATGCCAAGAAATAGTACTTAAGTTTACTGATAATTTTCTCATTTGCTTAGCTGAAATAAATATCGCTTTATTTATTATGAGACTCAAACAGTTACGAGAAGTCGCAGGTAAAATAAAGTTATTGTTCTCCCCCCCCCCCCCCCCCCCCCCCTGCAAGAATGCCTTCCTCTTCTTTCCATTTCTTAGACAACACCACCTTTTCAGCATGCCAGCTTTCCAAAGTAAACATGGCGTCCATGACGTAGTGGGTCAGTGCGCAGCCACAAACACGCTGTTTAGTTCTCCAAGGAAAATATACTCGTAATATGACACTAAAATGTACACTGACAATCGAAATGTTTCTCCCATTCATATTTTTCGCATATATAGTTCTCTAAACATGTTAACGATGCGAGCAAGCAAAACCAAAATCAGCTGCAAGTCGCCGTATACTTTCAGAGCAACATGACTGTGCGAAAGCCCCACCTTCGTAGCCTTCGCTCCACTGTCAAGATAAGTTGTCACCAAGTATAGCACTGTCCGTGTCATCTCCTTTTCATGCGTTCGTGTTTTTTCCGCACTGTTGAAATTTTTCTTGGTGATGTATTTTTATGACCCAAAGTTTTGGGGCCAGCTCGGCGCCTTCTTTAGGGGTTGTACTCTGGGAGGATGGTGCGTCGCTTTTTAAATTATCAATCGCAAGAAAGAGAGAGAGGACTGACAGGACCCGTTTTTGGGTGACGGGGAATGTGGGATGAGGACATGCAATATCTGACTTGAGTGTTCATGGCAACAGTGTTTACTAATCATGAACATTCTCTTACCGTGTTCAAAAAGTGTTGCTTTGAGTTCAAATACCAATGGAGCAATGTCAATGCCAGGAAAAAAATAAAGGACATGGATGACAGCAAATACCAGCTAGAGATCTTCTAGGTTGTTCAAATGCAATGGGAAAATACCAAAATAACAATAATACACAGGCACTGGATGACAATTTTTGAGCCCACATAATATGTAGTTGTTCAAGGGAAAAGAAAGATCACAACCCTTTAGCGCAGTTCTCTTTCATGCCATTTACGACTCTGCAGAACAAGTGGTCACCGTCTCCAAGAATGTCATCTTTGATGAGCCAGACCAAGCCAAATCAAGCCCTCATTACATTCTCAGCAGAAATATGCACTCCCTTCATACTTCTTTTTCAGTCAGTAAACAATGATGACGGACACTTTGTACTGAGGAACCAACAAATCATTGGATGCTCAACAATGATGAACAACTTTTTAATCTCCAGCCTAGCCATTCACCAATATAATAGTGCATAAGATGCAGCCAATTCCTGTAATGTTCCCTAAAAATTTGTGAATCTCACTTAATGCCTTACACCAGATATGCCTTCAATAATGAACGTGACTCCTAATGCAGCAGTCACAACTGGAAGCCTGCCATCTCAGCTGGATGTTTTCAAGCTGCCATTAGAGAGAAGCATGTCGTACCTTCATGAAACTCGGAAGGTAATTACCGTAACTGATGTAGGCACAGTGACTTGAGAAATAGATCTGCGTGCAAAAATATACAACTATGTCACTTTGTCATGGTCATTTGCACACATGCATGACGCTTTTCATCAATTTCTTGTAAGAGTAAGAAGAATGAAGCAATGGTGTTCAAATGGTGGTCAAAGAAATCAAATAAATATAACTTGGCTAAACAAGGAGAAATATTTTGCTGCTGAATGCTCATCAAAAGCAAACAGAGAAGACACAAAAAAGGTCACTGTGTACAAGGGAAATTGCTGCACTTTATTTTTTATTGTGAGAGCAATTATATGGATACTCAAGGTGAAAAAAGCTGCTGTTGATGTGCAGTCCTACACGACAGCACATCCGTGGCACATATGTGGAGGATTAGAAGGCTTCTAGAGATGTGAAGTGCACTTGGATGCAGCAACAAAGTGAAATCGATGCACCATGAACGCAACGCTCAATCACCGCAGTGAAGCCTCTGACTTGCACTGCTGGCCCGAGCATTGTGCACAGGACACGAGAAGCACAATGGCATGCTTGCTGAGCTGCTATGTGTATCCTTTCATCTGATAAGAACAGGTAGAAAATGTCAAGTTAATGTTACCTAATGTTTCACTGCATTCTGGCTAACACCAACAGTTGTCTATTTGTCCCATCTCAAGCACCATCAAGGTGCTATGCCTGCAGCACTCCTGGTGATGCTCTCCTAACATCAGCTTTGTCAAGACATATCTGGTAGCTGCCAGGGCACATTCCTTTTACTTAACAGGAGTTGGCTTGCATACTGCGTGACGTTAGTATGTCACACCTGCATAAAGTTAGAACGCTGTCCAAGGAGTCCAAGCGCAACACTAAACCTTGCTATCACTGCTGGCACTTCACTCTTTGGGCAAAACTGCCAAATTTTGCCAAGCTGTTAAGAAAACTGAGATATGAAATTAGCATTAGGACAGGCTGGGGAAATCTCACAAAATTATTAACGGTTTTACTCAATTTAAATATGCTACTTGAAAAAAAAAATAACAATAATAAATTTAAGGTATACAGACTCGGGCAACAAAACTTTTCCTGTTTACAGTTTTTTTTTTTTTTATGCTGACTTCGAATACCTGATCAGTTTTATTGTGAGCTGCATAGTTTTCATTTTGTATTTGATAATGTTTAAAACGTTGGCCTTTTTGCCCCCTTTTTTTCTCTCACTAACTTCAATATTTATAGTCATTAATGGCTCATATTTATCCACATCAACTCCACATCAACTCACTAGTAAGTGTGTACGAAATATGTTAATGAACGTGAAAAATTAGAACCTGCAAAGGCTAAAAATGTTGAGACCCAGTAATCAGTTACTTGACATTTCTCATAATTGTATAAGTGATGTCAAAGTTCAAAGGCGATGAGGGCACTCCTCACATGTTAAAGAAAATATCGAGAAAAAAAAATCATCCAGATCCAAGCATCAGAAGTACCGAAAACAAGATTTCCAAACTCAAGAAGCTGCCGAAAATTGCATCTTGAGGCAAAATTGAAAGCTTGTCTATGTGGCAAAGATATACTTTCTTTTCTTACTATTT
Source organism: Rhipicephalus sanguineus (assembly GCF_013339695.2). Lineage (NCBI taxonomy): Eukaryota > Metazoa > Arthropoda > Arachnida > Ixodida > Ixodidae > Rhipicephalus > Rhipicephalus sanguineus. The sequence goes on along the minus strand of NC_051176.1, from coordinate 222,851,393 downwards.
CTTCCCTCATGGGAGCATGACAATGATGGCCATTTCAAGAATGTATCTTTCGTGAACACCTCACATGAACTGCAATAACAAGCAGCTGCATGGTGCTGGCCAGGGAACTAGGTCACAATGCGCACTTTCCAGTTTTTAACACCAAGCCTGTGCTCATTAAATGCGATTTTAATGCATTTTCAGTTTAAAATTCACCTTTGATTTTTATTGTCATCAAATTGACAAAACAAGTAAAAAAAAGTCACAGTTTTGCCGCAAGGGTGAAGCAGTGAATGCGATATTAACAAATTGGAATGTTAAACAAAGTAAGGCTAGCAGCCAACTCCTGTAGCATCCAGCCTGGTGTAACTCAACAAAACACCAGTATAAAGAAAATCGGCCATTGCAGCGAGCGAAGCAACTTTCATGCTGTCTATCACTTCATCGCAAACCGAGTAGTGGGAGCAAGCACGTACGGTCTCCCGATTCTTATTAACAATACCATGCGAGTACCGTCCGATTCTTATTAACAGTACCATGTGAGTGTCGAATGGCCAAATGGTCAGCATCTTCCAGCAGCACGAAGCGATGCAATCAGCAAAAGTACCGATCTCACTTGTAGCTCAAGCTTTGTCTGCTAGGCTCTTCCAATGAGCATTACACAGCTCCTGGCATTGGTGCAAGCTTGATGGCTTGCATCAAGAGCATGTGGCCCTGGCCTGCACTTTTTTTCCTCTTCTTTAGCATGGCTGCTCCAGTGTATATGTAGAGACAAACAATGTATCTGTTAAAAAAGATGCATACATGCACTTGCTGTCTCTGATAGGCAGAGAAGCTTTCTACTAAAAAAATCACGAGGGGTGGCGTGATGCCTGTGGCAAGAGCCTAGCTCACAAAACTTGCGCTACAAGTGAACTTGGTGTGCATGCGCTACTGTTGCTGATCTCGTCGCTTCGTGCCGCCAGAAGGTGTTGGCCAACCTGTCAGTCTAAAGTCACTGGGTCAGTCTAAGCTCGCTCAGTGCGGTTACAGAATTGGGAGACTGTACAAAGGTACAAGCCATCTTCTGATGACCGTAAAGATAAGTGCGTGTGACAGTGCCCGGCTGAGCAAAGTGCGGAGCCATGCATCCGCCCCTCTACCCCATGGGCTTTTCACGTGACAAAAGACTGTCAGCATATCTCCTCGCTGCTGGACATGCTGCTAGCATTTGTCATATGCATTTGTCACCTGCGCTTGCACGCTTTCACTCGCACGTAGAACATACGACAAGCGGGGCGATGTTATCAATTTGGACTTTATACGGAACATCATGGCGGCACCGATGGCGACAGCAAAAACACACCGCGAGTTTCTATGTAATTGCTATCGCAGTAAACATCTAATTTTTGAGTAGCATCTCCCCTTAAGCATATTTATCTGAGCCTAGACATCTCAGCTACTTAACATCCATCAGACGCTCTAAGAATAGCAGCAAAGTAATGTGGCAAAAATAGCATTGTATGAATGGTTGTAGTTTGTTTGGTTACTACAAGCGCTATGAAAAAATGCACACAGAATGGTTCGCAATGCAGAAAACTTGTATTATTCTGAGGCTAGGCATAGCACAGATCGTTGTGATGATTGAGCTGCCATAGTGCCTCGAAAAGTGACGCATCTGCTGACAATAATAAATATCTATCTATTATTTCACAAAAGGAATAAAAATCCACCTAGCCCTAGGCCATACAGTAGTACTAGTATATAAATGCCATATAGTATCTGCATGAATGATTAATGTGGAGTGCAACCTGCTCATAAATGGATATGGAATTTACCTGAGTTCTCAATCCAGTAACTTAAAAAGTTTATTGACAAATATAAAATGCTGAACAGTAAGCCAATCATCTGCTTATGACAATACTATGGAGTACCATGAAGAAGGTTGCCATGGCAATCATTACAGGTATAACAATTTCCGTCAAACTGTGGATTAGCAATATCAGCAAAGTATTTGTGTAAAATACACATTGCAATGCAGAACTTGATTCTGCGGATACAGCAATTGCAGTTTTCCAGATTCGAAAGCTGGTATGGCTTTTACAAAAGAATTTATTCAATTTCGCAATTACAATAGTCTGCTAAGCGTATTGGTAGCTTAAAGATCAATTAAGAGAAGTTTGCTCAGAGACTAATTACTGTGTACTACCGATCACCCCATGGCCCCCACATGCCTCCAACAACACTGCCGCTTCATTTCAAAATGGCTATAATTGTTTAAATATTGTTTATTGTCTTCATAAAAACACTCCATATAGGTGTATTGACATGCACTAGCATCTTCAGCAAGCTTCTTTCTTTCGAGTACCTCTCGAGTATCCTGCTTTGATGCCCATGATCAAATTCAAGCATAATAGGATATAGCAGCGCACTCTCATAATATATGGACTTATCGAATCCTCATGATATATTTTGCTTGTTGCAGTAGTGTAGCCAGAAATTTTCTTTTGGGGGTGGGGGGGTGGGGGTGACGAGGAGGTTCAACCATACTTTATGTGTGCTTGTGCGTGCATTTGTATGTCTGCATTTATTATACATATGATGCAAAATTGAAATATTTTGGGAGGTTTGACCACATCAACTTCACCACATCAACCCCCTGGCTATGCCAGTACCTTGTAAGTGTCATGGCCACAAGAATGGTGAAAATTTGCCCAGAGTGTCCCTGTAATTGCTATGGCAATAAAAACTGCTGACCAAGGACACACACGCATGGACACATACACGGACACACAATATTTTTAGGTAAAGAAAGACTATATATATCCAGCAGATTATACAGACTGTGCAAGTCACTTTTCAGACTGATAGGAGCCAACTTTTCAAAGCACTTACATATAAGGCAGTGATAAATGCAAGGGTCCTGAAGAGATCAAAGACAACTTGAGAATACACAGAAATTATCAACTGGAAGGATGCACAGTTGTGCCTTAAATATGACATCAGCCATACCGAAGAGAAGGTAACTAGATGAATATCTAGTCAGCTACCCTGCACTAGCAGAAATGGTAAGCAAGAAGAAAAATCGTATTTAGCAAATCAAGGTACGCCATGAGTGATTGGTTATTGAGCTGGTGTGCCAAAAATAGTGCAACTGAAACACATGGATATTTTTTTATCTAAAGAACAGCATCTTCAGCAATGTCGTCTTACATTGCTTGCTGCTCTCTCCCTACTGTTACAATTCGCCTTTTCAAGGCTGTTTTACAGAATTAAAACTGACGACAAACACAATGAACAATCGGCTCAACAGAAGCTCCGAAGGCCCCCATGCACCGAAGGAAGCAAATGTGCCCAGGCAAACACTCACATTCATGAACAGAATGGGGCCTGCGCTCTTTATCTGTTAAACCCGTGCTCAAGTGCAAGCGATGTGTGGCACCACCGGGGCCCTTCATGTTGGTGCAAATGCCACAAAGGCAGGTGACATGTGACCCAGATGGTAGACCTACTTGCCGTGATGGTGGATACTTTCCCCGGAAGTTATTTATAGAGTGGGTGCTTCGATGCCAACGCACTATCCTCTTCTTTTGTCACTTGAATTAAGAAGCACGCCAAAGCTTCAAGAGTAGCTCCTTGGAGCTTACTGTTCTCCCATAATGCTGTTGTTTTGTTCAAGGTCACCTCACGTCTGCCCGAGCCCTCTCAGTGGAAGTATCTGGTTCGAGGTCCAACCTTAGCTGATTGGTGTCACGCTACCTTGTAACGCTACCCACACCCTGGTGATACAAGTTCCAAAGTTCGCTGTATTGTACCAGCACATTCAAGATTTTCTCAATTATGAATGTAATGCTAAATCTCAAGCCAGAGTTGTAAATTTCTAGCTGGAACATCCAGTCTCACGCTTCATAAATCACAGAAACTCATGTTTTTATTTCTAGCATACAAAGCAAATATTTCCTTGTAGCGTTTTCATGGCTGCGAAAAGGACGCTTGCTCTATGGCATAACTTACACCCCTATTTTGGAGAGGGCTGTGAAAACCAAGGTGTCGGAACGGAACAAAAACCGAAAACGAAAAACGAAAAAACGATATTTTTGACTGGAACGAAAACGTAACCGAAACTTTATCTATTATTTCATAACGGAGTGAAACCGAAATTTTTTCAATCGTTTTTCGGTTCATGAGAAAACTTCGCAATCCGGAACAACTGAGCTCATGCAATGTGAGCATATCTCAGGCAGGAATTCCAAAGCAAAGATATGTTTAAATTGTGCGAAAAACGACAACAGTGGCAACCAGAGAAGTTTATATTAACGCAAGTGGACTTTTGCGCGCCTGTCACGCAGTTCAAAGTGGAGAGGGCATTGTCGGCACTGAAGTTTGTTACAGCAAAAGCTGTTCTAAGATCACAACAGCTGATTCTGGCACCATAGTTGCCCGTCGCCGCTGGTGTCCGTGTCCGCTATCACGTGATAAGAAAAAATTAAATGAGAAACAAATTTCTGCGATCGGATGGGATTTTAACCCGCCCCTCTGTGTGGCAGTTGGGTCTTCTAACACAGTGCCACACTGGTGCTTGTAACTCCTTCGCAAAAATACTGTATACAGGCATCATGTCGGGCAAGGAATCGTGTTAGCAAATGTAATATAGCGTGGCAGAAGAGTAAAATAACAACCAGTCATCACACAATGCTAATAGCACAAAGAGTGTGTGGTTTAATGCTTCCCGTCAGTGTTGCAGAGTTGCCACTGCTGAATTGGAATGACTCCGGAATCATTCCACATTTTCGCGACCAGGGAATGGAATGGGGACAACACTTGGAGGAATGGAATAGGAATGTTATTAAGCGCCTTTTGCACAGAATGGAATGGGAATGGAATTAAGGTTTTATCCCGAAAATAGAGCACGTTTTCAAACATTAGGAAGTCAGAGCCTCAAAATATACAATAAATCAGTATTTTTAAAATGGCTTGGCTTATTACAAACATGGTACATTTATAAGCAACGCGCCTACTACAAACCGAGGCATAAGTTAGTGTACAAACAAATGGATTATCCCAGCAGATACCGAAGGGAAAAACAAATTGCCCCTGCGCATTGGTTCCCATTGATACCCCCACACGAAAGTGGCGAATACTCTATGCACAGCCTGATCTTTATCTCACGAGCAGTTTAGCATCTGACACGTAAATAACCTTTGCGACAAGGAAGACACTGCATACCTGCGCACAGGCGAACACAGAAAGTTCTCCTCACCCCATCCATGCTTGCGAGGCGCGCTTGACAAGCGTGAGTGCTGTAGAGCAGTGCGGCCCAGTGTTCCGTATTCGATGCAAAGGCACAAGGTGTCCAAGCGGTGCACTGTTCTAGTAATACCAGTAGATCTAGAGGGTTTTGTTCCCCTTTAACGAAATCTTAGATTTCTCCATAATCACGACCACTCCAGACGCGCAGCAAAACAGCTTAGTCTTCTTGAATACTACTTTTGTATAAAAATATGTTATGTCGTCATTTTAGCACTAACACGTTTAAGCTTAAACAATATTAAAACACCACCATTCGTTAAAACATGCTGACCATGCAAATACTAAGGTAGCGGGAGAACTGCCCCTATAGGAATTAGAAGGGTGGTTGTACTGCACGAGATATGTCGCCAAGCTACTATCCCTCCACCTTGGTAACGTGTTTTGCGTACTTTTGCAGTTCTTAATGCATCTGATGACATCAGCTTTATGGGGCGTTCATTCTTAACTCGATAAAACTGTCAAGATGCCTTTCCTACATTGAAGAATTGCAGGAATAGAATTGAACTGCCCGGCCATTCCCAGAGTGGGAATGGGCTAAGTTTTTTTCATTCCGAGGAATTGAAAGGAATGGAATTGCGGTAAGTTCTAGTTCCCCGGAATGGAATTGGAATAGAATGGAGGAGCCCATTCCGCAACACTGCTTCCCACCCACTGCAAAGTGCTCAGCCATAATTCTTCATCATCATCATCAGCCACAGCACAAACTGCACATAATGACTTACACGTGTGTAGCAGGTACCACGATTCTCCAAGATGACGAAAAATGGCATAGTGGGAACTTCACTACTTCAGAAAAAATTGCGATGATTTATGACGTAGTGGGTACCTTGCATGTGTACTTGTATTAGTTGCCCCAAGAGACTCTACAACGGGCTCTACAAAGTCTGCTCTTCCAGCTGTGACTGTGCTGCGTGTTCCGCGCAGGCCTGGCGATCTTTTTATCAGAACAGCGGTCTCACACATCAGAGAGTACATTCAATTACGTGCTGCTTCTGAGATCGTGCTCACTCCCTTGACACAAAGCATAGAGCCTACTAAAAAATTCGTATTTGTCTTTTGAGAAAATAAATACTATGACTTTGAAATTAATACTGGTTTCCGCTAGTTGGTAGGAATTCGTGGTACACTTATGTCCGCTGATCTGAAGAACGTGTTTTACCCTTGTCCCACTTTCTTAATAGGAAGGCAAGTAACTATATATCACAACTCCCATGTGTTTTATGATGTCCTGAATTTCTGCACACAAAAAAAGAAAAAAAAAAACGTTACGAACCGTTACGGAACATTTTTTTTTTCGTTCCGGAGCAGAAACGGAACGGAACTTCTTGCTAAAACCGAAACGAAAAACATTTCGTTCCGAAACCCAGGTGAAAACACAGACGTTTACCATGCACATGCTAACCTGTTTCATTCAACCAAGTTCTTCCTGCTAAAATGTTAATGTTTTGAACTTGTGGTGGCAACCGACAAAGCAAGCAAAGAAGAAGACATGGCAGTCCTCCTCTCCATAACTGGTTCTCCCCTCATCTACTGAACTCCCTCACCACGCGGGTAAGGGAAAGGCGAGGAGAGTGAAGAGACAAGAATAAAGCAGTTGAGAGTTGGGATTCATACCATTCGGTTGTCTTTCTCTATCGCACGTACACGTGTCTCAACAAAGTTAAATAATTGTAATACATTTTAAGAAAGTTAACGTTAGCGCGACAATGAGGGCCAGATCTGGCCAAAGAGGGTCATCAAAGACATTAAAGGGACACTAAAGGCAAACGTTAAGTCGACGTTGATTCTTGAACTAGCGTTCCAGAAACCTCGTAGTGTTTGTTTCGTGCTAAGGAAATGCTTATTTTGAATGAAAGTCACATTTTAGTGGTCTGCACAGTGTTAGCACGCTTTAAATCGTGCGCCTGAAAAGGCCTCCTGACGTAGCATTTGCCTTGCCCAATGTTGCCCACCTTTTCTAACGGCAGCTGACGCTGTGCTTTATGCTCTGAAGGGCACATTACACAACATCACATGGACGTGGCATTTTGTCGAAATTTCCGTTACAGCGACTTTCATGAGCGTGCAAGGCACACACAGCAGTACGTGATAACAAAACTACCACTGAGGTGCCACCACGTGAGCGGAGCGCAGCCCTGCGAAAACAGAACTTTTGCACAACCCGTGCTGTTCTCCACTGTAACATCAAGTTCTTTTTTCCATGAATCAAACAGAAACGCACAAGCAGCATTTTATTAAGCCTTGCAATGCTTGGAATGTTCTTTTTTTATTATAAGTAGCCTGAATACTAGTGATAATTTGTACTCTGGACTCGTTGACATCATCAGGCTCGGTCCAAAACGTCCCACTGGCGGCGCATATAGTGTCCTACATTTACTTTAATTTCTCGATTAGTAGAGCACTGCTATTGATAATATTGACATTTTAGACATTCTCACACAATGACCTTTCACTCTTACCTAAATTTTTATTTGCCTTTAGTGTCCCTTTAAGTGCTGTGTTTCGCGAGTACACCGTAAAATGCCGAGCAAGCGGCCCCACCCGAGCAAGCGCCTCCCTCCATTTTTCTGGAGATCTGAAATATGTGCCAATGACCGAGCAAGCACCCCCCTCTCCCCCTCCTCCCCTGCGGCCACTTTTTACTGAAATTTATTTATGTTTATGAAGTGCCGTTGTCATGTGGCTGGTCATATACTGGTCAAACCAGTCGCTACTTCAATGGTTTGACAATGACGAGGGGGAATAAAAACAGTAAATAAATAAAGCATTACATTGGAAACATGGATGCGATTTTTTTTTTCAGTTTTAGTGGCTCTCCCGCCGCCATCTTGAATTTCGGTCCGGTAACAAGCAAGCAGCCCCCCTCCAAATCTGGTCGGATTATTTTTCACCATAGGGGGGACGCTTGCTCGGCATTTTACAGTATTTCCTAGGAGCACCGTACAGATTACATATGAAATAAACTTTGAAAAGTCATGGGTGTCATATGAAAATATCAGTGCATACTGCCAACCAGAGCCCCGAAATCGCATGTTATATATTAGTTTCTGTTCTGCTCACCTGCATTACTGTCATCTAATTTAATTGGGCTGCCAATACCAAGAAATCGTTGCACAACTTAGTAATATGCACCTCATTTTTCATGAGCAGAAATGAAAGATAAGATATCCTTGAGTGTAATGCATGCCCTGATTTTCATACTTCAAGAAATGAGAGCAACAATCAGTACCTTTCATTATTCCCTCATCTCATTTTTACAGCAAAGGAGACGGAATTATAATTGCAATGCTGCTGGAGGCCCAACTTGAACACCAATGATGACAATGTTCCCGCATTCGCGGAAGCTTCTGGCAGCCACAGTACAGCAAAATCAAGGTTTTCATGATTATGGGGCGGGAATTTCTAACACTATCGCAGTGCTGGTCTCATACTTGATCCTACCACCCATATATTTTGGCAAAAAAAGAAAAGAAAGAAGAAGAGCAAGTGACTATGGCATGTTTAGGGCTCTGTGTTTTCAGATAAATTTTTAAAAATCCGTTAAACACTTGCCGGTAAAATTTTTGACAATTCGGATTTATCCGATAAACTCTGATTTTAACAGCCAACAGACCCTGTTCCATTCTTTATTAAAAGCACATGTTCAAAGCAGTCATTGACACATCGGCCGGTTTGGCCGATATAAATTTTACCTCATGTCAACACTATCTCATAGGGCCGCATCCCTAACACATTTAACAAAGGGCTTGTCGCACACGGAGCGAGAGACGTCAACGTATGTAAGGCACCCGGGAGCACAAGACTACATCTTGATATATGGTCCCCTAGAGGCACTGGGGCGTGCCAGATGGCATAAAATATACAAACGTAGGTGTACTGAAGTATTTATGCTTGTGTGCATATTTGTTTGTGCGCTCAAACCTTCCAGACAACTAAAATACACTTTGTGCATTCTCAAGTTTTCGGGTTCGGATATCATTTCATCTAAGATAGTGCAGTATTGATAATAATGCAAAATTAAACTCCGAATTTTAGAGAATTGGGGATTTACAAAAAATAAACTCCGATAAACTCAGAATCTTTGTGAAAAAATAAACTCCGAAAAACACCCTCCGAATTTCAATAAAAATGCTCCGAAAACACGGAGCCCTAGGTATGTTACAGTCACATTTTATACATTTTTATGACAAAGAAATCTTGCTAGTGGTTCTACAATTAAAGAAAGACGAAAATAGATACTCACTGAAGGTGCTTAGATTTGAAAGAGTTCAGGCAAGTCCAAGTGAATACATTAAATTGGCCCGATTGGTGACTGTGCAAAATTCAATGGAGGCCTTTTCAGACCAATAAGGTCTGCATGGGACCCAGGTGAACAACAGGGGGTGGAAGATTTGATTTGCACGAATCACAAAGAGGGTAGCCCAAGCAAGGTGCAGTCAAGTCTGCTGCTCTGTGTAGAGGAAGGGAAGCAACTGCAGTGATGGATAAAGATGGGGAGGAGGAAAAGCCAGGGATATGTGCGTGCAACGCGTGACAGCCCTACCAAAACTGCATGTCGAGTCTTGTGAACATGCAGATATTCCAACAAGGCCTGTCTAGCAGTAAGTAAAAGTGCCAGGCCATGGGCCAAGAACAGTGCCTTTCAACAGTGGTCTACCTATGATGGCGAAGAAACTATCCACTGTCTACCCCTAGCTAAGCAAACAGATGATGGGACAGGATTGTGTTCACTTGAGCTGGTTGATACATGGATTATTCCGAAGAAACAGTGCAAAGATGGGGCACGAGGGGCCGATATAATGAAGTGCTGTAATTTGTTGCATCTGCTGCATTCCCTCCCCGTCATATCTTCATGCCGTTTTTTTTTTTTAAACAAGATGATGGGAACCAACAGAACTTTCAACAGGAAAAGGCTGAATATCTTGAGCCTTCTGCATGGAAGGAAAAATGGAAAAACAATACTGAAGGATGTCGTTCACAGATGACATTATCCCATTAAGAGATTCTGGAGATGACTTGCAACTAACGACGAACGACTGTGGACTTCAAGACCCAAATGGCTGAAGTACTCAGGCTTGGATATTATTATGCAGAAAAGTGAACATTCAATGACGTGATTAGGAAACAGGTCTTTCAATTGACAGCTTGTACAAGCAGTGCATGGGTACATGATAATAAGGCCCCGCCACGGTGATCTAGTGGTTATGGCGCTCGACTGCTGACCCGAAGGTCGCGGGATCGAATGTCGGCCGTGGCAGCTGCATTTTCGATGGAGGCGAAAATGTTTGAGGCCCGTGTACTTAGATTTGTGTGCAAGCTAAAGAACCCCAGGTGGTCGAAATTTCCGGAGCCCTCCACTACGGCGTCTCTGATAATCATATCGTGTTGTGGGACGTTAAACCCCATATATTATTATTATTATTACATGATGATAAGGCGGCAATAGGGGCTAGTTGGTACGTCTTCATGCTTGTGATGTGCATCCGGAGGACACGGACCAGAGAAAATGAGGCTGTGTTGTTTTCCTCGTTTTCTCAGGTCCGTGTCCTCCGGCAGCGTATCACAAGCATGAATCATGGGTACATTTATTGAATCAAGCAAAACCTTGATCCCACGAGAGACCCTGCATAAAAACACAAACTCATTGAAGTGCATGGATTGAAACTACCAAGTTATAAATCGCAGTTAACCAATATACTTGAAAAATAAGAACGCAATCACTGTTTTCTGCCAGTACTAAAATACCAGCGCTTGAATTTCGAGGTAAGCAAAGGAAGTCGAAAGTAAGCTATGAACCATGCAATGAGCAAAAGACAGGAAAATGGTAGCCATATTATCAAGAGAAAGGAAAGCAGCTGCATGGATTATGGATCAATGTGGAAGCTGGAAATCATGCAATTGGACCTGGTAGTCTATTAGGATAACAGAACGAGTACCAAGGGAAGAGAAATGCTGACAAGAGCGACAAATAAGTGGATGAAATGACGACATCAGGAAATATATGGGAGGATGGGATTGGTTCGATTTGCATAGGACAGAGGAGTGTGAGTATACATACTAAGAGCGATACAAAAAGAATCCTTACTGAAATGCTGTAAGAGGTGCACTTTCACAGCCTGGCCTCGGGGACACTGCAGTGAGAGCAGGAGCCAACTTGTAATCAAGGTTGTTGACAAGCTATGCCCTGTGCAAGTAAAAGAGGCAATAGTTAATAAAACTGCATCAATAAATGCATAGCATGTTTGCCTCACTGCTCATCGAACAAAGATCCGGGCTGCAATTATGTAGTGATGCGTTCCACTTGATTCTATGCCACTGTTATTATCCCCCGTTCACAGCTAGGTTATCCAACAGATAATGTGGTCAAGGCAATTCTCTGAGCACTGACGAAGCATGAAAAGTGTGAGAATAAATGGTATCAGGAAAGGCACCACTGCAATACTGCAACCCAGATTGACAAAAATCCTTATGCGTAGGTGAGACTTATGTCTTGTCTGTGGCATCTTTATCACTTTGTTAAAAATATTACCATGTGCTGGTGCCTCTGCAATGGGCAACATGGAAACTTTTGTATAAGGCAAACCTTGTTTATCATAAGTTCTTTATGCCAAAAAGACTTGGCCCTGTAAAACATTCTTCTCCATGGTGCTCTGGAAATCATACCCTTTGAATACAAGTAACAAATCGGGCAAGCTATGATTGCACCGCTTAATTTGGCTATTAGTAGACTCATGAACATAAATCATTCACATGACATGAAAGATTAAAGTACGACACCACCCATAGCGCCGGACAAGGAAGCAATCAAAGCAATGTTATCAAACACACAATAGTATTAATCCCTTCATTTTATAATGCTGATATCATGTACTATTAGAACTGTAAGTTCGGGACATGAAACCCCAATAATTACTATTACTAGAACTGTAGGAAGTGTCATATTCAAGGAAGAGCTACATTTGCAGCATGTCAACGAAAAGCCTGGAAGAGAGTGGAGCAGTGTTTGGTCACACATGCAACAGCACACTGTAACTCTGAATGCAAGGCTACTAGTCAAGACCGCATTGAAATTCATCATGTAAACCTAAGGTGCAGATTAGGTTAACTCCTTCAGTGGTGCCATAGCAGCTGAGAGAGATATATGAGCATAACATAGCACTTCTCAAGTTAGGCATTTCCCATTCTTTCTCTTTAAAAGCATACTGTCGATTCAAAATGTTACAGGGTGGCATAGAAAAGTTTGAGGCAAAAGGAAATCATGATGGATGCTCTATTATTTTGCTAGCTTCAGTTTACCGAAAATGGTAAATGCCTTTCATAAATTGAGATGCACCATTATTTTGCAAGCTACACAAGAAAGCCAGAAATACAAGCCTAATACTTAGAGAAGCAGTTCATGAAACATGCAATGGTGCTTTTTGCTTCTGCCAGAACACAAGCATTGCCACAGCAGAATGCACAGACCTTCAGATGTGCTATTGTAGATGCCGAAGTAAAATATTGAGCAGTGTTATAATGTTGCGATTCATATGTTAGTTTGCGCATCACCCATGTCAAGGAAGCCAGAATATACTCACATCAGGAAAACCCAACCTGTGCCATTAAACTACAACATGAGAGCTGTTTTGAAAAATCATTAAAGACGAAACTGAAGCACCGCCTATGCAAAACAGTGTATTCAATTAGATGGTTAACTCGCAAAACCTTGAAGTTATTTTAAAAAGCAATGCCGCAAGTTGCACCACGAAGGATCACAGAAAATTTTTATGGTGTTAGTAACTGGAAAGTTAGCCTCGTCATAATGTTGCCAGACCGGTGACCCAGTGGACAGAAAAGGAAAGACCGCAGAGGTGGCTTGGACAACACTGCGACAAGCAAAGAAGCTAAAGTTAAATGTTGAAGCTACCGCAACAAGCCTGAGGAGACTTAAAAGCAAAAGATAGAACAGGTTAACAACTTCAGCCTTATCATACAATTTTGTAAAGGTACCACCTAGAATTAAAAAAAAAGGCCACTATATTTTAAATGTTTACAAGTAGAACACGTTTCAAAAATGAATATTGCTTTAAAGCATGCAAGTTCTAAGAATGTTGAAATCCCTGCACAGCAAGATAACTTGTATACAAACCATGAAATTGAAAGTAATGAGAGGGGATTAAGTGGCAGAGCTCTGCCATGACACTTGTAAATAAAAACACCATGCACGCATTCACAAAACTCGAATACGTAAAGGGGGGCAGGAAGGCATTGTAAGTTTGAATACTCGAACAACTCATTTTGTGCATTACATTGCAGAAAGTAGCGATATAGTGAAATATACCATTCAAAACATTTACACTTATAAGAGATGTGGTCAATCAAGCTTAGAATCACTGCCCTTGGTCTTCTAACTTTTTGTTTATGCCTTAATGTTAAAGTTCTTCAAGTGTTATAGGTGTAAACAACAAACATGCTGCTAAACATTTTGTGTGCAGCTTATGCCTTTTACATTCTACATGTGCTAAAATAGGAAGTAGAAGAATCATGTATAATAGTGACAACAGTTCCCAATGTCAGGTCCTCTCTATTTTTATATTCTGTAGGAAGGAAGGCAGACGTGTAGCTCAATGAACCTTTGCTACCAGCTACAAGCTTTCCTACATTGCCTTTAGCAGTACTTATCTTTACTTCAGGCAGGAAAGCTACAACAAACATAAGCTGGAACACTGATTTGTGTAGCACTAACGCTGCCTTCTGCTGCCTTCAATCATTTATTTTGGCTCCGACAACAGCTGTGGGAAGCACAGAAATGCTGCACATGCTACAGTATGATGCCTGGTTATCTTGATGATGCCAGCTTATTAGAATGAAGACAGAATTTTTTTAGAGCTATAGTGGCACATATACTCACCATAAAAACTATTAAAATAGACACGAAGAACATCATACAATATGCACCTCATCCTAACCACGCTACGTTCAACTTACTATGCTACATGTTCTCACCTAAAGTAAGATATTTCAGGCAACTACCTTAAAGCTGTTTATTCTGTAACTTCAGAAAATTTTACAGTGGTTTGAAGTCAGCATTACCAGCTCGAGAAAGGAGTACTTGCACCTTTAAACTTTTGCCTTTTGTTACCAGTGGTTCTACAACTACTGTGCTACAAGAAGTTTTCCGAGTGAATGTTATAGCTGCAGAAAACCATGACAGTGACTGCTTAATATTCTAGGTCAGAGATCAGTGCCAGTAAACTTTTAAAAGTAAGTATCAATTGTATGAAAATGTAGCAGTGCTGCAACTGAGGCAATATCACAGTGCTGGAGTGATCTTGTAATCAATCCAGCACTGGTATTGCCACAGTATCAAGAGTGATCCAGTGGTTTGTTCTGCATGTAAAACAAAGAGGCTGCATAGGCCATGATAACAGAACTCTATTCCAATAACCCCCATTGAAGACTATTGCGAATTACATGAGAAAATCGGTTTGTGTCATTAGTTTTCTTAAACATCAACCCTCTAATTATGACTAAAATGTTTCAAACAGAGATCATGAACACTTGTCCTATTATAGAGTACTACTTATCAAAATATGTACAGTCTTACAATACCGTGCAGTGGCTTAGCTAAAATAATCAGCAAGCATGCACTGAACAATCAAACCACCACTGCCGAATCTCTTATGCTGGCGAACCTGAGGTTGTATACAGCAGGCATATCACTCGGACATTACAGATACTTGATATATTTTTAATTATTTACTGGTAGCCACCACACTAAAAGCGCAAAGTTGCAAAGAAATAGTGTCGCACATGCACACCTTCAGTAATAAACTCCGTTTCATGTGCACCCGTGACGGTACACTCACCTACATATAACAGAAAAGCCCCTTACTACACTGACAAGGCAAATGACACCAAACGTCATCTACTACGGGTGCTCTATTTCAGTAAATCATCGCCACATTATTCCACAGACTGTTTATTGATTCCAACTAAAGCTCCGCGAAAAAAATTGCACACACTACAACGCAAACACGGCCGCTGCTGGCAGCAGAGAGGGCGTGCAAAACTCGTATGCATGGCAAACGTATCCCCCCCGTTTCGGTCAACTGAACTTAACGAGGCTTGATGGCATGCAAAAGCAGTCTGCTCTTTTTGAGGACATAAACGTATGTATACAACCAGAATAAACATACACGAACAAAGCCACTAGCAACAACGCGCGTCTTGCAGCGTCACCAAATCACACCATGGACGACGTTGTTAGGTCACACAAGCTTCCAGCACTTGACAGGATAACCGACCACTGGCACAAAAGTTGGTAGTAAGTTCAGAGCCAATTTTATACTTTTCTTTTCAATGCGGCAATGAATGAAGCTTTGCAGACCGGCAAAACGTGGTGGTAGCGCAGGCGGTTGGTAGCCAGTAGCCGTCGGCGTAGCCAAGCCAATGTATCGTCGGTCGCATCTAGAGCTTGCTTTGCTTTGCAAATTTGTTGTAGCATAAAATTTATTTTTATGTAAACATTTTTTGTTGCTATACACATGTAGAATATTATTCTATATTCTAAGGTCTCTTACTTATATTTAGTTTCGAGCACGACCAGTGATGATGCTGTGAGCGCAACTTGCGTGTCGTCAGCTTTCGATATTCGCTCTTTTGTCGTCTGCTTCACTCGACGTATCGTCATAAGTGTTCTGTGGAACAGTTCTCTCGTTCACGGTACTCGAGGGAGCCCATCTGGCCAGCCACCGTTTAAAATTTCTGACCAAGATATGCAGAGCTCCATAAAACGTGAATGATAAAGCTAGCAAGTGAGAGGCCTCGTTGCCGGCAACCGCATTGAAAACCATGAGTTTTGCGGGTTAAAAGATCCTACGTAAACGCAGTTTACGAACCCGTGCGAAGTACAAAAGCAAAAGAAGGAATGCTTGTTTGAACACAGGTTATTGATGTAGAAAACCACTTCCAGCGGCTGTTAGTACGCGGGCTATCGTACACCTTCTCCCAAGCATTGGTCCCGAACGTAGGCTAATTTCGGGAGAACGAGCAAAATGAATTTTATAAGTTCAAAGACCGCGGCTAGTAGCTTACAACTTGAGCATCTGGTTACAAAGTACATCTGGTTATCCCACTTGGATCCGCACATAGCAGGACCGCAACGTTCTCCTGCTACAGGCAGGGCTCATTACCTTCGTTGCAAAAACACTTTCGCATAGCGCTGCTACCACGGCTGCCGAACAGGAAACCACCCGTGCCGAAAACAGACAAGTGGGAGGAGCCTTACAGGGGCGTATCCAGTAAATCATTGGCTGAAAGGGGGGGGGGGGGGGGAGTCCGATTCCTCTTTATGTATGTTCGTGCGTGTGTTCGTATGTGTGCTTGTATACATATACACATAAAATGGACAAATTTTCAAGGTGCTTGGGCTGACCCCCCCCCCCCCCCCCCCCAAGTCCCCTCTCTGGCTGCTGTCACAGAAATGTGGCCGTCCGGACACAGCAGCATTTTCCCTCAGCGCGTGTGCGCGCCTGTGTCATCTGTTTTGGACAATTAGCATGTGATTTCAGAATCTATCGGTGCTACATGCGCTATTGTTTTTTGCATTGAAAACAATCGAAAAAGCCTACAAAATTTTTATGTCACTGTAGAGATAACAGTATAGGACGGCATAAACCGCAAAAAATGTTATCAATTCATTGCATTAACTTCTTAATTGCGCCGTCACGACATTTATTTATATTAGAAATATGAGTGGAATCATCATTAAAATCTCGCATGAAAGTAGCGCAGGACAGGGTGGGTTGGCGATCATTGGTAGAGGCCTTCGTCCTGCAGTGGACGTAAGGTAGGAGGAGGAGGAGGATGATGATGATGATGATGATGATGATGATGATGGCTTCCTACATTACAAAATGACCATTTAGACCGAAATATCTTGCGTGAAAATATTAACTTAATCTACTTGATTATGCACCGAGCATCGCGAAGCATGACTCGCAGTGGAACGCCACATCTGTATGAAGCTTCGCCGCCTCGCTGTAGCAGCTGCTGCTGAAGTGACCATGCATCCAAAGTAATAAAAAGAAGAATAAAAAAATTAAAAATAAAGGCGTTATGAATAAAATATGCAATCGTGATAAAAAACGCCAGGCCTGCGCTGAAACCGCAGCACAGTCACAGCGAAAGCTGGAAGAGCGGCGTTTCTAGAGCCCGCTTAGGGCTACAATACAAGTACACTAGAAAGGTACCCACTATGTCATAAATCACAATTTTTGTGAAGTTGGGAAGTGCCTACTAAGCAAATATTCGTCATTCTGCGGAGAAGCGAGGCACCAGCTACACGTCTGTAAGGCATTATGTGCACTTTGTTGACGCGACGACTGATGACAATGAAGAATTATGGCTCAGCCCTTTGTAATGGGTTGGGATCTTTAAACGGCCCACCAGTTACGTAATTTGCATTGGGTGACGCCCGGTCGCTATTTCCCTCTCCCGCCATGCTGTATAACATACGTTGACGTGGGAGAGAGACTAGGGGGGGGGGGGGGGGGGAGAGGCGACGAATTTTACTGAGACCCCGAGGAAGTGGATCATGCGCTTATGGGCTTCCTTGGTAACCAATACAAGTGCACTTGCGAGGAACCCACTACGCTATAAATCATTGTAATTTTTGAGAAGTAGGACAGCAGGCACTGTGCCATTTTGGAGAGCGTTGGTACCTGCTAAACGCATGCAGGCATTATGCGCACTTTGTTGATGCGGTGCCTGATGAAGATGAAGAATTATGGCAGAGCCCTTCGTAATGGGTTGAAAGCATTCAACAACCTACTCGTTGCGCAATTCGCATTGTGTGACGCCTGGTTACAGAATTCGCGTTGTGCGACGCTTGGTGCTTATTTTTACTCTTCTACCACGCTATATTGCATATGCTAATGTGGTTCCTTCCCGACATGAAGCCTGTATAGGACCTTTCGCAAAGCAGTTTCAAGCACCGGCATGGCTCATTATATAAAGAAAAAAAAAAAACCGGCATGGCTCAGAGGTTGAATACTGGGCTCCCACGCAGAGGGCCCAGGTTCGAACCTCGTTCCATCCTGGGATTTTTTCTTATTTCGTTTTTTTTTCTCATTTCGAGCGATACTGGTTACGGACACCGGCGGCGGCGGCGGCGGACAACTACGGCGCCAAAAACGGCCGGTGAAATGATCTCATAACAGCTTTCGCTGTAAAATAAAGTGGACGAAAGAACAGGTCAGCCAGATGACCTTCTATTTCACATATGCAAGGTCCGACTGGAATCAGTAGTACTTTATTAGTAAAATGTCTAGCTTTTTTCTTTCTTTTTTTTTTCATTTTTCTTTCGGCGCGGTGAAATCTCCATAGGAATGAAAGTGCACGCTATCTGAGTACAATAGACAGAAAAGCTTTATTATCGAAGTTGATGGCACGCTGACCTATGGGCGAATAGGAAAAAACGGAGGGGGGGGGGGGAACCGGAATGCTGCTTCAGGGACGGACTATCAAACCTAACTGCAAATAGTCATTAACGAGTAGATGTAAGAACTTCGAGGTCATGTAGGGCTGCACAGGGCTGACCTTAATACGATATCGGCGTCGAAGCCTAAGAAAGGAGCTTGTCAAGGAGCTCGTCATTTCTTCCCGTAATGGGGAGGCCGCGTGTGGCGCGCACCCCCGAGGACTCGAGTAATGCGCCGATCAGGAACAAATTTGGTGCGTGTGTGCGCGTGTGTGTATGTATAACATGTGTCTCGTATACCTTTCGTGAAAATTCTGTGTCACCCTGTGTCGTGTGCTACACAGCTTCGCTGGTCATCGGCCTTCATAGAGTGGAATTACTCATGAATCTTTTTATTTGATAGCACGACTAGCGTACAGTCGCCCTACAACTTTGATTTGCAATGATTCAGTGAACTGCGCATGTGCGCGTGCACACATAAATCTGCGTCAACGGAGTATGCATAATTCATGCTCACAAGACTCCCCCAAGAATAAACATGCGTGTAGATTTGTTAACTTGTTTGTGATCGCGTTTCTAATAATATCTGGGGTTTAACGTCCCAAACCCACGATATGATTATGAGAGACGCCGTAGTGGAGGGCTCTGAAAATTTCGACCACCTGGGGTTCTTTAACGTGCACCTAAATCTAAGTACACGGGCTTCCGACATTTTCACCTCCATCGAAAATGCAGCCGCCGCGGCCGGGATGCGAGTTTCTAATATGCAGAGCGCTCAACGCATGGCAACGGCAGCGGCGCGCTATTGGCTGCGCGCACACAGGGACGCCGCTGCGGAGTTCCGCCTAGCAACGGCCGCGCCGCGCTCTCCTTCTCGAGGTGCCTTCCGCGGGAATTTTAAACGGCGAACGCGGCCGCTGGGCCCCGTAGAATTTTCGTCGCCGCTTGTGAAGTGCTACTGCTCTCGCATTGACCGAATACGCCGTCGTCGCCGTATGGTTCGACTGTGCTTTGTGCATTTTGTTTTGTTATAACAGTGAAGACGTTCGCCCATGAACATTTGTGTTGTCGCCACTGTCTTTTGTGCCTTGGCGCTGCAGCAAGACGCGATCGGCTGTTGTGTTCCACTGTGCGTTTCTTTTTTCTTTTTTAACAGTGAACATGCTCGCCCTTGAATATCTGTGCTGTCTGCTGCGTCTTTTGAGCCATCGCGTTGTCGCAAGACATAATCGTTGTTGTGTTGGACTGATTGCTTTTGTTTATTTTTTTTTAACGCTGAACACGCTTTCACGTGAATATATGTGTTGTCGCCAGTGTTTTTTGTGATCTCGCGTTGTCGCAAGACGTGATCACCGTGGGTTCGAGTGTGCCTTGTGTTTTCTTATTATTTTTTTTTTCGCGGCTGATCTTGCCAACGCATTTCGCAGCCCTGCAACGCCGGTGTTGTACGGCTATGACCACGGAAAGCAGCGCATGTGAGACGTCGGCGCGCCGCGCGATCGAATGCGTTGAAGACAATGACAGTTCATCGCCTGACGTTGACGTGCCGCTGCCGTTGCCATGCGTTGAGCGCTCTGCATATTACAAACTCGCGACGTGGTTCGGGCGAACATCACTGATGAACAAGACGCCTGCAGCTGTGTAAAAGATTACGGCTTGAAGACAAACACATCGTGGGTTGTAGACTTCGTGAAGTCAACAGCAAGGTGTGAAAGGTAATGCAAAAATGGTGTTTCATAACTTCAAAATTAACTTGCGGCATCTTCTGGGGTGATTTAAATTCATGCTTTGGGGATAATGTCCAATGATAAGCCGTCTCAATGAGGTCGTATTATGTGTGCACTTGAGCCGTCTCAATTAGGTCGTATTAGCTGTGCTCGTTCTACTGCCCTAATTGAATTTTGTTTGTATTTCTTTTTTAGTAAATTTGCAATGTCAATCTGGCTCCCAATCTCTGGCCGATGCAACCTTGGGTCCTTGCTGGTTATTGTTTGTAATTTATCTATATTCTGTCAGTCGCAATGCTGTCAATTCTTTCCAACTGAGCTTCAGTCAATCCTTCTAAGGTGTTATGCATGCCCCGGTGCGTTAATCTCTCTATGCTGGTGCTTTGGGGCAAGCCCAGGGCCTGCTTAAAAGCTTTCCTTACGAAAATATTGATTTTGTCCTTTTCTGTCTTGTTCCATTTAAGCCTAAGAATGCTAGCCTCCTTCATCCCGTGATATACTTGTTTGTGATTGTCCTGATGAGCCAGTTGCCTTAGTGACCTTAGTCACTATTTTTATAAGAGTATTGCTGTTAGTTCGCTTCGACTCAATGTTGAGTACAAGGACCCTAACTTGTTCAATGATGGGGACCTTTTCGTGCAAGTCTATCTCCTCGCACTCTCTCTCCTTCATGTATCTCTTGGGCCACCTCCTGTTAAGTATGCGCCTGTAAAGTTCTGATTTCTCTGGTGAAAATTCAAGCCTAGTGCCTGTGAGATAGACTTCCACTTTATCTACCACTTCCTGTAACTTCTGTTCTATTTACCCATCACTGCCTTGCGAGATCCATATCGCAACATCATCCGTGTATACGGAGCGATTGATTCCTTCGATGTCTTCACGTTTTTTCTGATAATCCTGTCATAATGAGATTAAGAGCATGAGCAATATCATGGAGCCCTGAGGTGTAACTAAACTGTCCATGCCCCTCACCTCAGACTCGAGTTCCCCCATGTTGAAGGTAACCTTCCTATTCGTTATGAAGTATCGGATGTAATTGTATGATATTTCTCCTAGGTTTAAGTTGGTGACCTAAGTGAAATGTGCAGGTTTGTGGAATACTTTCGTGAGATCCAACCATAATGTAGATCTGGTTCACATTGCGCTCTGATTGCTCTCATTATTTTCCCATCCTATGGTACCTACGCCATAACATATGAAAATAACTAGAACACAATTACTTATGTGGCTGCGGCACTTTTTCGATTTTGTTTCGCCAACCGCACGCCACGTATAAGGGGGGCCAAGTGCACACATAATACGACCTAATTGAGAACGGCTGATCATTGGACATTATCCCCAAAGCATGAAGTTAAATTACCACAGAAGATTCCGCAAGTTATTTTTGAAGTTATGAAACACCATTTTTGTATTACCTTTCACACCTTGATGTTGACTTCACGAAGTCTACAACCCACGATGTGTTTGTCTTCAAGCCGTAATCTTCTACACAGCCGCGAAAAAAATAATAAAAAAAACACAAGGCACACTCGAACCCACGGCGATCACGTCTTGGAGACAACGCGAGATCACAAAAAACACTGGCGACAACACATATATTCACGTGAAAGCCAGGGGCGTAGCCAAGGGGGGGGGGGGTTGGGGGGGTTCAAACCCCCCCCCCGAAATTTTTCAGTTTTGCTTGCGTATATATGCGCGCACACATACAAACGCACGCACGAACATACATAAAGTATGGTTGAACCCCCCCCGAAAAAAATTTCTGGCTGCGCCCCTGGTGAAAGCGTGTTCAGCGTTAAAAAAATAAACAAAAGCAATCAGTCCAACACAACAACGATTATGTCTTGCGACAACGCGATGGCTCAAAAGACGCAGCAGACAGCACAGATATTCAAGGGCGAGCATGTTCATTGTTAAAAAAAGAAAAAAAGAAACGCACAGTGGAACACAACGGCCGATCGCGTCTTGCTGCAGCGCCAAGGCACAAAAGACAGTGGCGACAACACAAATGTTCATGGGCGAACGTCTTCACTGTTATAACAAAACAAAATGCACAAAGCACAGTCGAACCATACGGCGACGACGGCGTATTCGGTCAACGCGAGAGCAGTAGCACTTCACAAGCGGCGACGAAAATTCTACGGGGCCCAGCGGCTGCGTTCACCGTTTAAAATTCCCGCGGAAGGCACCCCGAGAAGGAGAGCGCGGCGCGGCCGTTGCTAGGCGGAACTCCGCAGCGGCGTCCCTGTGTGCGCGCAGCCAATAGCGCGCCGCTGCCGTTGCCATGCGTTGAGCGCTCTGCATATTACAAACTCGCGGCCGGGATTCGATCCCGCGACCTTCGGGTCAGCAGTCGAGCGCCATAACCACTAGACCACCGTGGCGGGGCGTGATCGCTATTTTGCTATATAGCAAAAAGAAGCTCGAAAACAACACGTTGCGGCATTGGTATTTATTTATTTATTTATTTATTTATTTATTTATTTATTTATTTATTTATTTAATTTTACGCAGCGGTTTCGGTAGGTCTCCCTCCTCTTTGTTAAAACAAGAATTACTTCCGCGGCGAAAGTTGTTAAGCTTCCCAATTATATCCGTTTTTCTTTTTTGTGTGGGTTTTTTTCATGCTCCACCTTAGTGTGCTATCGTCAACGTCAATACATAGGCCGAAATAGCGTTTTTGCCTAATTCAGGCTCTTATTTTAGAGCGTGTGGGCAGCATACAGGCGAAAATAGAAATTTCGAAGGTGTTATACGTTTTAGGGACACCTCTATGTAAATATTTCCAAGTTTTCTTTCATGCCCGTTTTTTTTTTTTTTTTTTGCGAGAATTTTTCAAAAATACTATAATGTGCACGTTGTTATATCGACGTTAAAGACTGAAAAACATTAAGGTATTTCGAGAGATTATTCTCTAATGAACGTAAAATGTACAGAGAACGCGAAAACCAGTTAAAGAATGCGCAAAGCGGTTAATCGTTTCGCATTTTTTTTTTATTGGACCAACCTATGTACCGTTTTGTCAAATTCAAGCGACCCTCAGGTGCCCAAAAATTTTTGTTCCGCTCGAAATGTCTTGGGAAAGTTCTGTACAACTAATGCTTATGTACATGTTTGTTTTCTTTCGCAATTTATTTAGAGAAATGGATTTCGGTCAAGCGCTACGGTTGGGACACTTGGCGGTAAATGAACCACGAAGAAGTGACAGCAACTTATAAGCAACCTATTGACAAACCATTCACAAACAAACTAGTTACAGACTATCTGACGCAATGTTTCAATCGCCTTGCGGCATTCATTGCACAAGCTCTAAAGAGCACACCCGCTCAAAGGCCACCATAAAACGCGCTATTCACAATTCCCAGGGAAAGTTCTTCAAAAGTCTTTTTCGCCTGAAGATCCTATTCATGTGGAGGAGCCAGCTAGTTCTGTGAGGTGATCACCGCGTGCGTGAGTTTGCGTAGCACGCGAGTACGGTGGGCGAGACAGCCGTCTGCGTACACATCAGTTTCCTCTACGCCAAAGATACAGGAATGAAATGAGCAAATATTGCCAGCCTTATCGCTATGATCTCCATCCTCCTCGCGACATCGATGGAAAAACACTGTCCCGCGTTTCCGAATGCGTAGTATAAGATGAAGAAGGATGTCAGCCAGGGCTGCGATGAAAATTGCTTTGCATTGTTTCACCGTGGTGACTGTATACGACGCGTTCGTCATTAAAATATGCAGCACGTCACATATCGTAATGGGACATAATGCGTCTTAATAAAAAATGGTGCTTGTATTACGGCGTCTTGACGACAGCGAGAGGTGCGCGTGAACGTTCCCGCGGCGCGTTGTCAAGAGCGAGAGCAACGAAAAAGGGCGACCACGATTTGATCCACACATCCCAGAGAGAGCTATGTGGCGTCCGCCCCCCTAGTCACCTAAGAGGGGGGGGGGGGGGCAAAATCTGCCCCATATATTGACCCCCCTAGTCACCTAAGGTGGGGGGGGGGGCGCTGCGATGAACGTTCGCCCCCCCCCCCCCTCATGGGGAACCCTGCGCACGCCTATGGCTGCATGCTTGCTCGCAGAGCCATATACTATGCCCTTGTTCGGGCCAAGTAGCGTAGCCTGCCCGAGCTTGGGTTCCCTACAACTACTTGAGTTGCGCGAGGCTTTGTTATGCGGGCATTTGAATAAAGCGTGTAGTGGTATGAAGCGGCATCCCCCCGAGGACAGCCCTTTGCGGTGAAAACTTCTCTGTTGTCCTGCAAACATGTCGTTGCCGACTATGTCATGGGAAGTGCAGAGTGACCATTCACAATTGAAGAAGAAAAAGAAATAGTAATCCGCAAGTGATTGCGCTCTCGTCGACGTGGAAGATGTCGAAGTTGTTTCCCAGGTAATTTTAGGCTACATTTAATGGTTTCAACTAAATGGAAGTTGACCTGATCACCTGGCATAAAGTGTGACCATACGTCATATCTCAGAGGGCACGCAGTATTTATTTATTTATTAACGCGATAGCGTTAAAGAGCTCGTTTCGCAGAAACTCCGGTGTTGGCATCGGTGTCGGCGTCGTTGGTTGTGAGCGAAAAATCATCATCTTGTCCGCAACCGAAAAGTCGAGAAAGATGCAAGTAAAATAAACAATAAAAAAATTGGCCGCGTATCTGCGTGCTTCGCTGCAAATGTGTTGAACCGGCGCATCTGGCTCATAGCATCGCATTTGCAGCGCAGCCCAAAAAACACTAGCATTTTCCGCGCAGCCTAAGAAACACTAGGGTCTTTAGAATTACGTATCTATGTATTTTATAGTAAAGGAACACACCTAATACTTACGTATTGATGTTGCGCCTCGGATATGCGTAACATTTGCTTTTTGATCGACAATGTTCACAAGTATGAACGGCGCTACCAGTTCAAGATTTCAAGATAGCTGGGCGTTCAGCAAGTGGTTAAACTTTGGCCGGGTGGCTGAATTGGCTGACAGACAGACGAACAGAAAGACAGACAGTCCAAAATTTCTGCGTTTAAGTTCCCCAAGAAAGACCATCGTCTCTAAAACTTCAGTTCGAGTGAGAAACGAACCCAGGCCGTCTGCGTGGCAAGTTGGTGTTCTAGCACAGACTACGCTTTTGCTTGAAACTCCTTCGAAAAAAAAAAAAAAACATTTTATGGATGTCATGTAGTGGAAGGAGTCTCCTTAACGCATGTAATATTGCGTGGTAGAAGCGTAGAATCACGCCAGGCATAAAAAAATTCGGCAGATCCCACGTACCGTGGGAGTCGATGTTATGCGAAGCATGTGGCGGGTAGGTGACTGTGGCGTAACTTTTTTTACTGAGCGACACGTTACACACTGACGCTAAAGATTTGTATATATTTTATACGCACACATATATATGTTGAAGAGCTGCATATGTGTTATATAAGCAATTGCTTACGGTTGCGGAACGCTGCCAATGACAACGTGGGTATTACCAACACCAGAAGAGGTAAGCTGATATGTAGTGCTTATACGTGTCCCGAGAACGCACGCGTGTTTCACGAACCCGTGTGCATCTGTGCAAGAAGTTCTTGACAGTTCTTGAACAAGGGCATCATCACCGTGATCAGTGAGCACCAGCAGCTGGTCATGATTTGTTATAGAATCCGGTCGTGACCGTGGTGAAGAGGGGTCCATATGTATTGAAGTATGTGGTATAGTAGAGCTGTTGGAATTCGTGGATGCCTCGGTCATTTCGTCGACAAATTGTCTGTCGACAGAGCCGGCGACATGTCGGAACCTGAAGCCACCTTCCACGTTGGTGAGGCATAGGCCGTCGAGGCTTGTAGGCCTGGATAGTGCTACGTAGACCAACATCACTGGATGGTGTTTGTCCTATTTATAGACTACC
Organism: Rhipicephalus sanguineus; assembly: GCF_013339695.2. Taxonomy (NCBI): domain Eukaryota; kingdom Metazoa; phylum Arthropoda; class Arachnida; order Ixodida; family Ixodidae; genus Rhipicephalus; species Rhipicephalus sanguineus. Next base: position 222,825,049 of record NC_051176.1, on the reverse strand, counting down.
TGGGCGTATGTGGCCTACGTAGACTAGTCTACAAATGGCTGTCAATCAATCTGACATCATCCTCGGTCAGCATGATGCCATCACCCAGCCTCTTAAGAAATGAAGAGGACACTTCGTCGTTCTGGTGGACGAAGTGCACTTTACGATGCGGTGATGTGAATATCATATGTAACTTTCGTTAATGTATTCCTCCGGGGTCGAGCAATGCTTTAATATAGCTTGCTGAATCATAGGAATGCAAACGTAATGTTTATTAGACTGCTATAAAAGCGGAGCCAACACTGGAACTACAGACGTCAATCTGATATGACGCCCGTATCGTAGGAGTACACATCGCAGGAGTATCATGTAGTGTTTATTGCTTTCTTGTAAAATTAGATAGCCAGCACCACAACCACAATTGACGTTGCACCGTTATTACGCCTGCGTAGGCTGTTTTTCCAAACCAATTTATGGACCTGGCGTGGCTCAGTGGCAGAATACCTGATTGCCACGCAGAATGCTTGGGTTCGATTCCTGCTGGGATCCTAATTTTCATTATTTCCATTCGTTGTGTCAACGCTGCTGATGTTGGTTTTACTTAACTCTTTAGCATTTAAGTTACCAATGTCTGTTCTCGCCGTTCTTGGGTAGACATAAACTGTCAATCACCTGTGGCGCATACCCGTAGACCGCGGCCCGTAGTAAACGGGTATGTGCCACACGTGTCTAGTGGAAAGGGTTTGACGACGTACGCGACAGGATTTTAAAGTTATTTATGTCATGACCCGGCAGTCATATTCGTCAAATCCTCTTACCCTCCCATGCAAATTTTCGTCTATACCAAGTTGAGGAGGCGATCATGAGAGCGCCCAGACGTAGGCGGCTAGATAGATAGATAGATAGATAGATAGATAGATACGTAGATAGAAACGCTAAAGTGCCAGAGGTTCGCTAAGAAATGCTTCGCATTTAATACATGCGAATTGCACAACAAGTGGGGGTTTTAAAGGCCCACCCATTACAAAGTCTTACGGACGCGTAGTGGGCCCTTCGCTGATTCGCAAAAAAGAATTATGGCGTAGTGGGCACGTATCAACTGTACTTGCTGTAGGCATTCTAGGATAGCTTGAAACGGCCAATGTTACGCGCACAGTCGTTCGTTTCCTTACGGCACGGTTGAAGCATGCACCGAGAACCAAAGCGAGGCTAGCAATTGAGAAAGCGATGCGCATGGGGCCCGATTACGCTATCGCGTTCTACTCTTGAAGGCGAAGCTCGAGCGTACTCCAAGTTTTTATTTATTTATTTATTTATTTACTTATTTATTTATTTATTTATTTATTTAGTTAGTTAGTTAGTTAGTTAGTTAGTTAGTTAGTTAGTTAGTTAGTTAGTTAGTTAGTTAGTTAGTTAGTCAGTCAGTCAGTTAGTTAGTTAGTTAGTTAGTTAGTTAGTTAGTTAGTTAGTTAGTTAGTTAGTTAGTTAGTTAGTTAGTTAGTTAGTTAGTTAGTTAGTTAGTTAGTTAGTTAGTTAGTTAGTTAGTTAGTTAGTTAGTTAGTACCGTCTTTTTATGTATAGGGGTCCGCCGCGGTGGAGCAGTAGTTGTGGTGCTCGGCTGCTGACCCGAAGGTCGCGGTTTCGATCCCGGCCGCGGCGGTCGCATTTAGACGGAGGCGACATGCTAGAGGCACGTGTACTGTGCGATGTCAGTGCACGTTAAAGAACACCAGATGGTCGAAATTTCCGGAGCCCTGCACTACGGCGTCTCTGATCATCATATCATGGTTCTGGGACGTAAAACCCAGGTATTATTATTTTAAGTATAGAATAGTAGCAGGATCGCGCACAAACAAAACTGATGTGTGGTTTCAAACTATACACCGGTTTTGAATTTGTGCCAGCTTCTGCGGGTTATGTTAGTATTCCTACGTATGCGCAGCTACTACAGTGACGTACAGATGAAGGCGCGGGCTAGCGCATGGGTGTGCAGGCGCTCGAAGTTATAGATTGTGATACACAAAGCAGCCTAGGAAGTAGAATAAAACAATATAATTAAATTTTAGCTTTGGTGCATCTTTATAATGTCAATCACTATGAGGAGTTTCTCACGTATATTGCTTGAATTTATATAAAAAGTGGTCGGAGTTATCAAGCGAAGGGCCCTGTAAACAAAGCCGGGCTGTACCTCTTTTTTTTCTGTATTTTTCCTGCCGTTGGCCACATGCGACTTGAGTATGGCGACTATATGGAAGGAGCCTGTTGACGCTGCGGATTTAAGACCCGTATTGTCCTCGGTGGGAGAAGACCCCCAATGTTAATCCGATTAGCTCTTCGCATTTGACCTTCGGTCAGCATATATGTAGCAAATGTCGCTCTTTTGCTCACGTGTCTTTATTAGTGCAACCGCGTAGAATCGAATTTATTTTCGCAGGAAGAATTACATTTTTTTTAAAGAATTTGCAGCCTATGGCTCAGGAGAAAAGTATTGAAAGTATTATCTTACGAAACGGTTGCTTATTTCTTTTCTCACAAAGTGGACGAAAAATAGGCTCGCACTTACTGGCGGTTCGATATGAGGCGATCCGCTTGCGGTGTCTCAGCATCGAAAGAATTTGCGAACGACGTGAAGCTCCCCGCAGCTGCGAACACTGAGCAGAGCAATACATTGTAGCCTATTCTATAGAGGCCCTTTTCTTTCCCTGGATGGTGCAAGAAGAATAATAAATTATATCTTTGTCTGTGCCTTTGCTATTTGCTTGGCTGGGACGCACACGCATATTTAAGTATAACCAGACTCAAGTATAGATTAGTGACGTGTCACTGGTTAGCAAATAAATGCAAATTGAATTTCGAAAGAACAGTTTACACGTCAGAAGCGCTAGGCCCTTTAAAGCGTACAGCGACGTTAGCTGTACAGCGTACAGTTCTGTACACCATACCAGTTCGCGGTATAGGAACTCGTGCCTTCTATAAGATTGCGTGGAAAGGGTAACAAAACCATATCGTTTTGAACACTGATTGTTGCACGCCAGGAACTACTGCGTAACGGGTACAAATGAACCGAACATTCCTTACTGGTCTACAGAGGAAAGCGCACCTTTGTCGAGCCTCCAGGCCTCCTAGCTGCCGCTCAACTCGTTGCAAACTTAGGGCGCCTACTGCAAGTACACTTGCGAAGTACCCACTATGCGCACACTTTGTTGATGCTGGGGCTGATGTTGCTGAATTATGGCTGAGCCCTTTGTAACGGGTACACACTTTAACCCATCCACTCGACTGCACGTAGAACGCCTGAGTGTGTGGTTGCAGCTCGAACCCCGCCTTTTTTTTTTTTTTTGTGCGCGATAGTTGCGGCGGACGACATCGCCAACCTAATCAGCTGCTGTTGTGAGCTCATAAGATCTTATGTTGTAAAAATGGAGGAGGTGCCCAGACGTTAAAAAAAAAAATCAGACGAAGCTTTCAATAAGCTGCGCAAGGCTTGAAACAGCGAAATTGGGCGATTCTGAAGACTAATCTGGTTGCTTACAGGTTGTTTTTAGGCCTTAGCTAGGTGATGCAGGTTGTTTCTAGGTTGCTTCTAGGTCGTAGCTAGGCCAGGGGTGGATCCAGGTGCCTACTTTGGAGGGGGAGGGGTCCTTCATCCGACCGGGGGGGGGGGGGGGGGTAGGGGGCGGGGACATTGAAGATTCTCCTTCGGCCTTTTGGACTGTGGTAACCGAGCCAACCTCACAAAGGAAGTCGATGACAGGCACAAAATCGAGGGGGAGGGGCTGAGTCTGACCTAGGCTTTGTGGGGTACGCCCCACCCCCTTCCCCCCTTCTGGATCCGCCACTGAGCTAGGCTTTAGCTAGGTGATGCTAGGTTGTTTCTACGTTGATTCTCAGCGCAGAGAGGTTCGCGTTAACCCACAGACAGCCACAGACACGACACGGATGTCCAAACCCCAGGGACAGAACCTCGTGCAATGACCAAGCGTTCGTACCTCTCGTAGATCTACGGGCACGTCGTCGTTGGCATAGTCCTTCTATCGCTGCGGGGTCTCCTCGCAGCCGCCGTTGCCTTTCCCGTTCCCTATATTCTCTCGTTGTACGTGCTCGGAGTCTTCGGCTCGCCGCCGTCGCTTTGCAGCCATTTGTTGGGCTAACTGTTAATTGCCTTCTTCCTTTTTAGTGGAAGTTGGGTGCAGGGGGATTTACCCAATTTCTGTGGCGCATACCCGTTGATGGTGATATTTTTTTGGTACAGGGTGAACAAGGAACGCTTTGCTAAACAGCTTCGCTGTTAATATGCCATTCTTCCCCTTTCCTAAAGGACCACCTCCCTCTCCGTGAGTGGGGCGGCCTGTCATGATGGCATGCGATAAAAAGCGAAAACATTAGCCATTGCAATAACGATCTTCACCGGCTTTAAACGATGAACGAAGGTAGATCCCAAGGATTTCCAGCTGCCTCTTGTGCGAGATTCCATCTTAAGCTTGCAAACTTCCAAATTTGATTCCTCCACGTAATTTTCTGCTGTACTCGACTGCGCTACGCTTCCCTTTGCTTCCCTCTGTAACTCTGACATACCACAAATATATACTTTAGATCGTATGTTCTGGTGGTGTGCCCGGTTACAATCTACAATCGATAACAACTCGGCCAGGTGGGATGCGGCCCTCTGCAGCTCTGTTCTTACCGACCAACTGTAGTCTGTCCAGCAGGCCCACGAAGAGGCCGAGAGGCTTGGCTTTCCGGTCCCTACGTAGGAGCGGCCCGCTGCGTGATGAGACATGCTCGGCAGGACCTCAATAAGGTTTTTCCCTACCATACCAGTTAACTTCCATATGCATAACATAACCCGCCAATCTTTATCTTTGCCGTTTAATGCCAACTAGAGGATCGGTTACTCCTTCCAACCCCAACAGCAGCACCCCTGTCTCGCAGTGTTACGCCGACCACTGCTGGCTCCGTATCGCTCTCTGCGCGGTCTTTGAACTCTCAGGTAAACCTTGAACCTTCTGCGCCGCATGCTAGAACCGCTGGATTGCAATTATCGCACATTTTTCCATTCAAGGATAGCGGTAAGCTGCCGGTCATGATCTGGCAGTGCCTGCCCTATGGGCGCCAACGCAGTTCAGTTTATTGTAAACGCTTTCTTCATTACCAGGGTCGATCGCTTATCAATATTTAGCATAGATAAACATGCTCTTGCACATATCCTGAACTAACAAACATCAATCGGCCATAATGAAGCATTACGGACGAAAGGAATTGTGAGTACGTATCGAGGTGCTCAATACGAAGGCCTCTGCGTGAACGCCCTCTTGTAAAAGTATGGGAGGAAAACAGCAGGAAAGGAAAGGAAATGACAGGACAGACGCCCCTTTCCGTTCCTGTTGCTTTCCGTTCAGACTTTTACAATGTGGCACCAACTGGCCCAGCACACCATCATCTTGAACGGCCTCCCCAAACTGCAGGAACGCAAACTTCCTAAGAGAGGAATACGTTGTGGGTTTCAAAGACTATTTGCAGCTGAACTTTAACTAGGAGGGTGCTACTAGAAAGTACAGTCAACGCACCATGAAAAGAATGACAACGATTCAAATTGCACGTTCCACGCGCCAACGGAAGGCATGACTGTCTCTCGCTTACTTGTTTCAAGGCGTTACGTAGGAATTTTTCGTGCAGGCTGAAACACAGTTGCTTCGCAGGTCACTTTCGGTCGAACTTCTGTAGTTCTACTTGCACACCAAGTCACCAAGACAGCCGTGAAACCACGTAGCAGCATGCTTTCATTATTATCAGCAGTAAGCTCGCTAAAGCCAACCTTTACAATACAAGTATCAGAGAAAACACACCAACTTGTTATAAACGAAATGTGTAAACGTAAGAGTTCGCGACAACAAGAAAAACAATCTGCCTTCAATAACAGACTGGAAACACATAAAACCGAAACCGAAACCCAAACCAGAATTGTTTCAACATTTCACCGCTAGGGAGACCTTCATCGCAAGCGATAAAAGAAAGGGCAAGGGGAGAGAGCGAGTTGAAGGGAGAGCCCAGCCGTATTCGGCGCGGATGCTCTTCTCTCCACACAACTCTCTTCCATCCACTAAAAAAAGGCTGAGACTAGGGTTCACCTCCTCAAAAGTGCCTGACGCAACTTCTATCACACGGAACAGAAGCGGCGCGTTGCAAGGCCTTCCATGTGCTACAGCGTGTCTCCCTCAGTATCGACGGCAGCCGATCTCAGCACGGAATCGCGTGCCAGCTTGCGACAGGAGCCAGCCACGCGCAATTGGAGCTAACGCACGCGGCGTGAGCGCGAAGACGCCTCGCAGCGACGACCATGCCGCCGGAACCGAGCGCCGAGTCGCAGTTAATGAACCCCGACGTCCAGGTGCGTCGGGGTTCCAATGCGGAGTCACCTAAGGGAAATTCGGTAACATTGAAGAAGGAGCTGGGTCTCATGAACGGTGTAGGGATGATTGTCGGGGTGATCATAGGCGCCGGTATCTTCGTTTCACCCACGGGAGTGCTTCGGTACGCCGGCTCCACCGGCATGGCCCTCGTGGTCTGGGCTGCATGCGGGCTCATATCGATGGTTGGAGCCATGTGTTATGCCGAACTAGGGACGATGATCCCAAAGTCTGGAGGGGACTACGCCTACATTTTCGCTGCTTTCGGTCCGCTGCCGGCATTTCTCTTCTTGTGGGTCGCGCTCCTCATCATCCAGCCCACGAGCAACGCGATCGCCGGCATCACTTTCGCCAACTACATCTTAGAACCAATATACGCTGGCTGCGCACCACCGGACAACGCGGTGAGACTCGTCGCTGCTGTGGTCATATGTGAGTATATTTCTCACCTAATAGAGTAGCTTTCTTTACAGGTATACATCTCCAGTAGCTGCGCGCGCCTGTCGCGCCTTGCGCAGGCGTTTCGCTTGCCCGCGCGCAGCCACGCACGTGTTGAGATTGCGCGACATATGCGCTAGGCGTTTACATGTCTGTTCGATGCCTGACTGGCGCATTTCGCTGGCAGCTAAGCCAAGCGATCGGACCGATATCATTTGCCTGCGTGGAATAGACTTGTTTTTCGCTCTTCTCATTCGTGTTTGTATATTTATTAGCATTTGTGTTGTGACTTCATTCTGCTGCATCTATGTCATGCTTAAGCACTTCCTTTTGCTCTACCGGATAATAACGTAACTGACAAATATCCAATATTGATTATGCTTGAAGCTAGTTGACTGTGTGTGGTACGTTTCCATATGGTAAACGCAGTGGAGCCACGAAAGCAGTTCTACTCATACTCTATTCCAGAATTTGATGCGGTGCCGTAGACATCAATCTGCGTAAACGGAGCATCTCTGAAACTGAAAAACGTTGTTTTTTTTTTTTGTAACTGAATAACAGAAGCTGGAATTATTGTTAGTCAAATAACGGGAACTAGAATGTTTTTTTAGTCATTGCACTGAAGGGATTAAGTGTCAAACGAAAATACAGGGCTTGTGCGTTCGTTAGCTTATGCTACATTTCTTTCTTTTCTTTTTTTTTTTTAGGCGTGCTTTCAAAGTGACTGTACTAACTGCATTGTGCAAAATAGGTTTTATTGCAGTAGCGTGAAAAACGACGATGAAGAGGAACTATTTCATAGCATCTTTCAAGTGTGCTCTACAGTTTCTGGTATTGTTATTTTTTTTAACCCTTTTACATTTTCACTTCATTTCATTTCATTTATTTTACCCTCAATCGCACAAAGCTTTACAGAGGGGAGTGGGGTACATAAAATAGCAAAATAACATCAAACTAATAACAATTACAATACATATAAAGATACGATGTTAGGCTAATACAACTTAATGCAAATGTAGGTACGATAAAAAAAAAACACAGAACAAATAAAGTAGAAAAAAAATTCGGCAGATCCCACACCTTGTGGGAATCGGCTACATGAGAAACAGTCAGCGAGTAGTTTATGCTACATTTTTTTTTGTTGCTTTGAGCCAAGCGTTACGAGGTGGATCGACGTGTTTCTGTAAGTGTAGTAGTTATGTGCATATCATTGGCTTACCAGGCACGTCGTAAACACTGGCGTTTAAAGGGTAACTTATGGTCTGACGTAACGTCAGCACTCCCGTTAGAGCACATACGTCAGTGTTATCGAAACGATGTGCACTTTACGCTGCGATGATGTGAATATCATACGTAACTTTCGTTAGCGTATTCATCCGGGGTCGAGCGACGCTTGAATATAGCTTGCTGAATCATAGGAATACAAATGTAATGTTGATTAGACTGCTATAAAAGCGGAGCCAATACACGAACCAGAATTGACGTTAACCTGACATGACGCCTGCATCGTAGGAGTACATATGTAGCGCTTATTGCTTTGTTTTAAAATTAGATAGCCAGCACCACAACCACAACTGACGTTGCACCGACATTACGCTTGCATAGACTGTTTTTCCAAAGCAGTTTCCAGACCTGGCGTGGCTCTGTGGTAGAATACCTGACTGCCACGCAGAGTTCTTGGGTTCGATTCCTGCTGGGATCCTGATTTTTATCGTTTGCATTTGTCGGGTCAGTGCCATAGAGGAGGCACTGGTCGGGTCAACGCTGCAGGTGTCGGTTTTTACCAATGTCTGCTGTCGGCGTTCTTTGGTAGATGTAAACTATCAATAATCTGTGGCGCATACCCGTATACCACGGCCCCGTGGTAAACGGGTATGTGCCATACCTTTCTGGAGGAAAGGGTTTGACGATGTACGCGACAGGATTTTCACGTTATTCATGTCATGACCCGACAGTCATATTTGTCCAACCCTTTTACCCTCCCATGCCAATTTCGGCCTACACCAAGTTAAGGAGGCGATCACGAGAGCGCGTAGACCGCTAGATAGATAGATAGATAGAAACGCTCAAAATACAAAGGTTCGCTAAGAAATGCTTCGCATTTAAAATATATATGCAATATGCACTTCACGCGTCATCAAATAAGTAATTGGGTACGCCGGAAGAAAACAAGTCATGATTTGAAATGGAAACGATGTCGGAGGGAAGGTGGTTCCAGTCGTTGGACGTGGGACAAAAGTATGATAGAAAGCGTTAGTGCAGCAGCTAATGACGTGTACCTTATGGTGATGATCTAAACGAGCTGAGCGATCAGATGGGGTCTTAACGTAACATTACTTTTACGTTTCTGGGTGACTCAGAGTATGTGCCAAATTATAGCATACTATTTAAAAGCAACACACCCGCCCGCCGCGGTAAATCAGTGGCCGTGGCGTTGAGCTGACTAGGTCGGCGAGTTCGATGCTGGCCGCTGCGGCCCAATTCCGATTGGTACGGAAAGCAACAAATCGCTCGGGTGCTGTGCATATTGTCACGGGGTCGTCACGTCGACGAAGGTAGCAGTCAGCGTCTCCGAGATGAAACTTTTTATTTGGCTGAACTTGTCGCCGGGAAACTGAAAGTCAAACTACAGCAGTACACACTGTACACTGAACAGAGCGTCGGCCGTCGAAAAACTGCTCATGGCTGGGACGCGCCGTCTTTTATATATCACGCATCGAACTTTCCAGTTTATCACTGGTGGTCGCGCAAGCTCTGGAATAATCTAGACTATTCGCGTCCTGCGCGCACTCTTAACAAAGTGATCTACTACAATCGCCAAGCTTCTCGAACACTGCCGCGCGGTCAGCGTCGAGCGTTGTTAACCGTCCTTGCTGGTCAAACCCGAATACATCAAAATAAAACTAGAAGCGGGCGTGGCAGTATTGAGGAAGTGTTGAGAAGGGGATGGGTGGGGGGTACTTTAAAGAACTCCAAGTAGTAAAAATTAATCTGAAATCATCCATTACGGCGTGCCTCATCATAATATTGTGATTATAGCTCTTAAAGCTTCAGAATTTAATTAACTAAACAAGGACTCGAGCAACCCTTTCCCAATTATGTATGGTGACATACATAAGCGGGTAGGGGTCTCTGTATGGTGATAGACGGAGTTCACTTGCTCCAGAAAATGACACTGCCGTCGAAGAATTGGCAGTACTTGAGTGCCGAGGTAAACTAGCCTGTCGTCATCGCCATCAGTTCACCATCAGTTCACCACCACTGTCCAGAAGTATAGTGGCACCAAAAGTCGGGTGATATGACCAATGTTCAGCACCGTAGAATATAACCGATTTATTGGTATACATACATACGCAGATGGCGGTTGCTACCACGCAGGGGACACGAATCCGCATGACTTCAACGTCACTGCTGCTGTTATTCCAGTTATACGTCGCAAGGCGTAAGCGATAAAAAGAAAAAGTTAACAAAAAGAGGGACGTCCGCATGCAGCCATACTTGTGTTTCGTCCCTTCCGCGCCGTGCGCAGACATTTCTCGCGCGCGCGCGCACTTGTTTTGTTCGGATAGGGCATCATCCGAACGAGCGAAATGAAAAGAGAGAAACCGAATAACACTTGCACGAAAGTAAAAACACACAAAAGCCGCGTGTCGCAGCACTATACTTTGTTGCGAAAAGCCAGCGTATTTATAGCTTGAAGCACCTGCAAAAGAAAACCATGAATCCTTCCCCCCACGCCTCCTCCAAAAAGAAAATGTAAATATAACGGCGAAGAATACAGAAAAATATCGCTTTGCGAAGCGTTAACCGTGTTCTAGAAATGCGAAGTCCTTATTGTGCGAAGCTGCTGATGAACATATGCGCGGGCTAGGCTCTCTTGCTTTGTTTCTCAGCCGCCTCCCCAATGTTATTTCTCTCTCTCCCCCTTCCCCTCCCTTATTTAAGTTTAACTGCATCTACTCGACCATGCAGCGTCCTGTGATTTCTCTATTGGCGTAGGAAGGGCATACGAGTAGGAACTTGGCTGCGGACTTCAAGAGAATATGGGAGAGAGACTGCCCGACTTTGTGATGTGCGCGTTGGCCTCAAGCCTAGCATGTTATTTATTCCGAAGGGCCGCGCGGTGCGACGTTCTTGTCAAACTGCGTCTCAGCCCGTGGAGCTCAGTTGCTGACTTTTGTCTCGACGGGCACCTGCTGCTAAGCGGTCGGCGCGATGCCCCCGTTGCTTCGTTGTTTGCGACATTATGAAAGTGTCAAGAGTGCATCCTGGGGAAATGAAAAGAGAGATGAGACTAACGTTTTACTCCGCTCATGCGGACCAGTGTTGCGGAATGGGCGCCTCCATTGCATTCCAATTCCATTCCGGGGAATTAGAACTTGCCGCAATTCCATTCCTTTCAATTCCTCGGAATGAGAGAACTTAGCCCATTCCCACTCCAGGAATGGTCGGGCAGTTCGATTCCATTCCTGTAATTCCTCAACGTAGGAAAGGCATCTTGATAGTTTTATCGAGTTAAGAATGAACGCCCCATAAAGCTGATGTCATCAGTTGCATTAAGAACTGCAAAAGTGCGCAAAACACGTTACCAAGGTCGAGGGACAGTAGCTCGGTGATATATCTCGTGCAGTACAACCACCCTACTAATTCCCATAGGGACAGTTCTCCCGCTACCTATAGTATTTGCATGGTCAGCATGTTTGAACGAATGGTGATGTTTTAATATTGTTTAAGCTTAAATGTGTTAATGCTAAAATGACGACATAGCGTATTTCTATGCTGACAAAAGTAGTGTTCAAGAAGACTAAGCAGTTTTGCCAACGGCATAGAGTTGCGGTTACGCGAAGAATAGAGACAAACTTCGGAGCAACACAGTCTATTTAAGGACAGAATTGTAGTAGGCGCGTTGCTTATAAATGTACTGTGCTTGTAATCAGCCAAGCCGTTTTAAAAATACTGCTTTACTGTTAAATTTGAGGCTCTGACTTACTAATGTTTGAAGTTTGAAAAACAGCGCGTAGGACGAAGACGTGCTATATTTTCGGAAAGCAACGTAATTCCATTCCCATTCTATTCCGGGCAGAAGGCGCTTAATTCAATTCCCATCCCATTCCTCCAAGCGTTGCCCCCATCCCATTCCCATTCCATACCGGGGTCGCGAAAATCTGGAATGATTCCGGAGTAATTCCAATTCCGGAGTGGCAACTCCGCAACACTGATGCGGACTATACTATGTGCGCGAACATTTGTGGAGCAGGCAAGCTCGACAAATGCAGTAATAACAGCGATAATAACGTTGAAGTCATGCGGATTCGCTCCGTGGTCGCTATTAAAGAAGTGAGGTGAATAACTCTTACTTAAGTGCCGTTCACCATACAGAATATCAATTATTATTATTATTATTATTATTATTATTATTATTATTATTATTATTATTATTATTATTATTATTATTATTATTATTATTATTATTATTGTTGTTGTTGTTGTTGTTGTTGTTGTTGTTGTTGTAGTTGATGTGTTTTTAGAAAGAAACTTCTCGGAAGCACAACTCGGTATCTCTCTTTCCTTTTTCTTCGCTTTTTGTGGAAGTTGTATGCGTAATTAAATGCGCTGACGTCGAGATGTTGAAGGCAATGTCGGTGACTTGGTGCTTGCTAAAAATCCGGGCTAACTGCATGTCGCACATGGTTTCAGCGATTTCACCACGGCTGCATGTGCGACAGGCGTCCAGCGCGGACCTTCGAGAGCATAGGGGAACCTACGCTGGAGTTTCCGCGGACAGGGTGCGCCGCCCTGCCGGGAACGGCCGGAAACACTCGGGCATACAAACAAATACGAGTGGCCGCTAACGTGAACCATGCCGCCGTGCGCGATCATCAAACGAGGAAAAAGAAGCGTCCGAGACCGGCGGTATTGTTGTATTCACAAATGCCACAATCAAAAATGTCTTTAATAACTGAAAAAAAAAATAGTCCAGAGCATAGTTGACTTCCTTCAGCCTTTCTTTCCACCGATGCACATGGGTTGGCGCTCTGGAAAACATCACAAATCTTTTATTTGAAACTGGCCTTGAGAAAGTCAAAGAAAGCAAATGACAGCTTATGTTGCGTAAGCATCGCGCCGTACATTAAACATACCGTATTTACTCGATTGTAACATGACCACGATTGTAACGCCAGGGATGACATTTCATTACGTCTAGGAAGAAAAAATAAAATTTCGGTATTCGATTGTAACGCGAGGGTCCTCTTTAGGTTGCAAAAATCTAGAAAAAAAAAAACTCGCGTTACATTCGAGTAAAACGGTATTATACGTCCCTGTCACGTGCACAGCTCTACACCGGTTACAAGTCCATGACCGCTAGAAAAACCGTGTTGTCTACGCATGTTCCATTGCTGATCACACACTGCATGTCAAACTCGGAACCACCATGAAGTCAATTAGCACTAGGTTCCTCAGAGGCATTTTTTTTTAAAGTATCAGGCTTAGACGACGCCCGATCGCAAGTTTGCAAACGGTCTGCAGACGATGGCGAGTCGACGTCGTTAAAGCACGAGACCTGCGACATGTTTGTATTTCCGCTAATACCACTGATCTCTACTTTACACCGGCCTTTTTACATTTATTTCGCGCTTCACCGTCGACTTCAAAAACGTTGTTTGTAAAGACTGCGATACGAACATTTAGTGGGCACATGCAAGCCGTTAAAAATTTTTAACGGCTTGCATGTGCCCAGTAAACGCTCATATCGCAGTCTTTACACCGTAAAGCAAAGCGTGCAGCGAAACAGCTTTTGTAATATTGTACGAGAGCTGTAACTACAGATTACGTAATTGTGATATGCTCGCTCAAAACAGCTGTCACTCACTGAGCCGAATGTTCTCAGTGCTGCCTGAGGCACCAATTTTGTTTCAAAGCGGGCGCACAACGAGCACACTGCATACACCGTCAAGCTTGCTAGCGCTATTTGAACACACTTACCTGTAAGTTTAATAATAATAATATCTGGGGTTTAACGTCCCATAACCAAGATATGATTATGAGAGACGCCGTAGTGGAGGGCTCCGGAAATTTCGACCACCTGGGGATCTTTAACGTGCACCTAAATCTAAGTATACACGGGCCTCAAACATTTTCGCCTCCATCGAAAATGCTGCCGCCGCGGCCGGGATTCGATCCCGCGACCTGCGGGTCAGCAATCGAGCGCCATAACCACTAGACCACCGTGGCGGGGCTACCTGTAAGTTTACGTCGTGTGGTGCTTGGCACTTCGCCGAAAGGTCACAAGCGCTGTCTCTTCGAAAAACAGCTTCTTCCACGTCATAGACATAGTTATCATCATTGCTCTACATTGCTCGTCATCTACATTGCTCGTCACTGCACTCTGTTTAAATTGCCTACGCCAGTGTAGGTTGCGAATAGTTTCTCGCGGCCCTTAATTTTTCGCAGTGAATCGTTGTGAACGCGTGGCTTGCAGAGCGTCGAGCATGTTCTACGCAAGCACGAAATTCAAGCCTGCAAGACAGCCTTGAATTTCGACCGCGCGCACGTGTACTACAAGGAGCCACGAAAGTGCCGTTTTTACGTGACGACTCCGTTCGAATAGCTATGGCATCAATTTACCATCGCTGCTAACACGTCGTTCTCGTGTCTTGAAAAACAGGCGGCTTTCATCGTGCCCTTAGACGAGCTTTGTTCGACGATCATGCCTCACGCAGGCGTGCCTCGAATGATGGGGGGTTGTTCTTAGAAGAAAAAGGGGCCACCGATAGTCTCGGCGTTCTGGGCAAGTATCAGCGCGATATCTGCTTCTCACTTTGCGGGAAAATATCGGTCGTCGCTGTTATCGTCGCGCACTCAACGCTGAGTGTTCTCCACGCCATTTTCCTCCCCCCCCCCCTTTTGTATTCTTTCGTCTCGAACTTCACACACTGGTACGATATGACATTCAGGAGTGGCTTCAAATGGCGAGGCATCATGTGTCCGCGTGCTGAACGTCACGGACAAAGGGTCTTGAGGCGCACCCTTGCCTATATATATATATATATATATATATATATATATATATATATATATATATATATATATATATATATATATATATATATATATATATATATATATATATATATATATGTGTGTATACATGCCCACGGAGCAGTGTCATATCACTCGAGGCACGTACAGCTTCCACTAAACATTGCTTCTTAAGTGGCATGAGCGGAGTTGGTAGGTCATACGAAGGGAGTGCATCACAGCGGAGCTGCTCAGCGCAGTCATTGGTCGATTGGTTGGCTGTTCCGAAATGGCGCTACTCACTCCGGAGGATCGGCCATTATAGAACGTGTGCGAGGGTACAAGAAAATAAAAATCTCGAGGAAATTGTATTGAATGGAAAATTAGCAACTGGAAATCGTGAAATTCAAAATTAAAGCACCCATATTTGATGTAATAACTCATTACCGGCGGCGGCGGTCGCATTTCAATGGGGTTAATCATGTCGGGGTTTTGGCACGTAAGACCCCGAAAACTAACTAACTAACTAACTAACTAACTAACTAACTAACTAACTAACTAACTAACTAACTAACTAACTAACTAACTAACTAACTAACTAACTAACTAACTAACAAACTAACAAACTAACTAACTAACTAACTAACTAACTAACTAACTAACTAACTAACTAACTAACTAACTAACTAACTATGTGATATCTCAGCAATAATAAGCTAATATGAATAAAGGAAATGAGAATAAGTAAAAGAACACGAAATTCTTTGTCGCCCAGAAATTTGCAGGGGACATCGCAAAAGTTTCTCTGGCTAAAACCCAAATCGGCTGCACCAATGGAAAGGACCACCGAAAGATTAAAGTGTCGAGTTGGGCTTGTTGGTACATAATTCTTCACACTGCAGCGCAAAAAAAAAAAAAAAAAACACACACACAACGGACGGAACACGAACGACGACGACGAGCGCTGAACTTGCAACAACCTTTATTGGAAAAATTGCACATATATTTATGCTGTCCGACGCAGACGTCATCCACTAACACATCTCTTTATCAGTTAGTTGTATAGGGACGGCACGCTTATATGCACAACTCTTCCCCATATAAGAAATGCGTTCAGTTTCTATGATTTCTTAGGTGATTCGCGTTTTCCTCTTCTTAATGACGGACTTGTTATTTAGCTCGGGTGCGCAATCCTGACAGGTTATACAATGGCTGACAGGCAGTCCTGACAGGTTATACAATCCAGCCATTGTATAACCTGTCAGGATCGCGCACCCGAGCTAAATAACACGTCCGTCGTTAAGAAGAGCAAAACGCGAAATCGCCCGAGAAATCACAGAAGCAGAACTCATTTCCTATCTGGGGGAGAGTTGTGTAAGCGCGCCGTCCCTACAACTACTACTGATAAAGAGATGTGTTAGTGGATGACGTCTGCGTCGGACAGCATAAATATATGTGTTACTTTTCCAGAAAGGTTGTTGCAAGTTCAGAGATCGTCGTCGTCGTCGTTCGTGTTCCGCCCGTTGTGTGCTTTTTTGCGCTGCAGTGTGAAGAACCACCGAAAGAGCCAAGCTCAAATTAAGCGCTGCGAAAAGTTAAAAAAAAAAAATTCCTTTGAAAACGGCGGCAAGCTAAGATGAAATGGTGGATATTTACACTCAATGCAGAAATGACATGAAGGGCTAAACTAGACCAGACTTGTGAAGATAAATGGTCTCTGGGGAGGGGGACTCGGCAGCGTAGTCTCGTAAGCGAGACTTAATACTAACTAGTGTAGCAACGTCTAATGTTCCAATGAAGATGCAGAATATCAGAGGAATGCGGTGAAGAATTGGCAGAGTTCTTTGCAGTAGCTAACTTTCCGCATCACGCAGCAGTGATCAAAGCAGACGCTGGGATTACAGGGATTACAGATCGTCACGGGATGCTGTTATCAGCACACGGGCAGATTAATTTAGCTCTAAACTACATCGAGGAATGGCACCTCCGCCGAACGAACGAAACGTAAATGGCTTGGGACCAAAGAATAGAATTGCTGTAGGCATTTGGCAAATAAATATAGTTAAATTAATAACAAACAGACCGCGCCAATGTGATGAAGTTACGGTCGACGACACAGATGAAGGTAACTTGCCCAAAAAACATTTGCCGATAATTCACGCAGAAAGATGTGACCGGATGGAGAAGTAGCGAGGCAATGCCCACATGTATGCCTCCTCTTCACAGACGGAAGCATGAGTCGCTTTCGCGATTTGTACTGCACGGTCTACAAGGTAGTCTTCAAGAGCTTCAAATACTTCCAGAACGTTGTTTAGGTATTGATAGGGCAAATCCAGCGCATTATTTGGAAATATGTGGTACAATTAAATCTTAGTCACTGAGGCGGAGCTGTTTTATTTTATCTCGTGGAGGTTATGTGTAACTGCACCGACTTGGTTGTACTGTTATTTGGTTCAGCTCCACTAAGATTACCCTGCGCTCGCCTCTGCCCCTGGATACTTATCTTGTATTATACATATATGTAATAAACGTAGGCTCTCTTTGCCCCATCATCTTATGTTATTTCCATCGCGATCGACAGTTGCCAGCATTCGACAATTTTTTCATGGCATTTATAGGCCCTTTTCCACGACATTGGCGTGCTCGACTAAGAAAAGGACTAACAAAAAAAAAAAAAGGTCTAAGCGACTACCGCCCGGACACATCTCACACGAGGATTTTTATGGCCGTTTAGAGCAAACAGAGCTTTCATGTCTGACAGCAAGATTGATGTTGCGACCCGACGTGCTTGCATGCCTCTGCCTCGCTTCGTGTGCACATATGTCGATGCGCGATCGAGTGAAAATTACTGCAGGTGGTGTGCTTGGGCGCGTATACTCTCTTAAAAAAAGAAGAGTTTTAGTAGTTTATATTTCATAACCAGTTGTCACATACGTTAAAACGTAGGCTCCATTGCAAAGGCTAATTTCTTCTCTGATATTGTTTGAAGCTTCTAGTCTATCGTGTAACTGTATATATAGGTCGCATGAACTACTACAGGCTGGAACTTTTAATTGGAAGCTTTTCGAGAAGGCTATATTCCCAGACAAAACGGGAATATAGCCTTCGCGAAAATTTCGCGTCCCGCAAGCTTTTGCTGGAAGATGTACACGTTGCCACAATTTTTTAATGACAACTGTTCGAACCGCTGTGTATACTTACGTATCTTGAGAAATAATGTGTAGCCGTAAACCTCTATGGCGTAATGTACCAACGTATGTGCGCGACGAGCTATAGCGTGTATTAATCCGAAAATAATAAAATAAGCTACCGTTTATTAAAAAGAAATTTGCACGCCCGCTACCACCGTCATCAAGCATAGTACACTGCACGTGCAAGATGAGGTGGTAGCGATCTAGGATGCACCTGCAAAGCTTTAACGTCAGTAAACAGCGTAACAACAACAACAACAAAAAAGGTCAGCATATGTCTGTGACACGTAGTAACTCCTGTCGTTGCTAACTTTTTGCTACAAATTAAAGCTCTTCGGAATTGTGTGTGTGTGTGTGTGTGTGTGTGTGTGTGTGTGTGTGTGTGTGTGTGTGTGTGTGTGTGTGTGTGTGTGTGTGTGTGTGTGTGTGTGTGTGTGTGTGTGTGTGTGTGTGTGTGTGTGTGTGTGTGTGTGTGTGTGTGTGTGTGTGTGTGTGTGTGTGTGTGTGTGTGTGTGTGTGTGTGTGTGTGTGTGTGTGTGTGTGTGTGTGTGGTGAGTGCGTGCAGTAGACGCGCTCGAGGAGTCGACGGTCCACACGCGTACACGTGGAGGACGCCGCAGCGCTGGCGCGAGTCGGCCACGGCACAGGTGCGGAGCGCAGATGCGGCATCGGTGTGTCCGCCAGTTTTCTCGACCTCCGGTAATTTACGCCACCGTCAGTGCGTAACTGGGTCCCGACGCATCAGCTTTATACGTTGCGTGGCGCCAAAGGACCGCTGCGCGTAGAGTGGTGTGTGTATAGTATATACTGTATACACCTATAAAGGGAGCAAGTTCAGCTCCGCGTGACGCGGCTCTCGGAAGCCGTCGTGCCTTCCAACCTTGTAAACTTACTCGGTAACTAAGAATGATAAAAAAAGAAAGGAAAATATGAGGACACCTGGGCACCACTTGGCAGCGCTATACGCAGCGTAACCATCTAGAGCAGCTGTTATGCCAAAAGGCTGCACTTCCAGCTGAACGTTACATATTTGTCTGCATGAAGCAACAACGTGTCTGTCTTGGAAGTCACTTAAGAAACGTACACGCCATGCATACATGAATGTATAGAAGGGGGTTCCGGAGCTCACAGTATCTGAACAGCGATCCACTAGCTGCTCCAAAAGTTATCTTGGAGATGCTCCGCTAGATGCTCCAAAGTGCTCCGAGCGTTATTGTTGCCATTCGAGTGTCCACATTGCTGTCTCTTGGTGAAATACAATTTATGCTGTTTGGTGCTTAATGAAGCAAGTTACTTTAATTAACTTTTTATTATTGATCTTAAGTGGCTAAAGCGAAATGGGTAGTTTAAAACGCGTCCATTGTAATGAAATTTATTGTTCATGATGATGCCTTCGTTAATTGCGCACTGTGAACCGTACAAGTTTTCTCTTATCTAGAGGCTGACAGTCTGAATACATGATCGAATGTCAGCGACAGTGTCTTCATGATTTATATATAGGTCTATGTTTTATAACTTGATTGAGCAAAATTTAAAAGAAGAATAGGAAACAGCCACTACGTACAATATGTAGCGCATTAAGCAACAGTGCAGTCGAATAAGTTAAAGTGTAACAGAATTATCTATAAGCTGAATAAAACATCGAACCCGCCTTAATATGGCTTGGCAGCTAAGTTGCGCTGCGTTGCTGAACATCCTCGCCGTTGATGGAGGCGAGAGAGAGAGAGAGAGAGAAAGAGAGAGAGATTGAGGAAAGGAAAAGGCGCAACTTCTGCAACCCTAATTGGGAGCACAACAGAACCCCCAGGGGGTCAAACTTAATCCGGAATGCTCTACTAAGGCCTGCCTCATAGCGATGTCGTGGTCATGGCACGTAAATCCCGGAATTTAACATTTGAGAACTAAAGATCGAGTAAGTACTTTGCCAGGTGCCGTCATTCAAGCTTCGTCACTTCGTTGTGACGTGTAGTTCCAGTCTTACGTCACAGAGAGGCCGCGTTTCCTGCTCGCCGGCCGCGTTTCAGTTCCGATATCGCCCTTAAAATTCGATGGTGAACATCTCGAATTGTGTGCAGTTTTAGTGATTTATAAAAGAATGGGTATGCCAAAATTGTCATACTCTGCAACTTTCTAATATGATCAACTACCCTCACGGAAATAATTAAAAATAATTGACGAGTTTTGTTAATTAGTCGCAACAGTGTCATTTCAGCTGCGGCAAAGTGTTTCCGCCTCGACGTAGACTCCGTGTGCGAAAATGACCGGAGCCTTACTGTCATAGGATGTTTATAAAAAATCTGTATTGTCAAAAAAGAAAAAAAAAAACCCTGTATGTATCTGTGTGTAGAAGAGAGACCTTACTAAGGTGCGAGCTTGAGGCTGTTCACAGAGTGATCAAGGCCTGTCCCGCAGGATGACGCGTGTCGTGTACTATATAAGTCGCAAGTTATCCGTTGTTATTGAAGACCTCTCAAAAATGCATGTTCAGAATGCTTCGAGGTTTAATTCAGCTTTAAGTGCTATATTTTCACTCACCACACTTCTGTTAACCATGATTACAAAATCATGCATCGTTTATTCCATCAAGTAAGCTACGACGATTTGAAGAGAATTCGCTCGTTGAGCCAAGTTCCACTGCTCGAAATGCAGTCCGGCTGTCAGTTGAAGAATCATGCTCGATGGAGGCCTGTCTGGCACTTTTCCACTTCACGCCTTGAAAAGTAAAAACAAACACGAACCAACGCACAGACAGGCCAAGCATCCTGCTTGAAGAGCCCACTTTGCGAAGGCTCTGCTGCAGTCTATCGGAAGCTGACCGGCCCTTGCCCGAGTGCCTTGGAAGCCTTGAATCCTTTCCTTCACGTGTGACGCAGCTGATTGCGATATGCATCGCTGCTTGTCAGACGTTTTGATAGGGACCAGTTATCTTGTTTTTCACGTCCCTCGTTCTCGCAGTGCGCACACCCCTGGCAAGCAGGTCGCGGCTGCGGCGGTCGTCTCCTGAGCGTGTAGCGATCGCGCTCGCGTGCGGCGTTTGCACGCGCTTCGTGGTGAACTTATCGCGCCACTTGGCGCTCGCGGACGGACATGGTTTCTTCCTTTCGATGAAACGGCGCCGCGATAAAACGTATCAATGGACGTGCCAAACAGCACTCGAGAGGGCAGCTCCGGCAGCTCCCATTTCTCAAGATACTCCCCGCGGAGCCAGCCCGACGTGTCGGCGGCCACGAAACTCTATCCTTGTTTTTCGTTCCACAGAGCTGGTTAATGCTCCTCGAGAAGATCGCAGGCTCATCTAGGAGCGCCATCACGGAAACTCGGACCAATGTCTTCAGGCGTTTGCGCTCACACAGCTATGGACCGCCGAATGTCAGTCCCGTAATTACTGTTACAAGCCGACCACTTTTGGTGTGTTTATTATTATTATTTTTTTTTCAACCGTCTTGGACGCGCAGCACGGGTTCACGGGGATGTGTGCGTCGCTTGCTGTAATCTGCCCCATGCACGTGTCAGCGATGTGCTTCGGGATCCGGCAGGGAAGGGCTAGACGCAGATAGACGGCCAGAGGCATTTGGAACGAGTACGAAGGGTGGGAGAGGATGCGTGGTTGACCCTGCCGTAGTACTTGCTCGAACTCCCGGCATCATTCCTAAGCAATTCGCTTGCTCGTGGGAGCGTGCGAGACCTGGGAATGTGCATGCTCTATCAACTTGTCTTGCTTGCGCGCGACGGTGCGAATTTTCGGATATGGGCGTGGGGCTAGCCTTGGAATATCATTCTTCGTGCAATGTATGGGCTCTTGTGATTGATTCCAGCCACCGCCACATACGTGTCAGTGCATTTATTGATAATTTCCTTTTTTTTCTCGCTCCCCCCCCCCCTCTCTGTCTCTCCCATCTTTCCACTCCCCTTCCCTTTCCCCCGGCGTAGGGTAGCCAACCGAACTGCTGTCTGGTTAACCTCCCCGCCTTCTCCCTTTTGTATTCCGTCCTTCCTTCCAGCCCGCTGTATAGAATCGCTTTCCGCGGAAATGGTAATTAAGTACGGATGGTATGTTTCACGAGAGCCTGTTGCTGTGAGCGATACGACTTTCTTCAAATAGGGTAATTGGAATAAGGGCTAGACAGAGCTCATATGTTAGTGAGCATTTTCATAGTGCACATGTTCCTGCCAAAGCCATGTTTTTCAGCTTTTTTAAAATCTTAAGTTTAGGTAAGGAGTGGCCAGTCCTTTTGCTGATTTCGTGCTGAAAAAAAAAAAGATAGAGAAGGCGACTTTAAAGGGACACTAAAGAGAAACAACGAATCGGTTTAGATCGATGAATTATGCTCTGAGAACTCTAATGTCGTTAATTTCGCCATCACAGGTTTATTAGTAGTGGAGAAAACCAAGTTCAAAGTTTCATTTTTAAATCTCGTGCCGAAATCTCCCCGCGTGACGTCACGGATTTCAAAGTGTGTTTATCGTATATTGGCGCCATCGGCTCAACAGAATTAACGCAAACTTGGTATGTTGTCTATGGCCCCCTCAGAGGACAATGTACTTCATTTTTACCGATTAGGAACTACGTAGTCCCTAGTAGGCGCCGTCAAAACATGTGACGTCACGGCGAATGGTGCGTAAACTTCGAGGTGGCGTCGACACCCACATTTTGTTTTTGCGCGTTTTCTCGCTTACTAAGCGTCTTCTCGCAGCAAGCGTGGTGTTTTCGGCATCGTGAAAGAGTACTTTACTAATATGAGAAAAATCGTTTTGCTCTTTAGTGTCCCTTTAAAGGGGCCCTGCAACACTTTTTCAGCGTGGTCAGAAAACGCTGCCGATCGGTAGTCGAGGCTCCCGAGAACACGCGAGCCAAACATTATAGCGCAGCACGCGGCCTGGAATTTACGATTAATTCTCAAAGGCAGCTAGGAATTGATTGCTCTTCTCTCGACAAATGATGCCTTAAACCCAAAATGACCGCGTTATAAACCTAAAGTCCACAGCCATTGGCTGATTTGAGCATCGTGAGCTGCATAGTTACAGCGGCCGCCGCGGGATGCCGCTACGTGTCCGCGCGCTCGATCTCGATCACACAAAGTAAGCTGGTCGTTCGAAGAAAATAAAGTGCTCAAGGTCATAACGCGCGCTGACGAACGGACGCAGCTTCTAGACCCCCCCCCCTCTCCCCCCTGCGTAGCTTTTAGCGCGCTCGCTTGTAGAAAGGAGAGACTTGTCGCACGCTTAACGCCGCTCGTACTTCACAGATACTAAAAAAAATTCGCGGCAGTCGATTCGCGAGGCAATAAACTCCTTTCATGAATTCATTTAATGATTACCTGGAAAAGTGAGGGCTTCTTTAATGTTCACTTAAGTGTCTTTAATGGCGCTAGTCCCTAGCGTTTTGTGCACAGATAAGTACGAGAAGGGCGCGAAGCGAGCTGCCCCACGGTGAGTAGAGTTACTGTATATGCTACCTTTAGGTAGCAGAGTTGCGCATCTGTTTTCCAAACGCCGCTAGCAACCATGCGTTGTGGAGAAGCTGACGCTCGGGCCAAGTTTTGTATTTATCGATGGCGCCGCTGCAGCGAGCTGGATTGACACTAGTCATTGACAGTAAAGTTAGTCACCGGTTTTCGACATGCCAAACATGTCTATCGGTGACCCGGTAGGCATGTCGCCTGCAAAAACGGAGTGCGTCTTCGCCGCATAGCTGTGGTTGCTAGCCGGACCTATGCGCAACTCTGCTACCTAAAGGTAGCATATACAGTAACTGTAACGGGGAGGACACTGGCGCGCCACCAAGCGAGCTCGGCGCGAAGCGCACGTTACTATACGGTATCGGCGCGCGGCGGAGAGGCGAGGCTCACAATAGCCCTACGCTTAGGTACAACGTACCGACCAAACGTCAATGTCCTGTGTTCACTTAGGGCGAACCAATTTGTTCGTTTGTGCAGTTTGGATGCGCACCTATCACTATTAAATTAATTTTTATTAATTATCCGGGCGGTTAGTCGGCCGTCTTCTGTACTACTGGACTTATGCTCCTGTATCATTCTATCATATAGAACCCTTAACACGTCCTTTTTTGTTATCTTGTTTTATTTTTGTTTGGGGTTTTCGGTATTGATGGACGACCCCACTCGGTGCGCACTTATCACCATTCAATTAATTTTCATTAATTATCCGGGTGGTTAAGTGGCCCTTTTTTGTACTAAACTTATGCGCTTGTAGGATATATATCATAAAACCCTGAACACTTGCTTTTTTTGTTGTTTTCTTTTTGTTTGGGTTTTTTTTTTTTTTTTTGAATTTATGGACGACCAGCTTTTGTCGCTAGGTGCTAGCGCCATAAAAGTCCGTTTCAGTTGGCAAGCAAGCTCTAATTCCTTCTCTGCTCAAGCGAACGTGGCTAGGTTTCGCTGGCGTGTGGGACACTATAACGTGACCAATACATTTCCTACAAAACAGGGAGAATGCGGATGTTGTGCATATCTTGCCTTCGTTTGTCCGCGTGGATCGCACAGAAAACTAGGGCGGGTATGCGCCACAGGAATTGGGCGAGTCCTACTACCGACTACAAGCATTCATGGTAACCGTATGAATGCGTTGCTGGTGGGAAAGGGAAGTGAGGAGGAGTGATGTGAGGGTGAAGAGAAGGGAAAGGAGGAGAGGGTAAAGCATAGTATATCGATGTATAGTATAGTATAGTATAGTATAGTATAGTATAGAAAGGGGGTGGTAAAGGAAAGCGAGTGTGAGGAGCAGTGATGGGAGGGAAAGGAGGAGGGGAACGCCACCAGCTCCGCTGTTTCCTCATTCTTCGCACCACTATTGCGTACCCTAACTTTAACGCGATAGCGTTAAAGAGCTCGTTTCGCTGAAATTCCGGTGTCGGCGTCGTTGGTTTTAAGCGAAAAATTAGCGTTTTCTGTGAGCGAGAAATCGAGATAGATGCTAACAAATAAGAATCTTCGATTCGAGTGAGAATCGAACCTTGGCCTTCTGCGTGGCAAGCAGATGTTCTACCACAGAGCCAAGCCAGTGCTTGAGGCTGCTTCGGGAAAAAAAAAAAACCCTATCTGAATGTCATGTGGTGGGAGGATCGAGTCTCCTTACCGCATGTAATATTGCGTGGCAAAAGCGTAGAAAAATTCTGCAGCGCAAAATAACACAGGGACGAGAAGGGAGGACACAACACGTGCGCTAACTTTCAACAAAATGGTTTATTTCAACCGAAGCACGAATATATAAAGCGGTGATGCTCAAACGCTACAGCCAGATGTCATGCCCAGAGAAGTACTGATGTCATGCGCAGAGAAGTATTCTGATTTTAACAGGAGACGTGCAGAGAAGTGAAATTTCTTATCATAGCCTTTTATAGAAGATATGCGCACGAACTACAAAATTAATGCATGTTCAAAAAATACAATTCTTTTTCTGACAGGGACAGGGACGGCGTGCTTACACAATCGCTACCCAACTTTGCGATTTCGGCGGCTTCTACTATTAGTCTCGTTAGTTCATCACGGTTAGTCAATAACACCTTGGTGCTCTCAAAAACCGGGGCACACCCACAAGCTCTGCAATGCATCGCGAGCCAGCCATCGTTACCCTTCTTTACAAGGTTGGAGTGCTCCCGTAACCTGTCATTCAGACAGCGCCCCGTCTGTCCGACGTACTGCTTTCCGCAAGAGAGGGGAATCTGATACACCACCGCCTCTCTACAGTCCACGAACTGAGTTCTATGTCTTATCTTGCAAGCGGAGGCGTTTTGCGGTGCTGGACTACTCAGTCTGCAAATAGAATTAAGCTTGAACGGGGCGGAAAAAACTACCTGCACATTAGCACGTGACGCCACCCGTTTGCAGAATTTTCCTAAAGTCTTACCAACAAGGCCGAATTTCTCCCCTTGAAAAGCGTAGAATCGCACAAAGCATCAGTACATGTGAAATGCGCAACGAGTGGATGTATTAAAGCCCCGCCCATTACAAAGCGCTCAGGCATAATTAATCACCGTTATCAGTAGCAGCATCGACAAAGTGTGCAGATGCGCAGGTGATCCTGGCACCTTACGGACGTGTAGTGGGTACTTCGCCGATTCGCAAAAGGGAGAATTATGGCGTTGTGGGCACTTCGCAACCGATACCTACAGTAGTTGAGTTGAATCAACCTTATTTGTCTAACGTTTCTTGCTACTTGTGCCCGGGGCTAGGCTGCCAGGGGTCCTTCGTTCGAGGAGCACCTTCCGAGGTCCCCACGGCGATGGCCCTGGCCCGCTGGACGGCCCACTCCTGGTTTTCGGGGGCCTCACATTCTAGGATGGTTTGAAACGGCCAATGTTAC
Organism: Rhipicephalus sanguineus; assembly: GCF_013339695.2. Classification (NCBI taxonomy): domain Eukaryota; kingdom Metazoa; phylum Arthropoda; class Arachnida; order Ixodida; family Ixodidae; genus Rhipicephalus; species Rhipicephalus sanguineus. The sequence continues at coordinate 222,798,690 of NC_051176.1, read as the reverse complement.
GCGCACAGATATTCCTTTCCTTGTGGCGCGGTGTGCCAAGGTGGTGTTGGGTGTGCACAGAGAAGCGAAGACAGGCTATCGATTGAGAAGGAGATGGGCACGGGATGCGATTACGCTATCGCGTTCTACTCTTGAAGGCGAAGCTCAAGCGTCCTCCAAGTTTCTTTTTTTTTATTTATTTTCACCAAGAACAGAAACTGAGAGCATGTTTTTACCCGTCTTGTCGACACGACACAGACGGTCACGACCGTAGGCAACGGCCGCCGTTTATCGAACGGCGAGTGCCGCGAATCCGCATTGAGTTCATTGATCTATGTAGCGGCCGACTCTGTGGTGACGAAGAGGGGGATTGCCCGTTTCGTGCCTTTTGCTCCTTCCCTCAGACAGTCGTTCTCCGAGGTTTTTCCGGTAACAACGTCAGCACCGTGGTTTCCCTTAAACTTGAACCGCGTGCTGAACGGCGTTCTTTAATTCAGCCGCGGCTTTAATTGACGCTTAGTTTTCGTTGTTTTGGCGGAGTGAAAGCTAGGTTATGGGTATGGCCGTTTATAACGCATTTTGTGCTGTAACGGCTGCACTTCTTCGCAAGGTTCATGGAACATCAGAGGCGGACACAAAAATTTTCATTGTCATTTTGTTAAAACGCGTTCTCGTGCCACGAGCGTGCGTTTATGTGTGTGTACGTGCATGCTAGAGAGGGCAAGGTGACATATTCTGTGTAAAAGCAATTTCTCCAAAAATTTTACCAGACGAAAAAATTATATGGATTATTATTTCGGAATTGGCCCGCTGAAACATACAGGCGATGTGCACGCCGCGGTAGCTTTTGTACTACACGTGTCAAACGTGCGCGGTCAATCTTGGTGAAGCGAAGTAGCCGCGACATTCGCGCCAGAATTTATCGGAACACGATATCCTCTCGTTCTCTGGCGCGGGCGCAGTGGAGTTATACACGAGCACGGCGCTGGTATACCGTCATGCGTGACTTGGGCGACACCACCTCTTGAATTTTGCGTGACGGCGTGATAGCGCGCTTTGTCAGAGAACCCTGTACCGCCTGTGTGTCTTGGGGCGTAGACGGCGAGGTTGCAGCAGTGTGTCAAACGACTTCGAAAAGGGAAAGTGTCATGGCTATACGCCCGTCATATTTTCGATGTTACAGCAACTTAGCGACTTCTGGGCTACGAGAAACGCATCAGTGGGTTGTGCATTGATTCTGACCTAAATCATGCAGAGCTCACGGTCGTGTTTTCTTTCTGGGCTATTGGTCGGTAATAGAATCAGCTACTTTCTGGTTAGCAACAGAATGGCCGCCGACCGATCGCGACGGATAACGACACATTTATTAGAGGTCAGCAGCCAAATTCTTGAGTCCTGCGTGGCGGGAATACGTTTCTTAATGAGACCGTGCACTGAGGGGCTTGGTGCTGAGCGCACAGTGCGGCAGGTTCCTGGCAGGGATGTTCGTCGATGAATCCACTTGACTTCTGTGGGCGCGGCGACCGCTTGACGACCGCTCGACGACCGCCGTGCTTATGATAGGCTCGATGGGCACTGATAGGTTTCTGTGTTGTTGGGAGCTTGCCGCCTTTTAAACCAAAGACGCCGCTGGCCAGGTGATACGCTAAGTGGCACGTGGAGTGGGTGGGTGTCGCCTTCCTGCCCCCTCGTTTGACGTTGAGCGGCGTGATTTCTCCCCCGGCGACCGCAGGTACTGGCGGATGAATGCCCTTTCTAACCGCTAGGCTGGCCACTTGTGTTAGCATTCCTTCGCTGGCAGTGAGCAAGATCCCTCGTTGTGTAGAGATCGCGGTCGTTCACCTCTAGCTGAGTCAGCACGGCAAAGGAGCCGCGCCTTCCGCCACGGTTGCTGAGATCGCGGTTCCGATACTCGGTTGTGGCGCGGCTTCTCGCACGTGCTCTATGGTCGCAGGCTGTTTGATGCAGGCGAATAGCGGTGCACTCGAACGGCTACAGGCGGTTCTAAATTAAGCGCGAGCTCTCTCCGCATTTTAACACGTCGTGCACAGGAATAGTTTTATGCAGCGAAATGCAAAACTCGCAAATTCACTTGTTATCAATGTTTAGATTTATATCCAACTACGTTTAGCTCACTTGCTACAGATGGAAATATTGATTCGGCCAGCATCGTGTGTGTGGGAATGTCAATTCGAGGTATTTGGAGTACGTGGTCCGAGCAATCAAAGGAAGACCCATCGCAGCGTCCATTCTCGGTGCGGGTATTGTCCTCCTTCCTTTACGGAAACAACTGGCAGCATTACGAGCAAGGTCGTTGCCGTCGTAGTTGGAGTTGAATAGAGTTTCTCGATGCTAAACGCTTGCTCTTTTAATGAACGCCAATAAACAATATTTTTGATAAGTATGCATTGCTCCTTCGAACTGCTGCGACATCGAGAGTGGCAACACATCGTAGTTTTGTTAGCTTTGTTTCTTTCTTTAGAAAAATCGTTGGACGTACCGTCTGTTAAAACTCGGCTCTGGCTTGAAACGCACATACAGAAAGGAAAAGACGAGAGGAAGGTACACTACATCACCCACAAAGTATATGAGCACACTGACGAGAATTCCTGTCCCGCATTGTGAGCTTCAAGGACGTGCATCAACAATGTGTGAGGCTCACGAGGCATCATGCTAGCGGTAGAAAATCACTGTTGTTCCAGTTACTATTTTTTTTCTTCTTTTAATACGCCGATGTATATATATCATCGCACACTTTGGATTAATGAATATGTCGAAATTGTGGTCACCCTGAATTTGATTGAAAGTGGATACGCTTTGCGAACTCAGCAGCTATAATTCGTCAATTGCATTATGTGGCTAGAGTAATTGTGTAAAACGCAATTAGCGACATTTTGTATCGATTATGTGTTTAGATCGCTCGTGCATGCAAAGACCGCCGCTTCGATTAATTTGGATGAACGAATAATGCCATCTGCAGCTTGCTCGGTGCAGCTTCAGCGACCTAATGTAATTTTTATTAATTTTTTTCCTAGTCAGATAGTAAACTTCGTATCGGAAATTTCGAATGCCGTCGCACGGTGATTGAAGCCGTTTTGCTGCAGGCGCCGTCGGAAACCACTGCATGGAGACAGTGCGAGGACATGGATAACGTGAAGTTCATTTGTCAGCGTAACGAGGCGCATCAGCGAATCCATCAGGCCTGCGGTGCTTGCGTCGTTGCGTTGCGGCCGCAGGGAGTGTATACATGTGCGCGCTTGAGTCGGCGGCGCCGGCTGCGCGCCCGTGGGAATGGCACGCATGTTTGTCTTGTGACGAGCCGCGACGACGAGTGTGATTTCTTTTTTTTTTTCCCCGAGGCGCGACTCGACGCTCATGGTGGCGAAAGGAGCCGCAGCTTTGTGGAACGTATAGGCGTGCTTTTGCAGAGCCCTTTGTTTTTTTCTACCCTCGTGATCGTTCCTCGGTTAATCGAGGCGTGTGCAACTTTTCGGCGGCGCAGTTTCACGCTTTCTGACCGCCGTCTCTGCCGCGTTGCGATCGCAGGACACTGCCCGGGGTACATTTTCACCCACGGCATGCACGGGCGTTCGGGTGGTGGCGCGCCCCCGTTTGTCAGCGTGACTACGAGACCAGATGGGTAGTTAACTAAAGCGATGAACTGTTTGACGTAAACCCGCCACACAGGGTTGGCATGGCTGCTGGATGCTTGTAGGTCTGTCATTACCTTTATGTATATATATTTGTGGACATATGAAGGTTACATGTGCGCCGAATAAGCTCGTACCAGCCAATGGGCTCGTATACTATAACCCTTGTATGCTTGCTGGCAGACAAGGTCAACCGAGTCGGTCAGCAAGCTGCAAGAGTACAATCAAGGAGCCCTCTGTTTTCCCGAGGAAGAAAAAGAAGAAGAAGAAAAAGAAGAAAATCCCACATTAGTCCTGAACGTATAGTGTCAACTCGCAGAAATCGTTATGGCGCACTGACGTCCTCATGGAGCAAGGGATTTATATATCGAATGCATTCTTTTCATTTACTTTATCTTTCCCGATTCAGCCATTCCGTGTGTACCCACTAGGAGTGTGTCCCTGTTCTTGGGAGAATCCTCCAGAATGGCTATGCATAGGGGGAGGGGGGCATGGGGGGCGCCCCCTCCCCTAATCATCTATAGGGGGGCGCCACTTCAGCCCCATACCTTCGCTCAGTCAGACCTTTCACGTCATTTTTTAATGCGCAGGGTTATGGCTACGTACGTTTTTGACGATAATCGCGTTCAAGGACCCCTGATGTTGCGTTCAAAGATCTGTTTACTTTTTATCCCGGAGAGCCAGGGACCAATGGCAGGCCTTTGTCAGAAGTACATCATCGCTTCGTTTTCATTTTTGCATCCATTGCGGAGCTCGTTTTCTTTCGGACCCGACCAAAGGGGGGGTGGGGGTGGGGGGCGCTGTGGTGGCACTTGACCCCCCTAATGAAGAACCCTGCGCACGCCTATGACAAGTATTCTGTGTTCCTAAAGAATTGCTTGATTCGTGAGTTCGTAGTTAAGGGAAACAGCGCAGAAAACCGACAAAAGAAAGAGGCAAAGTGTGCACGCCTACTTTGTATCCTCTCTTCGTCGTTTTTCTGCGCTGTTTCCCTAACGACCAACAAGAGCAACTGGTTACGCTTCTTCAGCGAGTTCGCCATGCATCGATCGGTCTGAAAGTAGCAGTCCCGCTAGGAGCTCGACTGTTGGTCCAGCACTGACGTTGCGCGTACTATACGCCACTAGTCATGTCGTCGCGTTCGACATGTCTCCTCGTCGTCGAAGCGTTGCCTTTGACGGTGACGCGTATTTCTCGAAGCCACATCAGGACGTCTTCGCTGAGGGCTGCGCCCTCCCTGGTTTTTTGCACCGCGATTTGAAAACGCGAAAGAAACATCCTGGACATGCCGGCTAGAGAGGAGCCTAATTAATGGTTTATTTATCTTATATTTCTTTGCTATTTTTATTTTATGATAAACTGACCCTCACTCCTACTTAAGTAAGCCAGTAAGCACTCGTTAATATTCACAAGTTCATTTTTTTCACATGTGTTATAATTCTCCGTGTGCATACATCTGTCGTCACCATTCTTCCCCCAACAAAAATCTTACGTTGTCTTCGTGATCGTGACGTCACTGCGTGTACACGTCTCATGTGCGTCCGCCTGATTTGATGTTTTGATTTCGGCGTGGCATTTCAGCGGTGCAGCGCACAAACGGAACGATTGCATGATAATTAAGTCATAACTTTTGTGGTGGGCAAACATAAACACTGCGTGAGATTGTACAATGCGTATACGATCAAAGTAAATACACTTCCGCGACGCATCGCCGTTAGTTCTACATACGAAGGGAAGAAAAAAACAAACGCTTATACAGCTTCACGTAGATCCAAACGTGTGCGTTGAATCTTATATATATATATATATATATATATATCAGGGGCGGCGCCAGGATTTTTTTACTGGGGGAGCACCCACGACAAGTGGGTTCCTTCAGGAGGGGCAGAGAGGCTGGGAACATATGCATTGTATTTTGACTATGCTTGCTCTTGGGGGGGCAAAGGGGGGGCAGGCGGAAACCCCCCACTGGCGCCGCCCTGATATATATATATATTATATATGTATATATTATATATATATATATATATATATATATATATATTATATAATATATATATATATATATATATATATCTATATTATATATATATATATATTATATATATATATATATATATATATCTTGCCATGTTTTCTGTCAAGTTCGATATTAGTCTGGAGACCAGCCGCCTGCGTGAATTGTTGCTGTTATGACCTTCTGCTCGAAGTAATAATAATAATAATAATAATAATAATAATAATAATAATAATAATAATAATAATAATAATAATAATAATAATAATAATAATAATAAAATTCGGCAGATCCCATGCGTTGTGCGAATCGGTTTCATGCGAAGTAGTCAGCGAGTACTTCTATGCTGTATTTTATCGCTTTGAGCCGAGCATTACGAGGTGGATCGACGTGTTTTTGTAAGTGTAGTGGTTGTGTGCACATCATGGGCTTACCAGGCACGTCGACAGCATGGGCGTTTAAAGGGTAACTTATGGTCAGACGTAACGTAAGCACTCGCGTTAGAGCACATGCGTCAGTATTATCGAAACGAAGTGCACTTTACGGTGCGGTAACGTGAATATCATACGTAACTTTCGTTAATGTATTCCTCCGGAGTCGAGCAACGCTTCAGTACAGCTTGCTGAATCATAGGAGTGCAAATGCTATTTTTATTACACTGTTAGAAAGGCGGAGCCAACACTGGAACCAGAATTGACGTTAATCTGACATGACGCCTGTATCATAGGAGTACATATGTAGTGTTTATTGTTTTCTTATAGAATTAGATAGCCAGCACTACAACCACAATTGACGTTGTACGGACATTACGCCTGCGTAGGCTAATTTTCCAAACCAGTTTCTAGACCTGGCGTGTCTGGTGATAGAATACCTGACTGCCACGCAGAATTCTTGGGTTCGATTCCTGCTGGGATCTTGATTTTTATTCTTTGCGTTGGTCGGGTCAACGCTGCCGATGTCGGTTTTTCTTAACGCTCTCGCGTTTAAATTACCAATGTCTGTTCTCGCCGTTCCTGGGTAGGTATAAACTGTCACCCGTGGCACATACCCGTACACCGCGGCATGTCGTGAACGGGTATGCGCCACACGTGTCTGGAGGAAAGGGATTGATGACGTACGCGACAGGATTTTCACGTTATTCATGTCATGACCCGACAGTCATATTCGTCAAATCCTCTTACCCTCCCGTGCCAATATTGGTCTACACCAAGTTAAGGAGGCGATCACGAGGGAACCCGGACGTAGGCGGCTAGATAGATAGATAGATAGATAGATACGTAGATACTGATAGAAACGCTCAAAGTGCCTAAGGTTCGCTAAGAAATGCTTCGCATTTAATAATAATAATAATAATAATAATAATAACAACAACAATAATAATAACAACAACAACAACAACAACAACAACAACAGCGTCATCTTTGAGACTCGGGAGCAATAGAAAAGAGACGCTCATATAGCAACTTTGATGTAACAATTTCACCGGCTCAAGCGAGTGCGCAGCAAGTGTTGTGCCGTATAGGAAGCACCAGTGTGTCGCGTGCAGTAACTCAGCGCATCTCGCCTCCCTGGTATTGATACCATGATACCTGTCCACAGCAAGGACAGGTATCATGTTCTTTCCGGCTTTTATTTATTTGTCTCTTTTGTTTGTTTGTCTTTAGGAGCCGCGCGGACGAAATGCCCTGTATCTTCCACTGACAAGGAAAACAATGTTTGCAGCTTTCTTACCGAGTTCTGGTCACGCGCCAATGCATCGCTGCGCCATATCGTTTATGTTTACTAACTGCGTCATAACACAACAAACATACCCGGAAACATTTTAAAGAAAAGAAAGAAAGACAGAAAGAAAGAAAGGAGGGGCTTAACTTCCCGAAGCTGCACAGTGCACCTAAAGAGACTTCTAGATGGGACGTTAAAAATGTGGCAAGAAAGCAAACATTCTGACCACGTAAGGTGACTTTACTTGTACCCAAGGCACCTTGTATACATGAGCTAGCATTACATGAGGCGAAGCATATATCGAACGAACTGTGCGTTTTGGTTCAGCACGTGGGGCAATTAGTCCCGGGTCATTGTGAAGGTTCACTTGATTTCCTTTCCAAGTAATTTATTCCTTTCTTTCTTTCTGTTTTTGAAAACTTTGTCTAGCTCTGCTTTGTTGAATTTGTTATTGAAACAAGAACAGTTTCCGTTTCGTCGCCCGTTTTTCTCAGCCCTTTCCCTTTTTTCGCGCTGTTACGATTAAAAAAAAAAATCTTTTATGAGACATCCAGCTGCGTACACGTTGCTGTGTTCGTGGTGGTGGCTTTCGATGTTCTTTCTCGTTTTTTTTCTGCTTAATGATATTCTCGCCAGGAAATCAGTCAAAGGGCAACGCGTCTTTTTGTGTCGTCTCAATTTAATTGTTCACCCACAGGAACTGTAGCCTCCTGTATCAGCACTTAAAACGGATAATGAGGCCGCTCGTAGCGCATCCGAATTATAAATAGGCCCATGTCAATGTGCCCTATTCACGACAAATATACAGGAAGGGTCGCTGTTAGTGAAAAGCTTCCTATAGTGTGGGGGATAATCTCATTAAATGCGATGATACATTTCAGGCTTGCTGACTGGTTCCTCGTGTTCGCGAGAGGCTCATGAATAATGATTGTAACAGTAATTAGAACGAAACGAAAGCCTCGATCTAAAACTGCCGGGAGGCCGGAATATAAAGAAAAAGTAAACAAACAAAGGAGATGCTACCAACGATGCGCATCACCTTACAGAAATCTGGCAGACTCATATCTACAGCAATGGAGCACAAATGTCTGGTTATTTTTAAACAAACGGAAATGAATAAAACATTAACGAGTTAGAAAACGAACTTAGACGACTGCATAATTTGACAAGGAGAAAATGGTGGTGAATTTCTCATTAATGCACGCACGTTAACTGTTAACTGTGGGTAAGAACAGGTAACGACGTTGTTCGGAAAACCAACTTCGGGGTTTTTTTTTTTAATGCGCTCCAAATACGAAACGCGCACTTGGCGTATAATACCGCGAGAACACGGTGGTTATCACTTCGTAATCAAACGGAAATGCAGGCTATAGTTGGTTTGAATTCGGTGTGAAAATTTTTGCGCACGCTATACGAGGACAACACAAAAAAGGGATATATATATATATTATATATATATTATATATATATATATATATATATATATATATATATATATATAATATATATATATATATATATATCTATATATATATATTATATATATATATATATAATATATATATATATATATATTCAACACTCCCCCCCCCCCTCATAAAGACAGGCATTCATCCACACACTTAAGGTATTAAGGTAACACCCTCCTCCATAGACAGCGCCCGATTATTCGCTGGCTTATGTGCCCCTTCGAGTGTTGTCCTCGTATAGCGTGCGCAAAAATTTTCACACTGCGTCACTTTGTACGCAGCACACGTCTTCTTATGTGGTCCAATCCGTATACGATCCGCCTGCGTGCGCAGCGTCTGTGCGGGCGTAAACGGCGCCATGATCTGGACGAACGCGACGCGACGCCTTGTTTTCGTGTGCAGAGCACTGTGCGCGGTGTCGTCACGACAAAAGGGAAACGCATGGGCCGACGAGCAGCCTCTCACGAGGCTCATTACACCTGGCGCTGTGAGGACGTCGCTCGTATTCGTAATGTGACCGGAACCTCCACGAGCCTTGTTTTTTCCCGATGCCTCGTGCTTTGTCTTCGAAAAACAATGGCACTGCGTGTGCACCAGTGACGACACCTTTTCTGCATACCTGCTGCGCCGTCTCGACGGGAGGAAGACGTCCTTTGTTTGCTGCGTGGCAGTACTATTAATGCTATTTATCACCGCCATCAACGCAACCAGTTACTACAACCAATGCCGACGCGGAGGCGGCTATAGCCTCCACAGTGTTGCACCGGTTGTACGCTATTGACATTTTGCAGTAGCTGCGTTCGCACTAAGAAATAGTTGGGTGTTTTTAGCACTTATTGTTTAATATTGTTCTTTGTTTAGGCTCAGTAATAAACTGTTCTGTGGCTTGAAGATGAACAAACGGAGGTAAACGGCTGCTAATATGTTGTATTAAACCAGTTCGTGTTTCGCTACATTTCTTGTGAGGTCTTCATTCGCAACCCGTCGTGGCGTCTCACGCGCAAGGCTCGCACGAGTTTTTGCTACCGCGAAGACGGACCGCGAAACGCGAGGGAGATGCTCGCTTTCATAACTGAACTTCTTCTCTATAGTTTCTGCAGAGTTGCACGGAATGTACGAAACGACATTCAGTGGATCCCATTGTGATATTTCCGTCCGCATCAACAGCTTGAGACCATTTCAACCGTTTCCGAATGAACTGAATCAGACGGTTGGGTATTGTATATAAGCTGCCGACCAAGCAGTTGCTGCGCTGTTTATATCGACACAAGAAAGCAGAAACAATACATTGTACGACACGTGAAAACATCCAAGTACTTGGACGCCTTGAAAATTGAGATGCGCGAATACTCCAAAGTTTCTCTTTAGAACAGACGTTGAAGCTGCAGGCACATGTGTGAAATAAAAAAACAAACAGCTAGTACCACTTTCAACGTATCCGTATTTTTCATGCTATTGCGTGCACCATGGCGTGTTAAAAGGACCGTGGTAATGCATTCTGTTTTCCCGAGGAACCTGTGGGGATCTTATGTATACCCGACATACGCGTCTACTCGGTCTCCTCGTAAAGGCCGATCCCGCGCTTTTCTTGTACCTCTCCTCCAGCTGCTCGCGCATTTTCTTCCTTATCCGTGCGATGGTAGATCTGCCATTTTGGTAAGCCCTTCACGTTTTTTTGAGATTGTAGACTCCCGTGCCTTTCGACGAAATAAAACAAACGACAGCACTTTCCTTAAAGTGTTGCCTTTTCGTTGTCGAAAACACGACGCGTTCCGAAATAAGCAGAGCCGATGCCCTTTTCCAAAACCTCTGTTTCGGTAGCTTTGCCCCCGAGGCGCCTCGTCTATATAGATGCAACTTCTGAATTCGGAGGGCGCACTCAAGTGCGCTTTACTGCGCGGCCTTGGTCGGCGGCGTTTAACGGGGGACGCCAGCGAAGTAAGGCGGCGACCCGACACCCGCTTGGCGTGGCGCCGCGCGTCGTAAATGCTACCGGGCACCTGTTGGGCCGCGCGTGCTCTCATCTCGTGCTTATTTATTTTTTTGTCGTGACCCTCCTTATCTGCAGTGGTGTCGCCTTCTCGGCGGTTGGTAGCGCCGGTGGAATGTCGCGTGGCCGAGATCGAGGCGTCTGCGCCACGAGCCGACGTCGCTCGCGCTCGTTCGCTTCTTATCACGGCGCAGTAGCACGCGCAAATAGCGCGCGCAGGCTATCACGTGATGAGGCGTGAGCGTATTACAGTGAGTTTTGCTTTCTTCTTCTTTGTGCACGTGGAGATGAAATGCGCATAAACTGACGTCAAGAAGGTGAAAGTTTGCAGAGCTATAAATTTTCTTCCTGCTCTCGGTGCACTTCCTTGCAGTCGTGGCAACAGTGCGCTTCGGCTTAATTATTCAAGGTGGAAAGCCGTCGCATTTAATCTGAAGGCTAAAGCTAATAATACAGCGAATATTTTGGTTCTCTCGTATTACATTGCTATATCATTCACGGTCGCCGACCGGTCGGCCTTTCGTAAGCCATGCTTGGTTGCTTACCAAGACAAACTGCGCAACGCGCCTTCCTGCGCGAAACTAGTCAGTTACAATACTACAATCAGACCCGCACTTGAATACGGAAGTGTAATTTGGGAACCGTACAGTGACGACAGCATTATGATTGAACGTATATGAAGAATAGCCGTTACATTCATTTACTCGGAAGTATTCACGGCATATGTCCCACTCCCAACAAAGATGACGGTATCGAGCCACTCCACTTGCGGAGAAAATCTCACCGTATTGTCTCCTTGCTCCTGACCATGCAACAATCTTGCTACCGACCCCAGCGAGTACCTGTAGCAACTAGACTAACGCAACATGCCACAACAAGCCAGTGGTGGTTCGGTATTTTGGGCGGGGGGAAGGGGGTTCAATCCCCCCTCCCCCCCCCCCCCCCCGAAATTTCTGGATACGCCCCTACAAAACATATTCATTATCACCGTAGAACCGGTACGTTAAAAAAAAAGTTCGTCCTAGCACAATAGCAGAAGTGTTATACTAAAGCATGCACCAAATACTCACACTGAGTAACATGTCTGAAATATGCGTTCCTCGTTTTGCCCGCCCTGCCACAGTTTCGCGCATTTTATCATGTTTCTTTTTGTTTGCTTTCTTATTTTGCCTACTCTGCCTGGGCCCGTCTAGGGCTTGCAGTATGCAATAAATAAATAAATAAATAAATAAATAAATAAATAAATAAATAAATAAATAAATAAACACAGTGCAATGCGGTACCGCTATAACTATAGCGAGGAAGAGCGAAAATAATTGAGCTGAAGGCAGTCGGAAAGGGCGTATTATCAAGACCCGAAAGCATCATAATGCTTTGACTTGCTTAAATATATTTAAGTCTAAACCGCATGTGGGAACCGACGGGTGGAAGCAGTGTGATATACAGGTTGTCTGAATGGGAATAAGTGCCTCGTGCGGGATGGATGACGTTTCGACAGGTGGACAGCTTCGTCAAAGGCGCCCAATCATCCTTGGCTTGTTAGTTTTGAAAGGGCCATTCAGTGACATCATATCACGTTATGTCGATGTCGGTAATTGTCATCTGCGAAAGAAAAAACTAAAGAAGGAATCAGGAAAGGGAAATATTTTGCGCCAATTTCACAATTCCACCGTCGATGGATCGACAAGTAAAAAAAGAGCCAGTTTACGTTCCAAAGTTCCAAAACTACGATATGGTTATGAGGTACGCCGTAGTGGAGTACTCCGAAACACTTTTATGTACTTTAGCGGCGTTTTTTAACGTGCACCTAAGTCTGCGTACACGAGCGCTTTAGTATTTCGTACCCATTGGGGTGCGGCCGCTTCGTCAGGCAGCGAATCCGCGACCTCAGCAGCGCAACGCCATAGCCACTGGGCGACCGCGGTGGGTGGTTTATAGAAACGAAGTCCATACACGTGTGTTTCGCAACGGCGATGTTTCGAAAGATGATTCTTTTTTTCGAGCTCGCCTAACGTTCGTGACAATCTAAATGACTTTCAGATTGGACATGCTCGAAATGACTCAGCCTTGTCTCGTGTTGATGCGAGAGCGCACATCGTCCGCCAGCCTTCAGGTGTCTATGGATCTCTTTTGACGTATGTTTTCAGCTCCAGCTGTTAGTTTGTAGCGACGCACTGCCTGCATGGAGTGCTGAAAGTTCATCCGGAGTGCTCATCTCTCGCGCATTTTTTCGAGTGGGCTAGAAGTTCACGTCGGAGTTTTGTATTCAGTGTTACGGCCTGCATTCTCTGACCGCATCTGCAGCTGTAGGTGGTTGTATATAGGCGGCCTCAAATTCCCTTTCTGCTTTCGTTTATTACTGACCTGGAGTTCTAACTTCGGGAGTGGGCAATGTTCCAGGTCGCCAGCATTTGCATGCGCAAAGGGGAAAAAAAAGGAGAAAAAGAAGAGCGTTTTTTTTTCATTTTGTTATACACTACTGCCAACATTTGTTTAAACTCACGTGCTTCCACCGCGAAGGTTTGCACGTGCACTGTCAGCACAGTCTGTTTCTTTTTTCTTCTTCAAGTGTGAAGGGAAGCAGTCTTGCAAAGTGCCATAACCAGAAAAGACAAAGACGGGATCGCTCTTTTCTCCTGGCGATTTCATCCAACAGGCCATGTCATGTACAATTTTCAAAGGAAACAACGGCCTATCTCTCTGGTGTTATATATATATATATATATATATATATATATATATATATATATATATATAGTATATATATATATATATATATATATATATATATATATAATATATATGTGTGTGTGTGTGTGTGTGTGTGTGTGTGTGTGTGTGTGTGTGTAGTTTGCTGCAATGAATGTCATAAAAAATAAATAAAGCAAATGCATTAGATGCAAAGTACGTCACCTCCATGGCGAGAAGGCGAACCTGTGGTCAAGTGTATACGAAACCAGCGCAACATATCGGACCGCGGCGTGCTTCAAAATGCGCAGCACATGTCGGTTTCTCTTTTCTTGATCTGCTGCCTATTCACCAATATCAGCGAGCCTCTGGTGACAACAGTTCTTGCGCCTTTTTATTTAATATGTATTACGCTGTAAGTGCTGTTTTTACTTGGGATTTTTCGAGATATTGAAGAGAACTTAACACCGGAACATCCTGCAGAATACACGCAGATATGCTATATAGCATATACTCGCGGAAGACTGCGGAGCAGCTTTAGTACAATTTTAATTTATGCTGCACTAAATACAGTTCGCAGAGGTGATATGCGTAAGTCCCTCACGATTTATGCTGTGTGCAAAAAAAAAAAAAAAAAAAAACTGACTTTAGCCAAACGCTGGCTGCGAACTCTGGACGCGCCACCCTGAATGTCACTGAGCATCATCTTTCAGAAAGCAGAATCAGCGCAGAAGCAGCTTAAAGGGACACTAAAGGCAAATAACAATTTGTCACAATGAAAGCCCAATGTATGGCAACTTCTAAAACGGCAATATTATCAACAGCAGTGCCCTACTTACCGAGAAATTAAGCTAAATATATCACATGATGAGCGCCACGAGTGGGACATTTTCGAAGTGATCCCGATGACGTAGGGAAGTCGGCCTACAATAAATCACTAGTAATCAAACTAGCAGCAGTAAAAAAAGAACATTCCAAGCATGAAAAGACGTAATAAAATGCTGTTTGTTCGTTTCCGCTTGGTTCATGCAAAAACAAAACCTCCGTGGCGTTGCCATGGGGAACGGCGCGCGTGGTTCAAAGGTTCCGTTTTCGCCGAACTGCGCCTCGCCCGTCTCAGTGGTAGTTTCGGGATCGCGTACTGCTGTGCGTGTTTTGCGCGCTCGTGAAAGTCGCTCTGACAGAAATTTCGACAAAATGCCGCATGCGTGTGATATTGCCGCATGCCCGAATGGTGCACAACGCCAGTGCTGCAGCAAGGAAACCGGTGTGTCTTTTCACTGGGTGCCGCGGAATGAACCCTTACGCTCGAAGTGGCTTAGTGTCATGCCATTGCGCCAGTGTGCTAAACAGTCAAAACCTCCGCGTGTGTGCTCGCTGCACTTTCGTACTGAGGATTACGAGACCAACCGCAACTTGGTGAAGGCTTTGAATGTGCCCATCCGAGCAAGTCTTTGCCGCAGCGCCGTTGTTGCTACTGTGGGTCCCGCTAGTTCCGCTCGGCTGCTACTAGTGTCGGCGGCCGCGCAGTAAAAGCGGGCAACGTTGGGCACGGCAGCAGTGACGTATGAAAGTCGTATTTTCAGGCGGGAGATTTGAAGCGCGTTAACGCGATGCGGACCACTAAAAACGTGATTTTATTTCAAAATAAGCACTTCCTTGGCACAAAAGCAGCACTACGAGGTTTCTGGACCGCTATTTCAACAATGAACGTCGACTTAATATTTGCCTTTAGTGTCCCTTTAACTGCTGACTTGGATAATGTCATATTCATTTTTGCGTGTAAAATGAGCGGCGACGTAAACAGAACATCGAATCACGTTTTGAATATTTGAATCGGCAGCAGAAACTCCGAAGAGTGTGTACCTTTGCAAGCCGAGTTAACAGTATCCGTCTATTAAAAAAAAGAAGGCATAGTTTCGCCGCAGGGCGAAGCAGTGAATGCGATAGGAACAAATTGGAATGTTATACGAAGTAAAGCTAGCAGCTAACCCCCTTCAGGATATACGATGTCGCGTAACTCTGTAAAGCGCTGTCATAAGGTGATACGGCCGCTTCAGCGAGCGAAGCGGTTTTCGTGCTGGCTATCGATCGCTTCAACGCGAAGCAAGCGGTTAGAGCGCGGCACACACAGCAGTATGATCCGTCTGCTGGTCTCTGTCGAGATAGCGCGCGTGACCACGCCCGTTTGATCAAAGTTCGCAGTTCTTGCCTTAGCGGTGGGCGCGAGGACATACCGTGGCGCCGCTATCGGTAGCGCCCGTGCAGGGTTGCCACTGATAGAGTGTACTAGAACAGTGGAGTGCCCGGAACGAGCTTCAAAAAGTGAAGCCCAAAGAGGGTCAATCCGCTTGTAGCGCTGCGATCGGTAGTCTGCAATGTGTCGTTGTTTAAAGAGTTGCGCGCGGCTCCGCGAAAGTGGTGCAGTGGTACAATCCCCGCTTCCCACTCAAAAGGCCCGGGTTCGAATCGCAGCTGTACAGGGTGGGTTTTTATTCGTAGTGTCTACCTTCATAGCTGTATTGGTTTCCCTTACTTTCTTAAAATTAGCTTCAGTTGCTACGTGTTGCTGCAAAAAGTAATGCACAATGAGAAGTAAAATAAAAAAAATTCACAGTTAACATAGTTCTTTGCAGCGCCATCTCGTGGGATTCAATCTCGGGGGCCATACCTTATGTTTTTGTTGAATTCCGCGGAATGGCGCTTCAAATAACTACGCTCACTGTGAATTTTTTTCTATTTTACTTCTCATTTCGCGTTACTTTTTCTAGCAATACATAGCAACTGAAGCTAGTTTTAAGAAAGTAAGGGAAACCAATACAGCTATGACGGTAGACACTACGAATAAAAACCCACCCTGTACAGCTGCGATTCGAACCCGGGCCTTTTGAGTGGGAAGCGGGGATTGTACCACTGCACCACTTTCGCGGAGCCGCGCGCAACTCTTTAAACAACGACACATTGCAGACTACCGATCGCAGCGCTACAAGCGGATTGACCCTGTTTGTGCTTCACTTTCTATACATTGGTGCTGCGGCCGTTCCGAGCACTCCCCTGTTCTAGTACACTCTACCACTGACTTTCCAATCAGTGTCGCCAAACGACGAGCAAAAAGTCGCCAAAGGTCGCCATTTTTCTTCAAATTTCGCCAAAAAAGCCGCCACTCTAGATATGTGTGGCATGCCGAGTAATAAAAATTGAAAATTATGTGTAGCCCTTTAGAATACAGTAACATCCATAACTCCTAAATTATACTCACGTTTTCCAATGCCAGTGGCATCGCCAGCTTTACCATGGGAGTGCTCTGGGCGTCTAGTTCTTTGACTAGCCGTAAGATGGGCTTGTTCGCGCAAGGATTGCCAGCCGTTATGAATGGAACGCTCATGATATCCTTCTATCGCAGTCCGCTCGTTGTAAAGGTGAAAGTGTGGTAAACCTCGTGTGAAAAGCGCGACTGCGTTGTTTGTAGACAGCTTTATGTCCCCATACATGAATTAAAAGCCTTATTGAAGGTAATACGACAGAAGTCTTAAAGGAACTAATCATTAGTGATTCTTATACCTTTTGAGTACGAACCAGGCCCGTAGCCAGGAATTTTTTTTCGGGGGTGGAGGTGCACTTGCTGAAAACCTTGATCTTTTGAGAAAAACACCTATTTTTATTAATTATTTTTGGTAAAAACACCTACTTCACCGAAATTTCGGGAGGGGGGGGGGCGGGCCCCTAGGACCTACCCCCCATCCCCCCCTGGCTACGGGCCTGGTACGAACTAATAGGATACCGGGCGTCACTGCCCATTTCTAATATTAACTTAAATGAAACAATGTAAAATGGTATATAGCAATTGTTTTTACTGCACATGCTCGCCAAGAACAGCGAAATATACCTGAGTAAATAACTTTTTATTGCACACACGCCACGCATCCCCCTCTCGGTCATAAATATCCCTAGGTATTTGACCCCGACGCACTTCCCGGGTATCACGAAAGGGACACTATTGGTAAATGCTGGAAGCCCCGGGATAATTCGCCGTCATTTGGTGAAGAACTTCCTCCGAAACAGCGTAGTTTGTCGACGCCTTTTACTCCAAACGAAGACCACATTTGATCCCTAAGATGGACTCCAAAAGGTCCAGCTTCATCTTATTCCGTGTTGGCAAGTTCCGTGTTAGTCAAGGTTACATGAAAAAAGACCCTTTCCGCTTCGGCATTTGAGATCGGAAGTGTCAGGATCTTGATGGCTCTAATGGCGAGCGCTGAGAGAAAGGATACACCAGCAGCGTCCCTGAATGCTTGCGCCTCATACCAAAAGCTTGTGGTGCAATTAGTTTCAGTTGAAGCGAATACAGAGTGAAGCAGTCGCTAGAGAGATGGCGTCCGCAGCCTTCCTTCAGATAAATTAAACAATATCAATGCAGTGCATTCATGCGTCCAATATTCGAACAACTTAATTACGAAGCAACGGAAATAACTTCATCGAAAGTACTGCGTGACCTTTACAGTGCCCGCACCACGCTTTCTGTGCGGTCAAGCTTACACTACACATTCGCCTAGGTGCAGTTTCTGAAAGCTGCCCAAAGGAGCCGACTTCTTGGTCTGCCAGAAAAGTATGTTAATAACAAAAATAAACTCTACATACAGAAATAGGGGGGTACTGCAGCAGTGACGAAGTCGACAAGCTATTCAGAAAAGTTGGAGCTATAGTCGGAACACACGGCCTACCCGTCGTCTAGCCACTTCAGAAGCGAAACTTTAAAGCTTAAATCACCCAAAGAACTTAGTCTAACACCCCCGCCTCGCGGCACGCGAAGCAATCCGCTGATTTACATTTTGCTGGGAGTTTGTTGGGGGAGGCACCAGTACCTCCAGGATCTAGATTAATTGAGGCGATCCGCACGAGAAACAGTATGGGCGCACTGGATTACGTGTAAAGTGCGCCTTCTGCTGGTGGGTCCAAAACCAAGAAAAATAGAAAAAATGTCGATCATTCGTTGGGAAGAGAATGAGCATAGAATTCATAACTCAGTCGAGACCTAAGCCGAAAATCGCCAAAAATTCGCCATGTCGCCATGCACAATTTTAGGTCGCCACGGGCTTCTCCAGTTCGCCAACTTGGTGAAAAGTAGCCACTAGTGGCAACCCTGCGCTCGTGTGACTTGCAAGGTTGGATTGCTCCGCCAGCCATCTCCCGCTCAGCCCGCAGCCGTTTTCGCATCTTCTTTTCTTATTATTATTCTTGGGCTTCACCTTTGGCGAAATCAGTAAAATACTGCTGTGGCTTCGTCACTGAATGTCACTGAATGTACGAAATGCGAAATAACTGATCCGAAAAAATAATACGTTCCTCAAAATGACTAAGACACCACCTTGACTGCCGGCGTCGACTGCAACGGCCACCGATTTAAAAGCCACGGGGCTAAGCGCGCTGCTTTTGTAAAATATAAAGAACCATTTTGTTTCGAATTGAAACTCTGCACCTAATGGGCTTTAGCGAGTGCTTGAGGCAAAAAGAAAAACAAAAACAAAAAAAAACACATTTTTGCTGCATGAGATGCGTGCAACATGACCACCGTGTAACTTCATTCATTGTAGGTTCGCGTCTAAAGACGGGTCGTGGTTGACACGAGAAAGAAATGGCATGATCAAATTCACATTCCTCTTTAGTACGCATAGCCTTATTAAGCACGATGTAAGCGGTTTCTCCGCTTTATGGGAAGAGACCCAACATGCTTAGAGCTGGATGCAGCCGCAACCTTTCTCAAATTATCGGAGGCAAACGCACAATAGATATATGCACGCGCGCGCCTCATTTAGAGTCGTATCTAGATAACATTTTACATGAGCACAAGTTTTTCTGTGGCACGAAATTAATGTATATCTGTTGCTCCTTATTGCGCGAATTTTCTACGGTTGTCACACGGTGCATTTTCGATCACCATCGAGCCACATAGGGATGAACATTTTCGACGATTTACTGCGTGCTGCAGTTTGCACAAAGGGGCTAATCTCGATCGAAATGTACGGTCCCGATGGGGCTCGATTACGATAGTAAATACGCCGTGTGCCAGCCGGCCGTATTACTTTGCGCATTTTAATGCACTACTAGCATGCTGCAAGGGATGGCTTACTGTGGTCTAGGAGGCAATTTTATGCTTATGAAGCGCGAAAAAGATACACACAGGACAAGCGCTTGTCCTGTGTGTATCTCTGCTTCGTCCCCTTGTTTTTTTTTTGTTTTTTTCGCGCTTCATAAGCATGAACCGATTCCAGCAAGGTCAGATAGCTGTGTTGGTAGTTTTATGTTCCAGTGGTAATACTAGTGTCCAGCATTTACAACTATTGATAATCAGTATGCTTCGCGGCTGCTGTTAGAAGGTGAATCAATATTTGAGGCACTTGTACTTAGATTTGGGTGCAAGTTAAAGTACCCCATGGAGGTTGTCGAAATTTCCGGAGCCCTTCACTACGGTGTCCTTCATAATCATATGGGAGTTTTGGAACGTGAAACCCCAACAATTATAGAAGATCAATAAGTGTTTGAAGCTTGACACGTTGTCCCATGTAGCGCAACATAAAGATGAAGTCACACTGCATGGGCTCATTCTACAGACATTCTCTATAAGCAAGGGACCCATGAGCTGGAAATAACAATAAAGGGTAATGGGTAATAAAACAGGGTAATGGTGAAAGTGTAAGCCCACACTAGGCTCGCACTGTGGCACGGAGCAGTATAAAGTACCATGCCGCCGATAACTTTGACTGCACTTTCGCAGATTGTGTAGTCTCTATAGGTGTCCGCACACATCACGAAGTGAGCGCAAAACAACGCTGTTCAAAAGGGAAAACGCCAGAAATCGCGGTTAAAAGCAACGCGCTCAACCGTCCGCTTCCCCCTCGCCGAAGCAACGTTAACCACGTGATCCAACCCTGCACGTCACAACGATCGCAGCGCCCGCGTCTCTAGTGGTGGGCCTCGCGCCCAATACTCCTTCGCGCGACGGAGCCGGCCGGCGCATTTCATCTCTGCTTGAGCCGCACCAGTCGGCAGCGTATCGCACGCTTTCACTCGCACATAGAACAGACGACGCGCGGGGCGATGTTATCAATTTAGACTTTATACGGAACATGACGGCGACGGCAAAGGCAAAAGTGCGCTTCTAGGGACGACATAATTGATATCGCAATAAAAAATGTGAGCAGTTTGCTGCTGGAAGAGCTGCGTCATAGTGATAACCACGGAATTGTTGCTTCGTGACGGATATTTGCAGAAAACACCTACAAGTGGCGTATGCGACAAAATTCTTTGGGATTTTGCTACGTACCCGCAGTGGTAGCTTAGCGGCTAGGCGTTGCGCTGCGAATCTCGAGGGCGCGTGCTTGATTCCTAAAGCCCCTTGATCTAGATCAAGGGGCTTTATTGATACCCGGCCACTACGGCCGCACTTGGGTGGGGCGAAATGCAAAAAAAAAAGAAAAAGAAAATAAAAGACTCGTGTATTTAGTTATTGATGCACGCTAGATCTGAATACACGATGGTGGTCCCTCATTACGACATGCCTTATAATCATATCGTGGTTTTGGCTCGTAAACCCCATAATTTGATCACCGTCTTAGCGCTTATCTAAGGTGAAGGATTACTTGGGGAACCTTCTTACACATTCGTGTTGTTATCGTGCATTGTCACAGAACATGCATGGATGCGTTTGATCTCGGCCACGCTATGCCCGCGTTCCTGTGTAGGCGCGGTATTTCGCTGCTTTCACGCTAAGGAACCCCCCTTGTGGTCAAGGTTTTTATCTGGGGTGCCGCACTATACGGCGTGTCTCATAATGAGACCGTGGTTACGAGACTTCGTAAGAGCCAATGATTTCAATTTAAATAATGGACACGGATGTGCAAACGCACATAGCGTGCGATCTTCGGTGTCCGCCATGCGTTCTTTAATCTCCAGGTTCGAGCCCGCGTACCGGCGGATTCTTCCAAACGTTGTCACGTGCTTTGCACTATGCAGCTGAAATGGGCCGCTGAGCTCTGACGCGTACCGCGGTCGATACGAATGCGCGTGCGCGCACAGTTAAGCATCTAGTTTCCAAAGCGCGTTTATCTTAATGATATCTGGGGTTTAACGTCCCAAAACCACGATATGATTATGAGGGACACCGTATAGTGGAGGGCTCCGGAAATTTCTGCCACCTAGGGTTCTTTAACGTGCACCTAAATCTAAGTACACGGGCCTCAAACATTTTTGCCTCCAACGAACGTTGAAGTGCGGTGTTGAAGTGCGCGTTAACGTTGAAGTGCGGCATTCCTCCATGAAGTGCGGTCTGTCAAAGGAATGTTTTGTACGCCGTTGTTTTGAGCGCGCTGCTCTGAAATGTCCCTTATTTTTCGACTGCGGGTTCAACTTTCAGTCGACTTATCTAGTATTCCGTCCTGCGGTTATATCTCGTGTCCGTTGCTCGATGCCGGACTGATTTTTTTTTTAAATTACAAAGCCTGCCCTTAGGCATAGCTATCCGTGGTATCAAAAGTGCACATCTCTCCTTAGCACTATATTGCTTTGTGACAGGTGCGTCTAAGCACTTGACATTTCGGCCGACGCCACCGACACGCAGCTGTGCGTTTCTTGTCGACATCGTTCCGCACGGCCTCGTATTGCTGCTCTTATCCGCGCGTAACCCACAAAAATGGCGTCACTACGTAGACATCCTTCAGGCCGTATGCCGCGGAGGTCTGTGTGTCTTATGTCTCGGCGATAATGCATCCATGTGACATGCAAGACGTCACAGCTATAGCGTGCGAGAAGGTACACCTAACGTTAATAAAAACGAATTAGGAAAAGAACAAAAAGCAGAGCGTTAGGGAGAAGTCAACCGTGTAATAATAGCAGAACGTTTTCATTGTCCTATAGCCCAGTGATCGTTAATGATAAACTAGCATTTAAACATTTAATTATAGTTGACACCACTATGTCAGTACGGGCTGCGTGGCCCACTGCTTGTAGCGGTGTGACACTCACACACAAAAAAGCAAAGAAAAAAAAGTGCGAAAACTAGCGACGATGATTGTCAGTGCATGCGAATAGCCGTATACCATTCAAAAAATTCTCTGTATTAAATTAATGGTGCGCGGGGTGGTGTATACGCTTGTCGCAGTGAATGAACTTATACAGCGGTTGTTGTTTTTATTGTGTAATTTCGCAAAGAAGAGAGCTGCTATGAAGCGCATCTGCAGCAGTGGTATGGGCGCACAGCGTGCGCGTCTCGAAAATATATGTGCCTCTCGAACTGTTAGCTTGACGGTGATGAACGCGCTCGGGAACGTGTGTAATCTTCTGATGTCACCCTTTGCAACAACCGAATACACGAAGGCCGGTCCTGGAGGTGGCGTAATACTGAGCTGACAACTGTTGAGACCGACGAAGCATGGCGCTCAAAAAAAAAAAAAAAAGAAAAAAAGAAAGGAAAAACCACCGAAGGAGGCATAACGTTGTTTGCTTCATTAAAGGAATTATGCTCTTTATGGGACATATATTTCTGGGCGAAACGTTACAGGGAACCCGAGTAGCCACTAAACGCGTCATGTTGATGACGGTGTCGCGATGTGCTGCCAACTCAGATAAGCACTGCGTTTGCCACTAATACACGATCAGGGGTATCTATGTATTCAGGATAATGGAACAACACAAACCATCTGAGTTTAAAATGAAATTTAGGTGTCAGGGGTCCTTTACTTATGGAAGCCAAAAGAATACTGGGGCCACCAATCTCGGTCTGTCACTTTCATGGATGCGATTTCATTCGCGAGGTTTCGCGTGTCCGGGCACCGGATGGCACCGGTGCCTATATGTATATGAGGAACAGCGTTCCTGGCAGTATACGAAGACAGCGAGCTCGGCACTGTGCGAGGAATGCTGATCACTATCAGACGCCGACGCATCCGGTGCCGTGTAACGCGAAATCTCGCGAAAGAGATCGAATTTCCGAACCTGGTCAGCCGAGAATGCTGCTCCTGGGTGCTTCTTCATGTGGCTGCTAACAACATACACTTCGTTTTGTCCGCGCAGAAGGCTTTGCTTGAATGCGTGCTAATTGGGACGCCATATATATATACACACCCGCGCGTAACTTATGAGCTGGCTTGCACCGTTAGTTATGAAGACGTACGCCAACCAATTATGAAACGAACAGTGTTGTCAGTGACGCAGGTCGGCCAGTGACATAAGAGTCATGACGAAGAAAGAGCCTTGCGAATTTGGTCCCAGAGATGCCGCAAGATTTCCATAGAGCTATGCAGATCTCTCGCAAGTTCGCTGTGACATCGCGTGAATGACAGTTCCGTCATGTATTAGAGCGTTCACAGACGTGGCTATCTTAGTGCTGCTGTCAGGACGTTCAAAAATCGTATACGTAGCGGTCAGAAATGTGGTAAGAACCTCGTATGAGCCGTCATGTATATATGAAACGCAGTGCGTCGCGTTATGGCGGGTGGTTGTTGTCGAATTCACCTGAGAATCGTAACTGTGCGTCCTCTCGAGGAGTAATGGCGGATGCTAATATACGTCTACTGCAAGTACAGGATGAAGCAGGAAAAAAAAAAAGATTGCTGATCCCTCCGTCATAGGAACTGGTATAGCACGAAAGTGAAACGCGTCGTCACAGAAGTAGTTGATTGTTTATAGTGCATTGGTATATGAGAGCTTGTACAATGCCTATTGTTGTTTGGCAGATATATAGCACCGCTTGATGCGGACGCACCCACGTTGATGCCTATCCGCCTCGTGCGCTGCTGCTTTCAGTGGTACTGGTGGCGCCACCAACGGCGGACGGTGGCGATAGGTGGATATGCGCGGCTTATAGAAGCCGTGGGTAAAGCGCCTGTTACTCTCCGTTTTTCTATTCATGTTTCATTCTGGTTTGTTATTTGTACTGCCGACGCTGCTCCACAACCATGCCGTCTGTTACGTCGATTGTTCTATATTATTTGTTTTAAAATGACAGGCCCGTTTTTTATGCGTGCGCGCGATGCACTGCGTACGTTTCTTACGTGCATGTGTCCAAGTTGTTTGCGTGATCTGTTAACACAGATGAAATAAAAATTGTTGCAGTACAAAACAGCATTCTTGTTTTATTGAACACCCCAAACAGTACAACAACAATGACTATTACGGCTGTATGCCTGCTTAAGAAACGCACAAAAGACACGCGATTTTATCTTCGCCCTACACTCGTAGCACTCAACTAGGCCAAGAAAACCAACATCTAACTTGCTGAATGTTTTAACAGCCGTCACACAGCTGCATAATAATGCGTGAAAGTACTGTAGCAAATGACCAACAAACATTCACACAGCGTTTTTTTTTTTTGGTCACAGACCGTATTAACATATGAGGAAGTTCTAACTGCATTGCAATCACATATTTCGGAATATCTAATCACTTTCACCATTGAAGCCACAATCCTCTAACACATGCGCTTTAAATTGAGCATGGCATTACTCAGACTTATAAAGGAAATGCGCACGCGTGGCATTACTCAGATTTATATAGGAAATGCGCACGCGTGCAATGTATCTCGTATGCTAGATTCTCCTTTGGTACGTGCAGCTCAAAATAAAATGCGATTCTAGAAGTAATGTTCGTGGAGTAGCGAGCATATAGCAGGACAACTACTTACGGCTTCACTTACCTTTGCAAAAACGGTATTCCAATTGCAATTCAATATTAACCGACGCAACAACGATAACAACACGCTTGTTGCACACAGGCGTACCAGGTTGACGCTCGAGGCCAAGCGCGGTATTTTAAGTGTAGCACAATCGTGCGCGTACAGTACGCTAGAATATTCTGGCACAATGTCGTCAAGCTTGCAGTCACTTCAGCGGTTCCCACGATGTAGCACCAGTTGACGTCCTCGCGTCATCAAACTGCTACGACGCCGAGAACTACGCATACAGCTGACTTGGAAAAACGCGGTCTTGCAGGAGGCCATCTTGTCCCGCAACCAACGGACAAAAGTACACAACTGACGCGTCTGAAACCTTGCCGTTGATGAGATGGCAGCTGAACGAAATCAGGGCTCATCGTCCGACGTGTGGCCACCGCCTTAACACAATATTAACGTTGCAACGTTCAAGGAAGACGCGACGAAAGCGACGAGCCCAGCCGGTCTTGTCGGGTGCGCTACAGCACAGTGCACACCGCGCGCTCTCACGGCCACCGAAAGAAATAAAAGAAAGTGGCGAGAGGAGTTAGCTTGGAGCATGGCCAGTCGGTGGAAGCAAGAGGACGTGTTGCGTCGTCGGTGTGGCGTATTGTCGAGAGATGGCGCTAGTTTGTTTTTGCGCAACGAAATCGCAAACTTGATTCAAAATGCATGGGATCCTATGGGGGGTTGGGAGAGGGTACATCCGCCTTAGCCGAGCGGTGGCGCCACCATACCGATGCACGAGGCGGATAGTGGCACATTTCCGTACCGACGACTAACGTCCATGATCATGATTTAACCCTTACGGTAGCTGAAG
The DNA here is from genome assembly GCF_013339695.2 of Rhipicephalus sanguineus. Lineage (NCBI taxonomy): Eukaryota > Metazoa > Arthropoda > Arachnida > Ixodida > Ixodidae > Rhipicephalus > Rhipicephalus sanguineus. The sequence goes on along the minus strand of NC_051176.1, from coordinate 222,772,654 downwards.
TTGTCAAAATATACCTGGACACCGCAAATGGTGAATTCCGCGAAAAGACGGCATCAACAAGTACATAGGAAACACTGGTACTCGATATGCACACCTTTAAAGCATCGTGAAACGCGAAGGGAAACGCGACGAGCGTAGTGTCTTCCCTCTAGCCTGCATGGCCGTTAGTTCTCACAGGGCGAGCGGGGAACGCGGTGTGACAGCCAGGCGAGCGTCGTAGAGCTATTTTTCTACATGGATGGATGCTATGAACGAGGCTTGGGCTAAAGCCGCCACCTCGCGGTTTGTTAAAGCGTTGACGAAATTACACTTCGCCTTTTGGAAACGCGCCGAATGGGACGGTCGTAGCAACGGCGCGTTGCCGGAGCTAATTGCGGAGGCAAAGAAGTTTTTTTTTTTACGAGCATTATGGCACACTTGTTACCGCCCCGTTATAGAGGGAGCGCTCATAGCATCCATCCATCCATCCATCCATCCATCCATCCATCCATCCATCCATCCATCCATCCATCCATCCATCCATCCAAGAGCACTGGGAGAGGAAAGTGTGAAAGATAAAAGGCGCTTTCATGTAGCCTCTGTTATGTGTTTGGCGGTAGCTCAGTGGGCTAAACGCCCGCCAGCCATCGTCGCGGACCGAGAGGTCGGGGGTTCGACTCCTGTCGAACGGAACTTTTTGTTTGTCATCTGATGGCGTTCATTTTGCTGACGTATATCCGTGACGGAGATACGTCATGAAAGTCTTGGTGGACCCCGGCATAAAATACTCTCGTGCTGAAAAAAAAAAATCGCGCCCTTACGCCGCCAGCGAATGACTGTCCATATATGTATAGAAATACTGGCGATGATTTTTAGTCTTGGACCCGGTGACTTAACGGATCACGTGTCGTTCTGGCAGTTCGCGGATATCATCAGATAGTGGGAAATTCTCGTCCATATAGTTATGGTAGTAAGGGTATTTGTATATTACATGTTATTATTGCCTCCTGAAGTGAAGGAAAGCAATCGGACCCCTTCATTCAAGGGATCGTCGCGACCAGTAACAGGCGCGAAGCCGGGAAGAAACTCTGTAGCCCCTCGTACCGTTCGTCATGCATACAAAATATACATATGTCACCATGCACACACGCCCCGATGCAAGTTCTTTCATCGCCCTTTCTATTTGCACTCTAGAAACATAAACCAGTGCTGAGAGTCATGCTGTTGAAATTAACGGTCGTTAGGCAAATACGAAGCTCTTCAAAAACGTCGATTTGATTAACATGAAACTCCTGTAGAGAAGGTAATAGAACTGCTGCCTACAATAATCTGCGGTGTGGAAGTTATGAAATAAACGAGAAACTCTTCATTTCTTGTACGTCCATACATCCTTCTCATCTTTCAGTCCCGCTTCCCCCAGTGCAGGATAGGTAACTTAAGCTCAGCCTGGTTGACGATAATGATTATATTCTTTCACATACGAAAGTTTGAATATGTAGAGTATTAACTGATGATTAAACAGAAAAGAATAGCAAACATACAAAGGAAAGAGTGAGTGAGTGAGTGAATAAACTTTATTAAAAGTCCGGGCGAGCCGGGGGGAAGAGGGGATTAACCTCTGTCCCGTCCCACTCTCCATCGATGCCGCAGAAGGAAAGAGTGCAATAATTATTTACTTGTGCGTTCAGACCAGACAGTTAAATGGTTATCCTGACGAGAAATTAGGATAGTGTTACCCAATGTGTTTCTTCTTTTCTCTGTTCCGTGTTTTCTTTTTCTTCTTTGAAGGGCACAGTCATTTATAGGGAGTTACTTTTCAAGATCATCGGTTCAAGTGGGCGCTTTGTGTCAAGGCTACAACGGCCGGCGCTTAATCGGGCTTCTGTGTGGGGCCCTTTGCTGAAAGCGAACGTCGTTGGACCGCGTTTGTAAAGGGCGAAATATACGCACTGGACGAGCTTAAACGCTGGCGTCCTTCGGCGTGTGGTCCGACGCGCCGGAAAGATACCGCGTTGCGCAATGCGTCGGCTTTCTGTTGACGGCAGCTCGTCCGCTAGCAGCAAAATGTACGGGCACAGGAATATTATCGCTGCATCCCGTCTGTCTTGGAGCAGGGCGTCCGTACACAACATATCTTATCGCTCGTATGCTTGCGGCCTACTTAACGATGGATTAATGAGCGCCGCCAAGTCGATTTTGTAATGATGCGCGGTATTCGCTCGAGCTGGCCACTGCGACGTACCTCCTATTCAGATCGTGGCTTTTAGCACCTGATTCACTAAGCACATAGCAAAAGCAGTGTCACGCGAGGCTACTGATCATGAGTGCATTAGTTTCCAGTATAATAATAATTGTTGGGGTTTTACGTCCCAAAACCACGATATGATTATGAGGGACGCCGTAATTGAGGGTTCCGAAAACTTCGATCACCTGGGGTTCTTTAACGTGCGCCCAAATCTAAGTACACGGGCCCGGTAGAGCTCACACTACGAGAACAGCTAAATACGCAGCCGTACGTAGTAAGGAGGGGGGGAGGCAGGGAAGGTAATAATATAGTTGTTGGGATTTTACGTACTAAAACCAGCAGGGGAGTTAAGTGTGTGTGTGTGTGTGTGTGTGTGTGTGTGTGTGTGTGTGTGTGTGTGTGTGTGTGTGTGTGTGTGTGTGTGTGTGTGTGTGTGTGTGTGTGTGCGTGTGTGTGCGTGCGTACGTGCATGCGTGTGTGCGTGTGTGTGTGTGTGTGTGTGTGTGTGTGTGTGTGTGTGTGTGTGTGTGTGTGTGTGTGTGTGTGTGTGTGTGTGTGTGTGTGTGTGTTCACCGCGAAGAGCCTCCAGAAGGTGAGGTAAATTTCGAGTAATTGTATGCATAATGCATTAACTAGTCTAACATGTTTACGTAAGTCGCATTGCGTAACTAAATACAAAAAGAAAGCACCGGAGGTTGATCTATCCGATCTGTCAACTGGTTTACGAATTAACTGTTGCCAAGTGATGTTTTCGTGTGGAGCGGGACGCAGTCGTTCTTTCCAGCTTTGAATGCCGCGACCACCCGTCCTCACTCATGTGCACCGAAATGCGATATTTGAAATACGAAGATTACATTCGCGAAGAGGTTCTTTTCTGCAAGATACTCTTAATAAATATGTGTGTTGGAAAAGTTGGCATCATGGGCACTGATGCCCGCTACTCAGGCAAACAGTGCATAGATAAGATAGGCCGGCTGAAACAAACAAACGAGCCTACAAGATGAAAACAGTGTACAGTAAATACTCGCCGGCTGAAACAAACATTAGAAACCATCTTCAGCGCTAGCAGACAAGGACGAAGGAGAGACGACACCACAATGCGTCTCTCCTTCGTCCATGTCTGCTGGCGCTGAAGATGGTTTCTAATTCAGTATACCAACAAGCCCAAAAAATGGCAATCCTGAAACAAACACACAAACAAACAAGATAAAGTGCGTTAGGACGCTACTCAATTGGTTTAGACTCTCGTGACATCGGTTTTCCTTTATCAGAAACGATGCTGTATAGTAACCACGTGTCTGTTTGCCTTTTTGCAAGAGACTATGTTCCACGGCATGGGACAGAAACTCGCGACGTAGATAATGGGTGAACTTGTAAGCAGTTTCAGCATACCTAAATACCGATCCTTATAACATTGGAGGCAAACCTTGCAGATCAATTTCGCCGCTTGGAATTGCAGTCATTATGGTATTTCTGGCACGATGGGAAACTGCATGGACGACTGAGCTTTGTCGTGGATGCAGCCCTCTTTTGCTCCTTCACACCAGCAATCAAATTCTGGGGCAAAACTCGCGCCTTCACACGCTGCCACCGCCACCGTTTCGTCTCTACGTCGGATATGTGACACGAGACGTTCCAAACTTGATGGTAACGAATGCTTACGTACAATTAAGAGTTGAACGTATTGCTATGCACCGCACCCACTTCTAGGACCTCGTGAGCTCGGTTCATAGACACGGTTTTCCGTCGTATCTTTCAAACTATACACGTCAACCAGTCACAACGTAGGATTGCCCCAACGGCGATCTGAGGTGCGCGCATCTGTTTCTCTCAACGCTGCCATGGAAATATGCAGAGGAGGGGCAGTAAATACGGAGCAGGAAATGGTTTACTGACGCCGGAGTAGTAATGTGCGAGTAGTAATGCCACCCACTTCTAGGACCTCGTGAGCTCGGTTCATAGACACGGTTTTCCGTCGTATCTTTCAAACTATACACGTCAACCAGTCACAACGTAGGATTGCCCCAACGGCGATCTGAGGTGCGCGCATCTGTTTCTCTCAACGCTGCCATGGAAATATGCAGAGGAGGGGCAGTAAATACGGAGCAGGAAATGGTTTACTGACGCCGGAGTAGTAATGTGCGAGTAGTAATGCCACCCACTTCTAGGACCTCGTGAGCTCGGTTCATAGACACGGTTTTCCGTCGTATCTTTCAAACTATACACGTCAACCAGTCACAACGTAGGATTGCCCCAACGGCGATCTGAGGTGCGCGCATCTGTTTCTCTCAACGCTGCCATGGAAATATGCAGAGGAGGGGCAGTAAATACGGAGCAGGAAATGGTTTACTGACGCCGGAGTAGTAATGTGCGAGTAGTAATGCCACCCACTTCTAGGACCTCGTGAGCTCGGTTCATAGACACGGTTTTCCGTCGTATCTTTCAAACTATACACGTCAACCAGTCACAACGTAGGATTGCCCCAACGGCGATCTGAGGTGCGCGCATCTGTTTCTCTCAACGCTGCCATGGAAATATGCAGAGGAGGGGCAGTAAATACGGAGCAGGAAATGGTTTACTGACGCCGGAGTAGTAATGTGCGAGTAGTAATGCCACCCACTTCTAGGACCTCGTGAGCTCGGTTCATAGACACGGTTTTCCGTCGTATCTTTCAAACTATACACGTCAACCAGTCACAACGTAGGATTGCCCCAACGGCGATCTGAGGTGCGCGCATCTGTTTCTCTCAACGCTGCCATGGAAATATGCAGAGGAGGGGCAGTAAATACGGAGCAGGAAATGGTTTACTGACGCCGGAGTAGTAATGTGCGAGTAGTAATGCCACCCACTTCTAGGACCTCGTGAGCTCGGTTCATAGACACGGTTTTCCGTCGTATCTTTCAAACTATACACGTCAACCAGTCACAACGTAGGATTGCCCCAACGGCGATCTGAGGTGCGCGCATCTGTTTCTCTCAACGCTGCCATGGAAATATGCAGAGGAGGGGCAGTAAATACGGAGCAGGAAATGGTTTACTGACGCCGGAGTAGTAATGTGCGAGTAGTAATGCCACCCACTTCTAGGACCTCGTGAGCTCGGTTCATAGACACGGTTTTCCGTCGTATCTTTCAAACTATACACGTCAACCAGTCACAACGTAGGATTGCCCCAACGGCGATCTGAGGTGCGCGCATCTGTTTCTCTCAACGCTGCCATGGAAATATGCAGAGGAGGGGCAGTAAATACGGAGCAGGAAATGGTTTACTGACGCCGGAGTAGTAATGTGCGAGTAGTAATGCCACCCACTTCTAGGACCTCGTGAGCTCGGTTCATAGACACGGTTTTCCGTCGTATCTTTCAAACTATACACGTCAACCAGTCACAACGTAGGATTGCCCCAACGGCGATCTGAGGTGCGCGCATCTGTTTCTCTCAACGCTGCCATGGAAATATGCAGAGGAGGGGCAGTAAATACGGAGCAGGAAATGGTTTACTGACGCCGGAGTAGTAATGTGCGAGTAGTAATGCCACCCACTTCTAGGACCTCGTGAGCTCGGTTCATAGACACGGTTTTCCGTCGTATCTTTCAAACTATACACGTCAACCAGTCACAACGTAGGATTGCCCCAACGGCGATCTGAGGTGCGCGCATCTGTTTCTCTCAACGCTGCCATGGAAATATGCAGAGGAGGGGCAGTAAATACGGAGCAGGAAATGGTTTACTGACGCCGGAGTAGTAATGTGCGAGTAGTAATGCCACCCACTTCTAGGACCTCGTGAGCTCGGTTCATAGACACGGTTTTCCGTCGTATCTTTCAAACTATACACGTCAACCAGTCACAACGTAGGATTGCCCCAACGGCGATCTGAGGTGCGCGCATCTGTTTCTCTCAACGCTGCCATGGAAATATGCAGAGGAGGGGCAGTAAATACGGAGCAGGAAATGGTTTACTGACGCCGGAGTAGTAATGTGCGAGTAGTAATGCCACCCACTTCTAGGACCTCGTGAGCTCGGTTCATAGACACGGTTTTCCGTCGTATCTTTCAAACTATACACGTCAACCAGTCACAACGTAGGATTGCCCCAACGGCGATCTGAGGTGCGCGCATCTGTTTCTCTCAACGCTGCCATGGAAATATGCAGAGGAGGGGCAGTAAATACGGAGCAGGAAATGGTTTACTGACGCCGGAGTAGTAATGTGCGAGTAGTAATGCCACCCACTTCTAGGACCTCGTGAGCTCGGTTCATAGACACGGTTTTCCGTCGTATCTTTCAAACTATACACGTCAACCAGTCACAACGTAGGATTGCCCCAACGGCGATCTGAGGTGCGCGCATCTGTTTCTCTCAACGCTGCCATGGAAATATGCAGAGGAGGGGCAGTAAATACGGAGCAGGAAATGGTTTACTGACGCCGGAGTAGTAATGTGCGAGTAGTAATGCCACCCACTTCTAGGACCTCGTGAGCTCGGTTCATAGACACGGTTTTCCGTCGTACCTTTCAAACTATACACGTCAACCAGTCACAACGTAGGATTGCCCCAACGGCGATCTGAGGTGCGCGCATCTGTTTCTCTCAACGCTGCCATGGAAATATGCAGAGGAGGGGCAGTAAATACGGAGCAGGAAATGGTTTACTGACGCCGGAGTAGTAATGTGCGAGTAGTAATGCGCGTGGCGCCAACTTTCACCGCAGACCCCCTCCTACTTGTTGATCGAGTCCGAGAGTTCTCAATCAGCGGATGCAATAAATGCAAAAATGAAAATGAAACGATGACGTGTTTATCACAAATACCTGACTTTAGTCCCCGATATTCCGGAGGTAAAGTTGGGAGGTAAGCAGTTCTTATTTTTGAATGCAACATCAGGGGTGCTCGGCCACCATTATCGTCAAAAACCTGCGTGACCATAACCATGCACTATAAACAATGACGGGACAGGTCCGACCAAGTAAACATATATGGGGCAGACTTGGAGCCCCCTTTAGATAGGGGGGGGGGTGCCCCCCCCCCCCCCAATCCCCTTTCGCTCACGCCTTATCCACTGTGTCAACCATCGCCAGTCCGGCCAGCATAATTCCCCGTTTCCTCCCTTTCTTTCCTCCAACCACAGATGGCAGTCCCTTTTTCTACAATCAGGCGCGATCAGACGCAGTTCAATTGTACGTCTTAAAATGGGCAGCGCGAAAAAAACGAGGACACTAGACGGACACAGTGTTGTGTCTTCGTTTTTTCGCGCTGCCCATTTCAAGATGTATAACCAATTCTAACTAGCCCAGGTGTCGATTATTCTGCAGTTTAATTAACCTTTCCTCTGTGACATTCCCAACGCCAAAGGCTTCAGCCATGGGTAACTGCGTTTCCTTTGACACCCGGGTGGGCGCTATGACATGCTAGCACAAATATAGCCCGTTTTTTATGTACTATTTCCATACGCTTGGCACGTATGGTCGCCATAAGCAAATGTTCGCCTATAACACCGTGTTCTTAGAAATCTTAATCTCGCTTACAACACTAGGTAACAGTACTATATGAATTATTGCAAAACTTATTTCGTCTTGCGTTATTCTTTGCTGTTTGGTATACTTCCATCCCTGACTTCCCCTTCGCATCTGTCTGCGTCTCTAACTTTTTTTTCTTCTCCTCCACACTGAGTGAATGCTTTCATGTTGTATTGAACCATAATGACGCGAATATTTCACGTCCGCGTGAGGACGATCTCAAATGCGGATAACCTCAGGACCTTAAATACCATCCCGTGATTAAACTTAACCAGCAGTTGTTGCCGCACCTACTTTTAACTTTGTTCGTCTAAAAAGCTTAGGTTACATGTGCGCACGATTAAGCGCTACACTTATGTGCCGTTGGATGTTATAGATTGCTTTGGAAATCAGGCTATATATATCCAACCAGAACATGGCGACATTTTTCGACGCGCGTCTCGCTATGAATCAAGCGAACCGACACTCCCTTTAGTCAGGACTATCGCTGTATTCCTCGCAATTTAAACTGAGTGAGCGATGGCAGCGTCTTCCGCTGTACGAGCCGTAGAGAAAAACCTCCTTGGCCTTGACCGACGCTCTTCCGTGGCCCCATGCATTTCACCCGCTGAAAGTGCGCAGAAGAGCTGATGGCTGGATCGAATAGTTGGTAAAAAAACTGTGACTGTGCCGCTCATTAGACTATGCGAGGTTCTGTGAACGCCTTCTTTGTCCCTATATCCGCACTATAGACTTTATCTGCCTGTTGGAATGCTGAACGAGAGAGTTGCAGGCATAAACCACAGCATAAACCGAGCTGCAGTGCTCGTTTCACGTGCGTCGTGTCAACAATATCGTAGCGATTGAAGGACTCGCATGTCGTGTTTTTCTGGTGTGGGAAGTACGCATACGTAACGATCAAATATTAAGAAATCGCGAATCGTGATATTCTGTGGCCTACGGAACGTCTGCATATGTCGTTAGGAATTTTTGAGCGCCTTGCAGCTTGTTTTCGACTGGCTTACGTGCGGAATTTTTGGTTGTGTATTTCAGTTTTGCCAAATGTACGGGGCTTAAACGAGTTGGATGCTTAGTCCCAACCCGACTCGACGTAATATTTTCTGTGAAATATTTCTTATGTGGGAGCGCTCGCGTACTCCCCTGAGCTAATGCGTAGCATACTGATGAAGGATTTCGCGATAGAGCCAATCGTATAGCTTGAAATTGGAGGATCAGTCTAAACTTGGCAAAACTTGGCATTGCGAACTTTCCAATGCACTCGTAAATTTTCAGTTCGTGCGTCTCAGTTATAACCTTGACGAATAGGTCAGGATTACAATATTTTTTCAGCGACCATGGGGTTCTCATACTTTTCCTCACGAGTGTTCGTGTGCGCGCGCATGTTTCTTTTGCATATTACGTGGCAACCATGCTAAGGACAAGTAAAAAAGAAATGGAGGCTCGTAGGAAAACGATGCGATGCACTGACTGACAAGTGACAACCAGTTTACTTGTTTTCACAGACAAACATTTAAATGCGCTTAAACATTTTCCTCAGAGACATAATAAAGTGAAAGCGTGGAAAGAGGGGCAGGAGAAGAGGTCGTGGGTCGCACACACTTTTAATAGCGCACAAACAAGATTAACGTATACGCTTGCGTGTCTCTCCTATATATGCTAATCCCTCGTTTGTGCGCTGCTATTGGACGGCCACTCGAATATTCCAGAAAAAACATCTAAATCTCAAATTTTTAACAACGTGAAATATGAAGTCGGCGTGAAGTTCGTCTTGGGTGAGGGGGAGCGTAAAAAAATACAGAAGTTTTTTAGTTGACACGCTCATGTAATGCCGTTCATGAGGAGGTTGTAAATGAGAAACAACTTTAATTTTTCTCGAGTACCATGGGAACAGCATGAAATATGGAAACAGCATTCACCATGCGCGCAGATGGTTGTATTCGCTGAGCGAGATAAATTGTGGTACGATATTACCTTACATTCTTTTAAATGGGTGCAAACGAAGTAGAACTGGCCAAATAGCTGGTTTCCCTAGAATTCGTGTAATACGCTGCCCATTATTAAAGCATACGACGACACTAGCGGCAAGGAACGCGCATGGCAAGTCAGGATGCCGAGAGCGGCAAAGTTTACGAAAAAGCAGCAAGAATGTCGCAAGAATAGGTCCCAGGCTCTCTCTCTCTCTCTTTCTTTTTGGTGGCGGCCGCGAAGCGAACTAATAAATAGCGAGCCGCGTTGTCACGTGATTCCGCAACGTGGCAGTTTTTGTTTATTGTTATCGAAAGAGAGAGAAAAGCAAGAGATAAGGGAAAGGAAGGACTGAACTTCGGAGCCATTTTTCTTTCCTCCATTGATGGTGAGAACGCTTCTCTAGAAGTATCGAGTAATTATGAGGAATCTCGGAACTTCAGGAGAACACAGCCGCTGCGTGCCACAAAACGCGGATCGATGCGACTTTTCGCGGCACGGGTCGACCGCGCGCGTTTTTGCAGTTAGTGTGGACTAGCGCGGTTAGTGATGATTAGCACAGTTAGTGGATAACTGTAAGTTACGCAGTAGTACTGTCTCGTATACAGTCCATTCGGGAACGGTTTCCTTCGCTCAACAAGCGCAGCTCTCCTGCATGCTGCGAAAGATCGGGACGATCACTTGTATTTGTCTCCTAGGGGTACATTTTTGCTGGGCGAGATGGTGAAACAGATCTATTAGAAGAAAGAGCTGGAACTAGCGTCCCTCGCTTCCAATATACTAGCAGTTTCTCTTCTCTCTAGATTCGCTAAAGTGTTGCAAAAGCCCCGGGATGTTGTTTTTAATGTTGTTTTAGAATGCATTGTGGTGCGTGTGCACGCGCTGCTGTATGTGGCCATTACATGTTTTTTTTTTTTTTGTAATTTTGACGTATCCGGAGCGCACCAGCATGAATGTTTTAGAACTTGCCCCCGAGCATTCTAAATGTAGCATTATTAATTAATAATTCATTCTTTTATTTGTTAACACCAAGACGAAATAAATTAGAGCCTCGTCACTTTGAGATGTGTCGTTCTAACAGCCGGGAGACCTGGCCTTGTCGCCATATGTCACCCGCCTCTCTTTTTTCTTCTTTTTTTTTTGTCCATATGGTTTCCTGTAACCATTATGAGCATAACCTTTAAAGTTCCGTTCATTTTTCCAAGGTAATCGAGGTAGCTTGTGTCCTTGAGCTTACGTTTCTCGTTCATGATCTGTCTCTGAATTGGTTTTGTGTGGACGTGCTGCGTCATGTGGACTGCGATAAAATATTCCCTTCAGAAGCCGTGTACGCACATTTGTTTACGCAATTTATTTTTTTTCCCTCTTGTGACCAGGGATGGCGTACAAAAAAAAAAAAAAACATACATTGAGCTTTGGGTAGATTCTGCCCGCTTCCTAATTCAATTTGTATTAATTTAACTTGCGGTACTTGCGGTGTGCTGCACATTGTTAGTGCTCATAACTTTACCAAAAGAGCTACCACGTTTGACAGGAAGTTCGAATGTTGCTGATGACAGCAATGACGAAAGAATAATCGTCGGTGAGTCACTTATATTTATGCAAACGTGCAATATAGCCGGCTGAACAATAAATATATATTTATTTGCTCCATAATTATTATGGCTCACCAGAATATGTACAGGTCACCGTTACTAGACTAGGTCTAGTAACGTTGGTACAAGGCAACATCCTACCACATTTTAACTTTCTTGTAATGTAGTGTCCGGCGCCTTGTAATAAGTTATTTGACACATTCATCCCGTGCATCATAATTCGTACCAGATGAAGATAGAATACTTCTTTTCCACGTATGACATGACCTGAGTTGCGGTTGCCTGTTGCTCTGAATGGTAGCGAAATGGACGGCTCTACTCTCCTGTACGAAAAAAAGAAAGAGTAATTCTAATAATAATAAAGAAACCCTCGGCTAGAAACTTTCCTGTGAAGTATTTCACACCGTGCGACATTTTTCTAAAGTCTGTCACCTCGTTATTTTTTTTTTCACTCTTAATTGAATAGCGTGACATGCAAATTATCTTATCGGACAGTTACTGGAGTCATCGACGATTTTGTTCTCCACGCTGTAATTTGGGGCTTAGCCGTTCTCCGTCAGTTTTATTATTCTTGTCCTTATCGCTTTATCTTTATTATGCGGGCCCAGCCGTGAAAAGACGAGCAGTGACCAAAGTCAGATGTAGAACCTATCAGTGGCCGGACGGAACTAGCCTTCGGCAGTTGATTCCTTGTGAGCAGCGAGCGCTGCCGTATCCCAAGATCGATGCTATCTTAACATCGTCCAACGACGCTCGAAGTACGTACTGTGTGTCTAGCCCTATCATCACTTTCCGTTGCACTTTCCGTGGACAGCGCTACGTTCTGTCAAAGGATCACTTTCTGCTCACTGATCTGGTGTTGCCTGCATGAACAATGGTCCGGAGCGAGTGCCCGAGCGAAACGTCGCCCCTTCTGCCCAAGTCTCCTGACATTCAGCAAGACTCGCTTCCAGACAGCCATGCATCAAGAGATGCTGTCCAGCTGAAGAAGAAGCTCGGTCTCGCCGATGGAGTGTCGCTGATCGCTGGCACGATTATCGGGGCCGGCATTTTCGTGTCGCCCGCTGGCGTCATGCGTTATGCCGGATCCATGGGCATGTCTTTGGTCGTGTGGGCACTCTCGGGCACTGCCTGTTTCATCGGGGCGCTATGTTACACCGAACTGGGCACGATGATTCCCATGTCAGGTGGAGACTACGCGTACATCTTGGCCGCATTCGGACCTTTCGCCGCGTTTCTTCAACTCTGGACGATGCTCGTGATAGTGCAGCCGGCCGGCAATGCTATCGTAGCGCTCACGTTTGCGAACTACGTGTTGCGGCCGTTCTACGACGACGTGGACTGCATCCCGCCTCCCATGGCTCTCAGGCTCATTGCAGCAATCGTCTTATGTAAGCACCGAGTGTCTTCGATCAATGGCTACGCGTTCACATGCTGTATGACTTAATCTTACGACTCAGGCGCGGTATTCTGGATGCTTCTCGTTTTATTCTTAACATATGTAAGTTCGTTAACCTGTTCACTGTATGTAGAATGCATCAGCCCATGGTAAATCTCGCTAAAACTCAGCGCGCAATATCTATAGCTCTTCTTTTTTATCGCGAAGTAAAAACTGTCACACTATACGGTGGGTGTTACGATTTATTGGTGTGCTGGTTTCATCACTGTAGGAAACGAATGAATCAGTTACCTTCCATTGGCAGGTAACCGATAAGGCCTCGTCTTTGTGTCCGTCTTCATTTTCGACAATTTGACTTTGTTAAAATGCCATTCCTTGTGCTATGTCGTCTGCTGTGCCGCATGTGGGGCACTGCCGACACCCTTGCTTGGCGTCCGCGTGTGTCCGTGCCTCCTCGTCAGGCGAAGGTCGTCTGATTAGGTGAGCTCGTTCTGTGTGATTAGGTGAGCACAGTCTGTGTGATTTTTCCCGTACGGCATTTACTGTGCATGCTGGGAGACTCTGGTAGTATGCCCGAATAACATTAAGTGCAGGCGTATATACGGATCCATGGTACGGAGTAACCGTTTAATGCTCCGTTTGAGCTTAAGAACATGTATTACGCGTCGGCGTTATGAATATAAAAGTGCAGTAGTCAATCTGAATTCTCATTGTGCCTTTCTAAGATGCATACCTATTCTAATTTCAAGTTTTCTTGCTAATGGTGTTGTCATTCTCCCCCCCCCCCCCCCCGCCGCCCCCCAATCCCATGTTCTTTCTTTTTTTTTGAATAGGTTTACTTACTTTTATCAACTGCTACAATGTCAAGTGGGCAACATTGGTTCAAGATTCCCTCATGTTTGCTAAGGTCATTGCCTTGGTCATCATCATTATCGCTGGTTTTGTGCACCTTGCTCAAGGTAAGTAATTTTTTCTTCTTTAAACGTGTACATAATTATGCTGCATTTAACAGTGGATTAATGGAAGAATGAAGTCATTCTAAGCTGTGCCTCCTACAGAACACACTTGCTTAGGACAGAGTTATAATTAATGCATTGGAGCATGTGTTATTATGAGAGAAGTATTGCAGAGCTTCTTCGATATGGAGCAAGTTGAGCCCAATAGACTTCTGCACTCAACAGCCCAATGTGCTTATGGGATATGTGTGTTTCTCTCTCTCTCTATACTATATATATATATATATAAGTTATTATTATTTCCCAGATGCTATTAGACTTTGCATTACTAGTCTAGTAACTTCAAGTGATGGGCACAAAAGTTTCTGAAAACAAAGCTGTCCATGTGATAAAGGCTAAACTAGTGTGCTGAAGGCCGCTTGGCGCTTTGAACTTGTTCAGCCGAGCTTCTCACAACTAATCTACAGATTCAATTCCACCCTCCTTCTCTTTACGTGTTCTTAAAATAATTTCCCATGCGTGAACTGCAACAAGTGATCCGGCTGCTTAATCTTTGACCCATAGCAACTGAGGCTTGCTGAGGTGGTCCTGTGGCAACACTCTAGCGGATTTATATGTCAGTGGACCACTGTAATGCCTTCCCCTCTTATTCCATGATACTCGCATAGGATATATAACTTTTCTAAACATTGTATAGATTTGGCAAATGTCAAGTTGATACCAAGTAGTGGCTCTAGATTTGCATTTTTATAAGAACCGTAATGTTTCTTGCTTTAAAACCCCCATCATCATTGCATTATTATTATTATTATTATTATTATGATTATTATTATTATTATTATTATTATTATTATTATTATTATTATTATTATTATTATTATTATTATTATTATTATTATACATAATCTTGAGTGTCCTAAATATTTCAGTTTTTCAACTGTGAATGATATTCAGACTGTTAATGCCGATGCAGCTGTACAATCAATAGATAAAACATACTTGTCTTTGTGGGTTAGCTGTGTTCTTTGCTGTGAATGTCTTTTTTTTTCTGGCAGCTTTCATTTTGATCAAGCCATGACGAAGTATAGTTATTCATGGCAGCTTTTGCAATGTAAATCGTTCTTCAAAAACCATAGCGCAATGAAGAACACCAGACAAAGAGACAAGGACAAGCGCTTGTCCTTGTCTCTTTCTTGTCCCGTGTTTTTTATCTTCTGATTTGCAATGTAATGCGCTTCACAAACTACATATAGTGTTACTTCTTTCAAAAATGATGCAAAATCGTCAAGCAAAGAATGCCGCTGGAGCCAACATGTCAACAGTGGGACTTGTCATTTGGCATATCCTTTTTCTTGTTGAAACATTGCTCCAGCAATACTCCTTGTTCAACAATTTCTCATCACTGGAAGCCTCCATCTTCCCCTTAACCAATGTCCTGTCTGGATGTGTTTCAAGAGTCTTGTCTATAGAAGAATTTTGGCATAATCAAAGTCATAATCATGTGCTGTGTACATGTGCTCTCTTGACAAATGGAAAAACTTAGCTTATTGTTGTTTCACTGATCAGGAGAAACGGATATGCAGTGCCAAGTGTGAGGCAATAATAATGGTGTTTCTTGCAATTTGTCCCCTCATGCTGAAACACGTTTATCGACTTCTGTGTAATTAATTTTTAACTTTTTGCATTTTCAGCAGCTTTTAGTGGTATTTAGTGGTATTTAGCTTTTAGTGGCACTTAAGTGTGTACACAGGTGTATTATAATTTCCTTTGCACTGGCATTTACTTCTCTATTTTTTGTGTGTTGCAGGGAACACAGGAAACCTACAGAATATGTTTGAAGGGACAACTAGGGATCCTGGGGTCATTTGTTTGTCATTTTATTCTGGTCTCTTTTCCTACGCAGGATGGTAAGCTGAATAAATTGTTTAAACATTCAAATGCATGCCAACTCGCAGCGTTGAGTTCAAGGTTCTTGTTGCACATGGTTTGGCATAATACAAATGTTGTTGATGTGTTTTGTTGAAAAGCAGTGTTACACACTGTCAGATCCAAGCTTGCAGGACAGCTGACTTAAGATGTGCCAGGCTTCTCTTCTGAAGTGAATATTTTCATCTGCGCTGTACTGTTAAATTGTGTCATTGAAACAACTTTTGCAGTCTTTTCATGAAATTCAGTGAAAGTATGTTATTGTAACACATGAAATGGGTGAACACTATCTGCTCTCACTTTTAAAGATTTTAGGGAAGATTAAAGTCTTCCGTAAGATATAAGCATGTCCAAGAGAGCTTACTGCTTATAAGAATAGAATGTTTGTGATTGTTTTAGCCTACACTCTGATGTCAATGTTTCATCCTTTTTCGTAATGGGAAACTTTGCTTGTTTGTGGCATTTAGATGGGACTTTTTTTTGTTTGTAGGAACTACTTGAACTTTGTAACTGAAGAATTGAAGAACCCTTTTAGGTATGTAGTTGTTTACTTAGTTTTCATTCGAACTTGAAAGTTCTGCCATTTATTTAATTTTTACACATCATTTGGTTGTATATGAATGTAGGAAGAAAATTTTAACATTGCCCATGATAAGACGTCCCCTAATCCTGCAAAGTAGAAATGGTCTTGAAAGGTTTTGAGAAGTTTGGAGATGTGGGTTAGGCCACGTCAACATGTATTTAACGAACAACTTAACCAACTGTTCTAGTGTCTTACTGAATTGCTGTGGCACTAAAACGGGCTGGTTACGTATATATTTGGTAATTCATTGTGACACTGCTTGGCATACAGGATGAATAGAAATGATTCAGAAATGTGCTGAGTCTATTGACTCCATCCTTATATGCTGTCTTTACACTATACTTTTGCTGGGTCTTTATTGCCTCTATCCTTCTTGTGTGAGGTTTTTGCGCTGTACTGTCAGTATGACGTTTTTTCCCCAAACACACTGCTTTTCATAGACAGCAGCCCTGGAACTGCTTTTTTATATGTCCTTTGTACTCCACCTTAACAAAAATATATTGTGGCTTTATTTAGAGCAAGCAAGCACAGTTCCCTCAATAGAGTGACACTTGAATGGCTGAATTACGTTTGCTCCCACAGCTGCTGCCAGTGGTTTGTCTACTCAGCTGTTTTATACATTGTTGCTAAAAGCACAAGTATATAGTTTCAGTCATTTAACATTTCTGTTAATTCAGTGAAATATATAGGCAATGCCACAGACATGTGGTTCTGTCATTCCATATGTGTGTGACATGGTCTGCTTGCAATTATTGTTTTAATATAAGGTATGTGGGAACAAAATGCTACATTGCACCAAGTGCTTTTGAGTTATCTGTCTCTTAAAAAATCTTTTGGTAGACATGCCAGATCACGTAATGAAGGCAACATATGTCACATCTGCAGAATTTTAGTGTTGTGCATTTGTAAGATACTGTGCCAAAAACCTCATTACTAGCAAGCCTCTGAAGGCTAGTTTGTTCCTCCTTACCACTTCTAACATGTGGGGCAGAAACCCAGCAAACAACAAAGAAACTCAAGAAGTTAACGACCCCTCAGCATGCACTGTAATGAAAAAACAATAGGCATAACTCTAAGAGATAGGAGTGGATCAGAGAACAAACAGGGGTAGTTGATATCCTAGTACATAGATATTAGGAGGAAAAAATGGACCTGTGCAGGTCATGTCATCAGCACAGATAACAGATGGTCAGTTAGAGCGTGGGAATGGATACCAAGAGATTGGAAGCATGGCCGAGGATGCCAAAGGGTTAGATGGAGCGACAAAGTTAAGAAATTCGGAGACATAAAATGAAACCTGCTCATGCAAGGCAAGTTGGGTTGGATGTCATTGGGAGAGGCCTTTGTCCTGCAGTGGATATGACATATGCTGATGATGATGCTTGTCTAGAACCACAGCTAAGAGGCTATAGTATCTGATTTGCAGAAGCATTATTATACAGAACTCCATGTTGGCTTGCTGCCATGGAGCTGGGACCACCGGTGCCCATAGGGACGGGCAATTGCTACAGGTTATTTGACGAAGCCATGTAGGCAGCCTCTCGCACTCTAGTTCTGATGTTCCTATGCAATGTTAAGATAACCTTATTATTACAAGCACTTTTACCACGCTTAAATATCTTCTTTCCATAGGAACTTGCCATTTGCTATCTACATTTCATTACCCATGGTGACAATCATATACCTCCTTGCCAATGTTGCATACTTTGTCGTCCTCACTGCTGACGAAGTTCAGTCAGCAAATGCTGTTGCTGTGGTAAGTGCACTCATCACACCACTTAGTTTGAAACCGTTGTCTTTCATATGAATGTGTATCCATTGTTTACGTAGAAAAATGGGCATCAGAAATGCACTATGATTTTTAAAATGAGATAGTAACCAATTGGAAAGCTTGTTTTCTCATAGTTAAAAATAATAAAAAATAATGCTGAAATCCTGTGCATCATAACAATGGTAGTCGTGCCAAAATAAATGGGAAATTTTTTAATTCATCAAGGGAAACAGAACAGACTGGTCACAATCATTAATAGTTGTGTTTGTCCCCATTGTCCTGGCTGGGAGGGTTTGTGGAAAGGTTAACAATGTTTTAATGCGAGAGCGTTAAAGAGTTCGTTGCGCAGAAATTCTAGGGTCGGCGTCGTTGGTTGCTAGTGAAAAATCTTCTTGCAGTGACTGAAAAATTGAGAAATGCAAATAAAATATATAATAAAAGATCTTCGGGTTCGAGTGAGAATCAAACCCAGGCCGTCTGCGTGGCAAGCAGGTGTTCTACCACAGAGTAATGCTATTTCTTGAAACTGCTTCAGAAAAAAACACTATATCAATGTCATGTAGTGGAACGAGTCTCCTTAACGCACGTAATATTGCATGGCAGAAGTGTAGAATTGCGCCAGGCATCAAAACATGTGAATTGCGCAACAAGTGGGTGTTAAAGTCCCACCCATTACGCTCTACATATTAAATCAACATCATCAGCAAATGCATCAACGAAGTGAACAGCTGTGTAGAATTGCGTGTTGCCTTACGGATGTGTAGTGGGCCCTTCGCCGATTTGCAAAAGGAATAATTAGTGGGCACTTAACAACTGTAGTGGCAGTAGGCATTCTATAATACTTTGAAACAGCCAATGTTACGCGCACAGTCGTTCGTTTCCTTACGGCATGGTTGAGGCATGTACCGAGAACTGAAGCCTGGCTAGTAATTGAGAAGGTGATGTGCACAGGGCCCAATTGAGCTATAGTGTTCTACTCTTGAAGGCGAAGCTCAAGCATCCTCCAAGTTTTTAAATTTACAATGTGGTCAATGTTTTGCTGAAATGTATCCATGCGTACTTTTAGGCTGTATACGCATATACTTGCTTGGGAAAGTTTTCATTGTATTTGAAACAATAGCATCCTGTCATAATGGCTGCATATACTTGTGAAGCACATTATTTTTGTCCCTTGGTGTATATTTAGAAATATTCATGAACACATGCATGTATACTAACAAGCAGCTAAGAAACAGGATAAAGACAGGGTAAATTTTTGTTCAGACTTTTATACTAATCTACATTGAAATTAGTAATGTAAGCATCTTAATTTTAGTCTGATGTTTGAATTACAGACATTTGGGGAAAAGATTCTTGGTGTGGTGTCGTGGATTATGCCAGTCTCTGTTGCACTTTCTACATTTGGAGGCCTCAATGGTGGAATATTTGCGTCTTCTCGGTAAGTTAAGTGTATCGTAGAGACACTACAAAAAAACTGAGTCATTCTTTTAATAATTGTGTTTTGCTTTTAAAGTACAATGAGTCACAACTTGCATTCTCTTTATTTCCCCAATACATTTTGAACTGCACGTTCAAATTTTCATAAATGAAGCATAATTTGACTGCTGGACATTCATAAAATATTTCGCAACAATTCTTAAATGGAAAATCCTCATATTATAATTTTTAAAAAATTTATTTATTGATACCTTCAATACCCCAGCTTGGGGTTTTACATGAGGGATGGCCTTTTATTTAGTAACAATGATTCAATGTAAAATTTGAAGGCTTGCGGGTCGAAGTAGAGCGCAGAGTCTCTGGGTAATGCGTTCCAGTCTTCTGCAGTTCCAGTCCGTTGTAATGCGTTCCAGTCCCTTGCAGTTCCAGTCCGTTGTAATGCGTTCCAGTCCCTTGCACACCTACGCTCCTTAAAGAAGAAGCATAGGTGTGCAGCGGTCTGTGCCGGTGGTGGGTAGACTGCTTTGGTGTGATTCGTGCGGTAGGACGGACGATGAGCAGGCAAGATTAATGATGTGCTAAGAGAGGGTATGGTAAAACTTCTGAAAAAGACACACCTTAGATCTAAGGCGTCGTAGTTCCAGGTTATCTAGATGTGCTTCAGATTTTAGTTTTGTAACAGTAGTATGAAATGAGTGATCAGAATAGATGTAGCGAGCTGCGCGGCTTTTGTACTGCTTCAAGCGCTTTAGAAAGGTTAGATTGATGTGGCTCCCAAGCAGAGCATGCATATGCGAACTTGGGCCGAACGCGTGTTTGATAAGCTAATAGCTTGACGGATGGGGGAGCAAGACGCAACTGCCTTCGAAAGTATCCTAATACGCGGTTAGTTTCGTTACAGATGCTTCTGATGTGAGAGGATCAGCGGAAATCGCTAGAAATAGTGATGCCGAGGTACTTACATGAATTGACAGGAGAAATCGCAGCGTTGCAGAGGACGTACTGTGGTAGGAGGTTGCTTCTGCGGGTAAAAGAAACTAGCAGTGTTTTAGTATTGTTCAGTGGCATAAGCCATTCTCTACACCAAGCAGTGATCTTATCCAGGTCCTCTTGAAGTGATCGGGAGTCACCATCACTATGAATAGGATGATAAACGATGCAATCGTCTGTGAACAGGCGTGTGTTAGATGAGATGTTGGCGGTCAGATCATCAACATATATTAGAAAAAGGAGTGGGTCCAAGACGGTGCCTTGGGGTACTCATGAGCGAACAGGGTTTCTGCTTGAAGAATGATTCTTAGCACGAAAAAGCTGCTCCCGATTAGTCAAAAAAGTACGAATCCAGTCTAAAACAAAAGGATTAAGGTTTAAGCGAGAAAGTTTTAAAAGTAGTCCCTGATGTGCCACCTTGTCGAACACCTTTTCGAAATCTAAAAACAGGGCGTCAATTTGAACGTTTAAATCGAGGTTAGAGCTAATGTCATTGATGAACAGCATTAGTTGTGTGTCACAAGAAAAACCTTTGCGAAATCCATGTTTACTAGGAGTGAAAAAGTTGGAACGATAATAAAAACCTAACTGTGTGTGAGAAGTATATTATGTGCTCCATTAGTTTAGAACAAACACTGGTTAGTGAGGTAGGGCGGTAACTATGGCATGAAGATGGCAGACCTTTTTGCAGGACTGGGACAATCTTGCCCACTTTCCAGTCATCCAGTACCTCTCCCAATGATAATGACTGCTGAAAGATATGACATAACATTTCGTTGACGGCGTGTTTAGTTCTTTTTAGAATTTTTTAGTTGATGCCATCGACGCCTGCCGATGACAAAAGCTTTATAGAGTCAATTACATTTTAGACGCCGACAGGATTGAAGGTGATATCAGCCATAGTGTTATGATCATAGGGCGGAAAATCTGCTAGGTTATCAACAGGTTCGTCAGTAAAGACTGAAGAAAATGTGCGGTTAAGTGGTTCTGCAGTTTCACAGTCAGGAATGGGCTCGTTTTGGTCATTGTGCAGGGACGGTGGTTGCAAGTGGTTGCAAGTGATTCAGAATCTTCCAGAATTGTTTTGGGTTATCGTGAAGCATGTTCGGGAGTGTAAACAAGAAAAAAATCACGTTTGGTTTTGCTAGAAAGAGATTCGAATGTTTTTTCTGCAGTGTGATACTTCTGCCATGTGCAGTCGGTGTTAGAACACTTAGCAGCATGGAATAATCTTTTCTTTTTGTTATTCAAGCGTTTTAGTGTTGAGTTGAAGCAAGCTTGATGACTTCTTTTCTGTTATGGTTATTGTAGGCACATGGTGCATTTATCAAGTCATGCATTTTTTTTCTAAACAGGAGCCAGTTTGCATTGATAGAGCATTATAAAAAGTGAGAAAGAAAACTCGTGAAAAAATTTTCTAGTTCTATGTTTATAGCTGCATAGTTTCCTTCTATCGTAGAGTTGTAGTTTTTCTTTTTTTGTGGGGTGCAGCAATTTTAAGAGTAACTGAAGCATGAAGTACAGAGTGATCACTACGGCAGTACATGTAAGTCACTGATGAAAATTTGTCAGGATGAGAAGTAAGGACGAGGTCAAGTATGTTAGATGAATTTAGGCTTTGACGTGTTGGCCTGTTAACAAGGTGTGTCATTTAAACAGTGTTAAATGATGCTTTTTAGTTGCTGCAATGCATGACTAGTTCATTTAATCGCATTTGTTTGATTTCAGTGGAACTCTTCAAAATGTCCACTTGAGTGTTTGGCTCTTGTGCTTCGGAAAGCTTGTTTTATCTTTATGCTTTATGGTACCAAAATGTTCTGTCAATATGCATTTCTTGTTGCCTGCACGGATCGTACATACACTTCTGCCATGAACTGAGTTGATATTATGCAACAAAAACTGGGTGTCAGACCTGTCTAGCAACTTTTGCTGATTTGAGAGCTGCTTTCAGGTCCTGACAGCCATACATGAATGCAGAACCCCATAGGACATGCTGGCTTGAGTGCATTTGCTCTGCAAGATTTCTGTTGTAAGACTAGGGAGTGATTGCTGTCTATTTAATGGTGTTCACACTTAAATGTGCTAGACAAGAATGGCTTGCAGAATGTCATACAGCTTGCCTGAGTTTTGCTGAACTTGAAGCCTTCTACACATCAACATGTGGACAAACAGATCATAATTACAAGTTCGTTTGTTCAACAACTTTTTTCCGCTTTCTTAATGTTTATTGATAAAAATGTGCAAAATTTTTTGACATCCTTGGCTTGAAGTGTCCATACATACAATGCATTAGCATTGTCCCAAATATTGTTTTGGGGCTGCAGTAATGTCTATAGCTAAATGTGGAATTATTTAGCCGTAGAATCAGTCTAGAAAAATACGTAGTCTATACATAAAAGTACATACATAAAATCATACATACCTGCCATGGTCTTCTTGTGGTTATGGTGCTAGACTGCTAACCCAAAGGTTGCGAGATCAAATCCCGGCCGCGGTGGCCGCATTTTCGATGGAGGCGAAGATGCTAGAGGCCCGTGTACTTAGATTTAGGTGCATGTTAAAGAACCCCAGGTGGTGGAAATTTCCAGAGCCCTCCACTGTGGCGTCTCTCATAATCATATTGTGGTTTTTGGGACGTAAAACTCCGGCAATTATTATTAAAATAGTACATAAAAAAAGAGCTAACTTTTGGATTGAAATAAATATAAAAAGTGTATGCCAAATTGTGGGAGAAAAGAAACTGAAAGCACTGCATCCTGATCATAACAAAGCAACACAACTGAGCTCCGCCATACGTACAGCCCATGGTGCTTTTATTGGCATTACAGGTAAGTATTGTCGCACTGAAGATGTGAAAGGAAGGTTGAACTGTTACATACACTTCTTATCACTTGTTTTACTGCAGGAGAGGAGCTCTGTGCAATATCAATTTTACATCACTTAAATATCGCGATGCGGTGTGGGAAACTTCATTACCCCCATAAATAACAACTGTGCACTTCTTAAGACATTGTGTTTGTTCTAGTGAAAAGTCTTCACCTTCTGCTTCTGGATTCTTCTATTATAAACGAAATTCTGCAGTTGAGTGGTCTGGCATGGAGATATCTAGAACATAAGAATTTTTGTATGTTCTACGTCATTCTTTTCGTTACTCGGCTGCACTGTATCTATTATTATTCTACTGTCCCTGACTCCAGATTGCTTTCTTTTTTTCAGCTTATTTTTTGTAGGTGCAAGACAGGGACACCTGCCTACTTGCCTTGCTATGATCAATGTGTCACACTTTACACCAGCTCCCAGCCTAGTCTTCTTGGTTAGTGTAAACTTTTATTGCTTGCTATAAGACGCAGGTTTCATCATTTTTGATGGTTTTCATGAAGTTTTGTGAGCTGTATGACAAGGTTTGTTGGTAGTAGCTTACTGACCATGAGATGCACAGATTTAAGGAGCTTCAAGTTTTTGTCTGCACATGTTGAAGTGGCCCTCCTTACTTGAACTTTTTCTGCCTTTTGCTTTGTAATGAGCTTGCCGTTTTGAATTGGCACAGTCCATGCCGTGTGCTTTTCTGCATTCTTTTAGCTCTTTATGTGCAGTGATGTCTTTGTTGAAAAAGGTCACTAATTGAATGTTTAATTCTTGTAATTCTTGTACAGTGGTGTATTTCGCTAAAGCATGTCTACATCCTTTTTGTTCGCACATTTCAGTTATGAAAACAATAGTATCAAGAAAATGAGGTTTCATTTGTGCATGTGTAGCTCTGATGCTAATCACACTTTTTGTCAAAATTGGTTACTCGAACGACACTTAAAGAGTGGCTTTCCTTATCCACGATACCATTTATGAATGTGCAACACCAAAAAAAAGTTTGCACCTTTTAGGGGTCATGTTTTTACCAGCGATAATTATCTATCTTAAATTGTTGTTTTAAATGGCTAAAAAAGTTCTTTTACACTTTCAGTGCCTTCTTAGCCTGCTGTACCTGACAAACACAGATGTGTTTGTTCTCATAACATACACTGCCTTCAGTGAGGCCATGTTCATAATGCTGTCTGTGGGTGGGCTGCTTTGGCTTCGGATAAAACAGCCAAATACAAAACGACCAATTAAGGTATGTACGTCTGTTGTGATTACATTTATGAGCATTGTAAAATATTTTTATATATACGATGCGATGTCTAAGCTATAAGGAAAGTCTGATTGTTCTCACATACCAAATGCAAACTGCAAATGGTCTAGTTGAACCATTCGTAATTATTACTTGACATCCGGTTAGTTACTTTTTTTAAGCATTGTTATAATTGTCTCAATGGTCAATTTTAAGCTTACATAATGGCAAGCTGCAACAAACTGGGAATACTTTCTGCAACGTATGCTTTGTGCAATCATTTTATCCATCTAAAAAAATGGTACACGTGGCACTAAAATACCATGTGACTATGTACCAGTACTTATTTTATAATACTATCATCCTTCTACAAGTCTAGTAAAGACAATGAGTGGCCTTGACCATCACCTAACTTTGATTAAGCCGGAAAAAGAGCATGCAGCATCCAGTATCATCAGGATGCCATAGTCCAGAGAAGAAATTTAGTGCATGCTGACTATTTGAATGGCATTGGATTTTGTTCTATAGACTGATCCAACATATACATGCACTACAGCGCTGCTTAAAACTTGTGCCTAGTTGGAGTCCCCAAGGACATCATTGCTTTGTGCAGTTATACAAAAGTGAAACGCCAAAATATGACTAGGCTCTAAAGGAAAATTTATTTTCATTTAGGAAAAAGTAGCTTAGCACCCTCCTAAATAATATCCGTTGGAGTCTACGTTTTCATTTTTTTCCCACTGCTTAAAACAACTCTGGAACTTCTCACTGTGGGATGAAGGCTTTTCCCAATAATTTGCGATTTACCCTATCTTGTGTGAGGTGATCCCATATTATCCCTGTGAACTTCTTGATTTTGTCACTCCATCTGACTCACTACCATCGTTGACTCAAGCTGACCACCTACGCATTACGTCTAGCACAGGTCTATTTCTTTTGCTTAATGTCTCCTAGAATATCTGCTACCTCCATTTGTTCTCCGACCCATTCTGCTATCTTCCTGTCTCTTAATGTTATCCCTCTCATTCTCTATTCCATCGCATGCTGCACAGTCCGTAACTTTCTCTCGAGTTTTTTTCTTCTCCTCCAAGTTTCAGTCCCACATGTTATAACTCGCAGTATGCAATGATTTTACACTTTTTGCTTAGGGACAGCTGCAGATCACCTGCATTACTTGGGAATGCCTACCGTATGCACTCCAACCCACCCTTACTCTTCGGTGAATTTCCTTTTCATGAGTAGGCTTCTCTGTTAGTAATTGACCCAGGTATACATACTCTTGTACAGACTTCAAAGGTTGGTGCCAGTCATGCATTTCTTTTGCGAGCCTACTGATCATAATTTTTTTGTCTTTCGCTTATTCATATTTAGCCCTACTTCAGTACTTTTTCAGTTTAAGTATTCAGTCGTCACCATAATTGCTAATGAGCACTATGGCATCTGCAAATCGAAAGTCGTTAAGATATTCTCCGTTATTATTTATTCCCGTTTCTTCTCAATCTAGTCGTTTGAATACTTCTTCTAAGCATGCAGTGAACAACATTGGAGAGATCGTATCTTTTTATTTGACCCCTTTCTCTATCTCAGTTCTATTGCTTTTCTTGTGGAGAATGTTGATATGCCAAGCTTCAAAAATAAGGCTTGCTTCTTCATTGTTAGCTTATGTATAAAAGGGTGCATTCATCAAGTTTTGGTGTGCATTTATAGTTCCGACAATGTAAAAAAAAAACGATGAGATGGCGATCATCCAGTTAATGACCTATTATGCTCAATCTGATGATACAATGGCCTGTCTGCCCTATGCAAGGGCAACTATGTCTGAGAGAAACTTTATAAACTACACTAGTCCGGCATTCTGTAGATTTACTGGTGTGTTCTATGAAACACATGTCAATCCATCGTTAACTTTTCACCGAGTGTTTCTTTTTGTGCACAGTGGTGCATAACTTTTTTTTTTCTAGCTTATTGACAGCTGTAAAAACAATGTTAACTTCGTATCTACTTCCTGATTCTTTAGCCCGTGCAATAAGGAATTAATATAGAGAATACCTGCGACTCTCTTCTTGGTCTTATTGTTTTCTACAACAGTATTTTCTCCAAAACCTGGAGTGAGCGTGACAATTTTCACTGAATATGTCTCTGGAAAAGTTTTTAGAAGGTATCTCAGGATTGCAGAGATGTACATGGTGCAATGTTCGCCTTTCTGGTTCCTTATTGGCTCAACATTTTCTCTCAGCTGGGGCAGCACTAATATATAAACTTCCCCACCTGTTTCCCCTTTCTTACTTTATTCTATCATAATGAAAACCAGCCGATAATGAAGCCAAGGAAGGTATAGGGGACTTTAATTGTACTGTTTTAAGTGTATTGTACATGTATTAATTGTGATGTACATGTGAAGAAAATAAAGAGTACGAAAAGACAACTTGCCGCTGGCAGGGACCGAACCTGTGAAGTTCGGTCCCTGCCAGCTGCAAGTTGTCTTTTCGTCCTCTTAATTTTCTTCACATGTACACCACAATTAATACATGTACAATACACTTAAAACAGTACAATTAAAGTTCCCTATATATTCCTTGGCTTCATTATCCGCAGTTTTTTTTTGTTATTTACATATACTGCTGTCTCAGTTTCTGAGACACAGGTAGCAGGAGTGAGTACTGATGCTCAACACAATGAACAAATACAATTCAACAAAATACATGATTACGCAATTTTTTCGAATTGCTCAGCGCCGAGTCTGCGCAGAGAGCCATCAAGTTCATTCTGTAAATCCACGGTCCGCAGAAAAAAGGAAAACTTAAAACAATCAAGAATAGATCTGAAGGTCATAATATTTAGGGGACCAAATTGTCCGGTACGGCTTGGAGAAGCTGCAGCAAAAGAAATGGGCACTAGGACACTCGAGCCGGTGTGTCAAACAAAGAAACAAGCCCTAGAAAATTCCCCTCCTTCATTTATTCTATCATGTGCTTTATTTGGTACCCTTGAAATTTGACGTCCGACAGAAGTGCTAGAGAGTGATGAAGGAGCAGTAGCAGGATGAGTGGGGCACATTAACTGCCACCTCTTGTTTATCAGACAATAGGAGGAGGGTGTTTTTTTTGTTTCGATGTAACTAATTTTATTGAACCATTTCGCAATGTTTAGCATCTACGGGCTCTTGCATGGGTCTATGGTGTCGTAGGTAGGTCGTAATAGAAGAGGCCTTGAAAGCAGCTGGAGGAATGTTAGGGATATCATTACTTGAAATTCTAGCAGATAGGAAATTATCTAAAAATAATTGAGGTTAGCACATTGGAACAAATATGTGTTATCATAATCCGTCGCATTAGCACTGTGGCTGTCGTATTGGGCTATAAATATTGATGTTGTGTGTTCAGTCTTGGCTGTGGTGGCCACGTTTTTAGAGGAAAAAATTCAAGAGCCCTCCTGTGCATGGATTCCTTGCTCATGTTAACGAACCCCAGGTGGTTGCAATTATTCCAGAGCTTTCCATAACGGTATGGCTAATATATTCAGAGCATGGTTTTGGTATGGAAATATTTCATTGCCAAGTGCCGCATAGTATAACCCCTAGTGGTAGAAGCACTATCATGGTGTGTCGAAGGAGCGGCAACAGAGGGAGCGCGCAGTAGGTAGCTTGCCATGGGATGGCGCATGACTGTGGCGGCATGTTCTGGAGGTGACCTGCATGTGATACATAGCAGACGATGCCAAGGAAAAGCACGACACACTATAAACAAAGCTCCTTTCACACCAGATATCTTAATAATTAATAGTAGTTGCATGCTGTTACCACAATGCATTCATTCTTATTACTGTGCTGATCTGTTGATTGTGGAAACAGTAATCTGGAGTGCATCCACCATGTGTCTGCTCCCCTTCCTGTCACATTACTAGGGCAGAGGTAGTTGTGTTTAGGCGAGTTTGGGCCAGGGTGGCCCTTACACCAGCTGTCACCTCTAAGTGGAACTGGTTGTGCTTAGTACCATGGAATGCAGTGTGTCCATACTGCTCCCTTCCTGTGATGGAGGCAGATGCATACCGCCTACTGTGGACATACCAAGGCTTACATTCGGAATGCTCCCATCTCCTACAGCAAGCCGGGTTTCGCTACAGTGCCGCATTCAGCTATGATAATCGGATACTTGACACAAAACACTCCTTCAATTAACACACAGAACAAGCCTTGCAGCGCACGTATAATACACACCAAGCATTATGCCTTATGCAATAAATGGTCTCCACTGGGAGCAGGAGTCTTGAAAGAAGGCCCAGATTATAGAGGAGGCAAATTTATGCGATAGATTGTATGTTATGAGATGGTAGTGTTAGCTCTAAAAAAAAGCCTGTTTGACAGTGCTGCTGTCTGGCGAGTGTGGGCACATGGTCAGTCACATGGTGTTTTAAAAGGAGCTGTTTGAACAGTAAACAAGACACGAATGAGCAAAGCCAACAGTGGTGCATCTATGTTAGCCTTGGTAATGCAGACTGCATCAATATGCTTGAATGAACAGCCAGCATACAGTCTCTTACACAGTCTAAAAAGTAGAAAGGATGAGTGCTAGACAATAGGCAAGTCCAGTACTCGTTCTGACCACATTTTTAATTTTGTAAGCATCTGTACAAATTTCCTCTTCATTCGCATGCATCCACCAGCTGCCGAGCTAATCTGCTGATATGTAAAAATTTGTCATGGCTCATATAAATATTGTACACATTGTACACCACACAATGAAAAACCTTGTTGAACTTTCTTACTTTACTGTGTGAAACTAATATGAAAATGCTAGAACTATTCATATGCAGAACTAACCTAATGAAGCCTATAGATAATGAAGCCAAAGAAAGCGTAGGGGACATTATTCATAGTTCTTAACTGTAGTGTAGTAATTAGGGCATAAATGGAAAGGAATTAAAATGTACGAAAAAGCTTGTCAGTGGGAACCGAACCCACAGCCCTTGTATTATGCCTCTGATACACTACCATCCCTCTTTTGTTCTTTCATAGCGAAGGTTTCAACCCCGCAGACTTGATACCTTTAGGTAGCCTGCAAGAGTTTATTATTGGTCAGCTGCCAGCTTGTAAAGAGATCACTAGATACATGATGCTAGATGGCAAAAGAGTGTGTTCGACACTCGCTGCCATGGTTACGAGTGGCGCTGTTTGACGCTGCCAGGATTATATACGCAGAAGTGCCCATTAAAGAGGATGGGAAAATGACCATTGTTGTAGCTCAGTTGGCGGAGCATCGGACACGTAATTCGAAGGTTGTAGACTCTGTCCCCACTGATGGCAAGTTGTTTTTTCCTCCACTTTAATTCGTTTCCATTTATCTAATAATTACTACACTACAGTTGAAAAACTGCAAATAATATCACCTATGCTTTCCTTGGATTCATTGTCTATTGACTTTATTTCGTTGTGTCTTACAAAGAAACAAGCCATTTGAACCATTCCCCTTCTTTCATTCATGCACAGAACTGGCATTCATAATACAATACTATAATGTATGGTGCATGACTGATAAATATGTGTGCAGTGCTAACACTGTAGCCTGAATTGAGATTTGCCTAAATATGGGCACCTCTCGAAGGAATGTACCAATATTTGACTTCTAACAAATTTTGGTATGCTTTAGAAGTGGCTTTTTGAATGTGGCATATAAAAATAATCAATTTATGTGCTGCATCTTGAATTTTGAACATAGTTAACCTCCAGCAGGACAGCATTTAGCTGCAATACCGGAGGCATTAAGGAAACAGGTTTTACAGCTTTTATTATCTTTTTTTTTTCGTATTTACACCGCATGTTAGAGATGTCAGTGTTTAATCTGGTTGCTTAAAATACATCTTATAGTCTTCTTATTTATAGAAGCTGCTGTTTCATGTTATTTCACGTATTTGGATTTCCTATAGATATCTTTGGCATTGTAGTGTGGGAAGTACTCAGGATCTTATGGATTTCACTGTTCATGCAAGAAAAAGCACAAGTTGTGCATGTTTCCTATTTTCCAGCCCTTTTCTGAGCATCTATGCATCTTTCAGCATCTATGCATTTTTCTCAGCATCTATGCATCTAGCATCTATTTCTCAGCATCTATATGCATCTCAGCAACTTTTCTCAGCACCTTTTCTCAGCATCTATGAAATGTTGCTGCCTTATTGATTTGATGTCAGCTAGAGGAGGTTCTGAAACCTCACTTATCTCTTAACGGGGTCATGAAGCACCCCTTGGGCTGATTGAAAAAACACATCCTGCGGAAAGCTGACACGGCTATGAACTGCTCTGCCAAATATTACAGTCGTGCGCGCCGCGTAATGGCCACAAGCGGAGCGCGAAGTTGCCGTTTCCCCAGGCACCCTCTTTTCAAACAGAGGCCGGTTCTCACTCTCGTCGGTGGGCGGGGCGTCTGTCTGCTGTACGTCGCAAGAGACATAGCATGCTTATTGGCCGATAGCCGACGTAAATCGAGAGCGGCGTTCGGATCAGATGCGCTTCTTGCCGCGGGGTGCCGCCACTTGCCGGCGCCGCACTCCTCAGTACACGGTAGCCGCACTCGCGCAAGCGAATCACAGCGGGAGAGCGATCGCGTTTCACGAGGCGCGCTGGCGTAACTTCTTTCCCCCATGCCATCCCTCCCTGTCTAGCTTCCAGTGCGCTCGCCGGCACGAGAAAAGAGAGAAAGCGCTGGGAGCGTGCGCCAAACCCCCGTAACTCCGCTGATTCTTGACGGATTCGAGAAATTTTTGCGGCAATCGATTCGGGAGGCAGTACACTCCGATACTGAGGCCATTAGATCATTACTTGGAAAAGTGGTTCATGACCCCTTTAATTCGCAATTCTTAACATTTCTCATATGCAAGAACCACAATTGTAGTCTTATCTTACACTTCTGTCCCAAAACACTTTGTGTGTTGTCTTAATGAAAAATGCGACATGTGAGACAGTTTTTAAAATCTTGGATGATGATTTATGTCTAGTTTTAGATGCAGGACTCATTTCATCAGTACAATGTCACACACTCATGGATTCACTTTTTTTTTTTAAATGTAAATGTACAGTGTGGTCCACTGTTAGAGGAAACGCAGGAGCGCATTGTGGCCGTGTTCCATAAAAAAACCACTGATGTGAGGTATGTGAAACGACGAGATTATGTTCCACCATAAGGATATGCTTCAAGTGAGGGACGTTGCGCGAGCCACACATTGTCTATGTTGCCTGGGTACAGTAGCAGAAGCAGTAATGCTTCATGTTACTGATTACATGATTGTTATCAGTAGCTGTTCATTCCACAGCTTGTCTGGTGTCACTCGTTTCGAAATGGCTAGGGTGCCGGGAGGCAAAAGTTGGCATTTGCATGGCTTTATATGAAGGGATATTCACAGCAGATGATTTCAAAGCTGACAGGCAGGCCTCTGAAGACTACGAGGTGAGACACAACATCGACTAAGGTGTTGTGCATCTACTGCCTACATGTTTGAGCACAGTCATTGAATGTGATGGTGACATTACGTGCTGTTAGATGCTGGAAAAGCTCCCAGTTGTGTAACATTTCTTGAAGTAAATGCGGAGAAAGTCACCCGTGATAACAATTTTGAGTTCTTGCTGCTCGCGACATGTTGGACAGTTTTAGACCAGGAGTGCTTCTTTTGCTAGGAGTAAAAAAACAACAGGGCAGTATAAATTTAAAAACATGCGCTTCATGCAAAGTTTTCATGTAAGTGTGCTCATCAAGCAGTGAAGGTATGCTGAAATGGCAGCAACACTTTGTCGCAGGCAATGCGCAGGCAATGTTAATCAGCACGCCATTCCACGCTTACAGCACACGTTTGTGGTACGGCACATTCTTGCCACCTTGTGTTGGCGGCGCTGTGCCAAATGTGGCCATCAAGCACTTCAGCGTTTGGTCCAACATTAAGCCACTCTATACACCCCTGCCTGCTGTCAAAGTGTTCGACTAACAGTTATTACGCATTGCAGGTGAACATCATACTGCCCGTGTTGTTCTTCCTCATCTCGCTGTTCCTTGTGGTGCTACCATTCTTCAGCCAGCCCTTGGAAACATCTATTGGTGCTGGCATCATGCTGTCTGGAATTCCAGTCTACTTCCTCACAATCTACTGGAAGGATAAACCTCTTGCTTACAGGAGAACGATTCGTGAGTATTTGCTTTGCTTTAGCATGGCTTTGGAGAAGCTATCACTACTTTGCTAGGAATGTGCTGTTCCGTTTTGTCTGTTTTTGTCTGGTTATCTTATTTTGTACTGAAACAAAAAGCACTTTGCTAGGAAACAGTGATATAGAGCAGCAGACTTGTTCATAAAGAATTTTGTGTAATTTATTGCTTGTAAATTACATTCTTAGCAAACATTTAATTACATGTAACCAGCAACTTCCTTGACACGACAAGCTGTAACATGCGGGACAGCTTTGAACGCTTGAATATGGCGGGAGCTGCATTTGAATGCAGCATTCCATGCCACATCTTTGGGGATGCAGATCGATGCAAATCTTGGGGGGCAGACAAGCTCGAGTGCTCGGTGTTTGTTTACTTATCCTAATGCTAAACAAGATGTCAGTGTACAAATTGAACTGGTGCTGCTATGGTACGATGTCAATGACCACATTGAAGTCTGAATGTTCATGTCAGGAAATTGCCTATGGATTTTTTCGGGCTTTTGTTGGTCCTGCAGGGAGTGTCATCAATGAGCCTTAGCAACAGTGAAATGCTGCATCCCGTAGTGGATAGAAATGCTAGAATAACGTTGTTGAATAGCCACAATCTGGTGCACACGGTGTTCGTACTATATTACCACACCTCCCTTCTTTACAGCATGTAAATCGACCATGTTTTCAGTATTGCTGCAAATGTCTTTAGAAGAAAGCAAGCGAAGATGGCAGACAGAGGTGTTGGAAAGCAATTTTTAGTGAAGAGAAGCACTGTACATCTGAAGATCTGCAGAAGACACTTTGAAATAACCAGGATAGCTCACACTATTTTATTTGCGCAATGTTTACAAAAGTTGGGAGCAAAGTAACGTAAGCGTAATCTATTACTCTCTAGTACTCCGTTTCTTTTTGTGGCAGCAAGTTGTCACTTTATTATATATTACACTTTTTTGAGAGAAGTAATTGTAATCAGTTACATTTTTTTTTTCTTTTTTTAATGTACAAGTCTATGCTGCAGGCAGTTAGACTGCAGGTCTGAATCAGTGCGCTTTCATGTCAGCTATCTGGCTCTCTTGTAAAGGGGCACATCCTAACAGTAAGTGAAGTTCATTGCAAATTAATGACTCAAAAGAATGTTGAGGTACCAAAACACCTTGCTCCAACATTAGAACTAATACTATGGATCTTTAGACAATAATTTACAACTTTCTTGCCATTGTTATTATCCCTATAGCATTTGCTTTTCTAGATATATATAGTATTCTTTCTTTGTCACAATATTTTTTCTTACACTTGAGTGCTACAGTCTACTGTAGAATATGGTTTACTGCACAGCCTATCATCTGAATTGGGCTCTACATTAGACATTAGTCATTGACACTCTTACTCTCCAGGTCTCTTTTTATTTTTACTTTCATTTTTCACACAAATCATCTGGAATAAGGTGCCAGGTATTCAGGCAGGCTAATGTATCCAGCTCTCATCCATCGTTCTCTCTGTCCCTCTAAACTGCATAATTATTTAATGAGCGTTGTCCATGTAGTTGTGTGTCCTTTGTGCATGGTGAAGCAGTCACGTCTTCTTCAGAAAGTTTCGAGGAACTCAAGCTACTAAAATTGAAAGAGTGCCCTTGTTTTCACTTCCTATTTTGAGTCACTGACTGTGTAAAAGTGCTTTTCTGTTTAAAATAACAGAGAGCTGAGCTAATTGGTAAGCATTTATGTTAAAGAGACAGGGCGTGCAAACACGGACACAAGAGAGAAGTCAAGACTCAACAAACTCCATGGTGTCTTTTCTGTATTTTCTGCTTTTCTGTATTGCAACCTATATTTTTACTATATGGCGGCAAAATATACATCATCATGCAGTAGGCTAATAGCGAGATTACGAGGCTCAGTTTCAAGGAGTGCTTCGTCTGGATCCAGATACTCTTGACGCCCTCTGCTGTGCAGCTGGTCAGACAGAGGACCAGGGGTTAATGGCAAAATTCACGAGGAGGACAGTAGCAAAATATTGTTGGGGTGATGTCTTGTGCAAGTGATCCATAATTTTCTACATACCAAGGTGATAATAAAAAAATAGCACATATGCAGAACACTCTTAATGGAGACAAAGCATTCTAGGGTGATGGCTTGGATGAATTGATGATCTTATAATTGCGACAAAGGACAAAACACAAAAGCTTACGGGGGCTTATGGGTGTAAGCAACTTGCAGATATGTGTGGCAATGAAGTGACATACCTAGGTCCTAATTTTAGCACCGAGAAATAAAAAATGATATTCTTTAATAAAGACACAAGTAAAGAAGAGGCATCAGTTCAATACCAAGTCATGGCCACGGTCATACCCATTGCTTCCTGGGTATACATAAACAAAGACCTATCAAGTTAACCTGAGAATAATGGGGGAAGCAGAGTGCCCCTGTAATTGAGCATGAAGAACTTTGAAGCTGCAATAATATGTGGTGATAGGCAGCAAGGAATTTGGAAAGGAGTAATGGTGGTGATAACGTTTGTTTATTTATTTATTTATTTATTTATTTATTTATTTATTTATTTATTTATTTATTTATTTATTTGTTTGTTTATTTGTTTGTTTGTTTGTTTGTTTGTTTAAAGATACTTTACAGGCCACCAGGGGCATTGCTTGAGGGGTAAAACACAATCAAAGACTTAACATGTTCAGTAATTAGAAAACACGAGGAAGCAGCACAAATATAGAGCAATGAAAAGGAGAAAGAAATGTTTGAGTATAACATGCACAACTTCTACAACTGCCATTCTGTACTTAAAATTGGAGATCCAGATGGTGTAGGAGTTTAACCATCGAGGAGGCTGACGTGAAAGACTCGGGAACATGGAAGAGAAGAAATTTATGGCTAAAGTGCATAATTATGTGAATCCCAAAAGCAGATCTCTACTTGGTGCCGAAAAAAAAAACTAATTGCAATCAGTTTTTTTCTTTTAAAAGTGTAATTGATTACACTGAACATTTACTACACCAAGAGAGTAACTGAAAAAGTAATAGATTACTTCTATATTACTCCCCTCCTGACATTTGTTAACGGCGTCTCTCATAATCATATTGCCGCGCGCGCTTTTTCCTTCATTTTTGATGTGATCGGATTTCAGCCACAAAAGCTGTTACCAACTCGTTGCAGGCCGCGCCGCAATGTTTAGAAATTTCGCGATTGTACACGTCATTTAAGGCGCTGAATAGAAATAAGCACACGGGCTTGAATAACATTTTGCGGCATCACTCATTCATTCACTGCGCACAGCAGTAAACTGTGCATATTTCCATTCAAATGCGAACTTATGAGACGACTGCGTTCTGCATATGCAGTTATCGCGGTTATAGTACAACACGTACGAGGCCGCTGGGCAGTGTGAGGCGTTTCAAATTAATTTGTTGTGGATCAGCGTAACGTCGCAGAAAATCCTGCGCTCGAAATTTTACTGAGATGTACCGAAGTACTAAGACTTCTGGCGCCTTTACGCGTTTAATCTCCTTATCACAATACTAGAGGAGAATAAGCCACAAACCTTCGCATTAAAAAGAGAGAGAGAGAAGCGCGATTGAGTGCATTCCAGGACTGCGAGTCTAGGGCATAACTACTTTGGATCGACGAATGAAGTGCTGTCTTGCGTAGAATAGGTTAAGAGGAAATTTAAAAGCATTTATTATGCCCGTTTCTGCGTTGCGCGTTGTCCCTTGTTGGCCCTCGCCGTAGGCTCCTGGCCTCGCGCCTCGAGCCGGGCAGCGCTCTTTTGCCGACGCCGGCTGGACTGCGCTGAAACCTGCGCCGCCGAAACAGAAAATCGGAATAAGTGCGAAATAAACAGAAAAAAAGAAAAGAAAAACAAGAGAATGTGGAATACAAAAATAAAGCGTTGTATGTAACTGCAGTTCGCGCCGCCCAAGCAGGAAATAGAAAAGGAAATGAAAAAACAACAACAACAACAACATAATCACGAAAAATGACAAGCAATAAAAAATAATGAAAAATAAATGTGTGGACTAAATGAACTAAACTAAAACTAAACAGCAGTCTGCAACTGTACCTGCATACAAGCTCTCTCAAATTGTCTGCCTCAACATATCGCCGAATAAAAACACGCATACAACTGCGCTCCATTTCGCATTAGGGAATATCGATCGTCGATGTTTCTCTTTTTCTCACTTGCCTCATTATATGCGACCAATTTGACGCGCAGGTACAGTCAAGCTATGATTTTAATTTAGCTTGTGACAGAATTTCGTTCGATTACATATTTGTCTGCATTAAGAGTACGTCACGAGTGAGTGGGACCTCGCAGTGTGTCGCGAGCAGTGCGGCGCTCATTGTACACAGTTCTGGCTACCGTTCTGGCTGTAGTTCTGGCCATATAGAAGCTTCGCGAAGGGAGGATTGGCCGACTTCTCGCAGGATTTTGAGCGCCTTGTCGCATCGAAATACCTTGTCGCATCGAACGTTACCTTAAAAAGACTAACAAAAACTTGTCAATTAACTTTCTTATCACCGACTTGAGGGTAGCTGTTTCTAAGAAAAAGTTGTAGGGCGTCACAATTTATGGCATGCCAAGTTTTTAAGAGGTCAAAGAAATGTAGCGTAATTTGATATATTAATAACCGCATTTCGATGGCGATATCGAAACCGAGCGCGCGCCAAGAGCGTGGGAAATTCGGCCGCTCTGTTACGTCAGACCGGAACTTCTCGTGAGACGGAAATGACGAAATTTGAATAAAGGTGTGTCGGAGCTAGTCGGAGCCAAGGAGGTTTTTCAACCTTCTTGGTCGGAGTACAGTGGCTAGTCGGAGCGCAATCTGGTCTGGGAAACATTCTGGGAAAGGGGCAAGTCACCTGAAATCAGTGTTGTACGCGTTACCAAAAAAAAGTAACTATACTCTGTTCCAGAAGTTCCGTGCAGCAGAGCCAAGGCTACACGACCCTCGAGCGCAGGTTGTTGCGAAGAGAGATGTAGTGCCCCATATACGTAGCACGTTGTTTGTCCTCATGACTTTTGCAAGCGGTCTCGTCGGAGGATTTTTACTTGAAGGCTTCTCTGCGTGTTGTAGCTGTGATTTGTATGACGATTTTGTCGCATTTTCTGTATAAAACAATTTTTGTGGCTCCACGATACTGAAGAAAGAGTTCTTGCTTGTACGTGTTATAGCATGCAAATGACGAAAGAAATAACGCTGTTGTGGCTCGTATGCGTTATGTTTTTACTTATAAAGTACGAAGGGATGGTACGACACACTGTCTAAACTTTTATGAGTAGTCCGCACAGCCCGAGCGTCCACAGCGCCGCGGAGGACCCAGTCTTGGGTTGTGATTAGTCCGCGGTGGCAGATTTGGTCACTCCTTAGTCAAAATGGCGGCGCCTGGTTCACCTGTGCGATATCGTGCAAGTATCTCGAAGACGCGCGCTTTTACGGTGCGAGGAGAATATTAACCGCTTTCACAATAGGCTCTTTTAGCTGAGCGTCGCTTACGCTCAGCCCTTCCCAGATGTAGCGTCTCGAGAGAGTGCAAGGTGCTGCATGTATTTCGTGTTTTCGACTAGCGCGTCTTGCCGAGACGCGGTGAGCTTGGCTGCAAAATGACGGCGAAACCAAGTGGACGCACGTTCACGCTCCGGTCAGTTGGCTTCACGAGCGGAGCGAAAGATGCGTTCTACGTTCCGCCGGTCGCACGATCGTTCTGCGCACGAGCACTGCAGTTCTTTCAACGTGTTTGTGTGTTAATTGAGTCACGCGCACTACCGATCCTTCTACGCGTTCATGTGCATTCACCGGTCTGGCCGGAGCGGATCGCAAATGCCCAGCTAAAAGTGCCTAATTACAGCTCATCTCACTGCGCAGTTGCACAGTGTCCCGAGACGCTCTTGCCGCTTTCGCTGCAGCGCTCGCCGCTAGCAGACGACATGGCGCGGAAGGACACACTTAGATGTGCTCGCCCTCCTGATTGGTTGAGAAGGCCTGTAGCTTCCACAATGCTGCACGGAACTTCTGGAACAGAGTATATATACGTTACTCGTTACGCTAAAGAAAAGGGAACGTGTTACCACCCTACGACACCCATGGAAAAAGATAACGCATTACCATTACCGTTATCGAAAAAAAAAAAGTAACGGACGTTACTTCTGCCGTTACTTCGTGGTCAGAAATTTTATTCAGTGCATCTTCGCTGCAGGAACCCGCAATAACAATTTTATAAAGCTCATATTTATATTTCACTTAAAAGTTCTAGCCCAAACAACAATTTTACCTGAAATACTGATTGAGAGAGAATAATTTGCACAAATATTCCGTACCTTTCGAATAGTATAGTGGTTTAACATTGCCTATACAGTTGCATGTGCTGGCTTGTAAGTCTGTGCCACATGGCGGAGCCATTTTTCTCAGCATGAAATTAAATACACAGTGATCGATTTCATCATCAACGCTCTCTGAAAAGAAATTCTCTCTGAGCTCTCGATTAACTTGCTGTAATTATGACGGTGTGTTTCTACTAACGAAATGAATTCACAAACTTTGTAGCCATAAGGAGATGCTTAAACGGTATAATTTCAGGAAAAATTATTTGCGCACATAAACAATTTCATTTTACTTTACCTGAACAATTACCGCAAATAATTGCGAGTGTGCACGTTAAGGTGTTCGAAGTCAGCCTGATATAACTACAGCTTGCAGAACGTGAGCAGCATCTGCATTTCAAAGCTGTCATCTGACAGTTAGCCTCGCTTCTTTTAGTGAATACGTCCGCGCAGGGGCGGATCCAGGTGCCAACTTTGGGGGGGGGGGGCGGTTCCTTCATCTGAGCGGGGGGGGGGGGGGTAGGGAGGAGGAGAGACAGGCACTGCAGGCAGGCGGGGGGGAGGACTGACACATGCTTTGGGGGGGGGGGGCGATCGCCCCTACCGCCCCCCTCTGGATCCGCCACTGCGTCCGCACATACGCTCAATAGGCGCTCGGCAGACGCACTGTATGGTATTCTTGTATTGAGTTTCAGGAATAACTGGTGGACACGCGGAACGTTTTACTTGAGCCCACACAGCGCGATGTCATGCGGCAACAAAAGTACCAAGACAGTCGCTTATCTTCAGTTTGCGATGATGTTGAGAAGGCATCCTCTGTTGTGCTGGAGCCCAGGCGGGTCATGATGTCCGCAAGTCGAGCAAAATCACGGCAGCTCTCTTTTTGACGGTTTCGAGGACCGCACTTTGCTTCGCTTCATTGACAATCCACGACAACTTGAACCTCGAATAGCAAGGTAGCCAAAACAAGCAGATACGTTTAAGAAGATTTCAGCAATTTTGCTCCGCGCAGTAAAGGGCACCGCGCGGGATCGCCTCGCTTGTCAGCATCTGGCGGGCCGACAGCAGTCCGCCGCTGCGACGAAATAACGTCGGGGCGTGCTTTGGGAAAGAGACTCCCACGAGACGGAGGAAGGTTGTGTAAAAACTGCCGGGATAATTGGAATAAAAAAAAGTAACGAGTAGCGTGACACCTCACGTTACCGAAAAAGTGCTAACGTAAGTATGTTACCCGTTGCAGTTCCGAAAATGGTAGCTACGTTAATAAGTTACCGAAAAAAAAAAATTAACGCATTACCGGTAACGCCGTTACTTGTAACGCGTTACCGCCAACACTGTCTGAAATACACAAGTGGAACGCATATTCTTTGCGTGTGATGTGTGGCGCTTATCTGTTTCTTTCTTAAACTAGAAATAACGCGCAAAGCATTCTTTCGCCTGTCGCACTGTCTGCAAGAAGTCACCTCACTGGCTGCAGTGTCATCATGCTGTTCTCTGTGGAAGAAAAGGCGGTTTTCTTGCGCTCAGCGCGAAAGAAACAGATAAGATTCAAACATCGCACGCAGAAATAAGGCGATCCGCGGGTGCAAGTCAGATGGCTTGTCCCTTTTGACAAGATACTGCGGCGACGCGCCTTCATTCAAGTTTTCGTCGCTTCCTCACGGGAAGTTCCGGTCTGACAGGCGGCCGCCTTTCCTGCGCGCTCGGTCTCGCTACTAGGGATTTGAATCGATGATGAATATCTCAGGTTACGTGTGATTTTTTTTTTTTATTTCTAAAGAAGAGGTATGCCATAAATTGGGACGCCTTACAACTTATTCATATAAACAATTGAATAAGTCGCCTTCAAATATTTTGCCTTCAAGTTGGTGATACACAACTTAATTAGCAATTTATCGTTAATTGGTCATTTAAATGTAACTTTAGCAACGGTAAATATTTTCGCCTCGACGTAGAGTTCATCTGTGAAGATCACCTGACTGCCATAGAATTTTATACAAAAATTGGCCAAGCTTGCACTAGTGGTGCAAGGCTGGAGTAAGCAGCAGAGCGGGGCGGCTTCCCGGTTTCTCTTTCTTTCTCTTTCTCACTTCCTCTGTTCTTTTTCTGTCTTTTTTTCTATTTCTTTCTTTCTTTATATCCTTTTTTTCTTCACTCCGTCTCTCTTTCTCTCTTTTTCTTTCGTTCTCTTTCTTTGTTTCTCTCTCATTCTGTCTTGGTCTCTGTTTTATCCATCTCTTTTTTGTGTCTGTTTCTTTGTATCGCTTTTTTCTTTATCTCTCTATTTCGTTATGTCTTTCTGCATTTCTTTCCTATTTCTTCCCTTTCTTTCTCTCTATGTCTCTTTTTCTCTCTCTGTACTCGTTCTCTCGCCCATCCGAGTTATTGCATCCCACGCCGGACAAATCGGCGCCGCGCGCACGTGTTCGAGGGGCGAAGCAGAAGATGAAGAATGCGCGCCAGCATGAAGAACATAGTTTTTTTGCGAACGCAAATCGGGGATTAGCCGAGCTTAAAAACAGCTCCGCTTTTAAAACCCGATAATTTGACTGCGTCATGCCGTCTTTCCAGGCTTGCAGCTTTGCAAACATATCATTTTTGCTGCCTGTAGTGTGTTCAGAGTTTGTGTTAGGGAGAAGGTCATGGGAGAGGACATCGCGCGGGAGATTCCTAACGTGGCCTTCCGCTGTCGTTATGGCGGCGCGCTCAGCACGTCGGATACGGCAGCGTGCACGATAATGAACGGTCTGCAGTCACGCCTTCGTTTACTCGCATATGCTGAGCACCAGCATAAAAAAAAAAAAAATCAGGTGTAGCGCATGCTGTGCGTTGAACACGCAGCGATAACAAAACTCCACGGACCGAACCAATGTCGCACCGCCATGCACAGCGCGACGCGAATATCTTCGCTCGCACATGTTAGCAACTTCTTAAAGGGGCTTTGCGACACTTTATGAGCATGGTCAGAAGACGCTGCCGATCGGTAGCCGAGGATGCTGAGTATATCTATAGGCGTGCGCAGGGTTCCCCATTAGGGGAGGGGGGGGGTGACCACCCACCCTGTTGGCTGAGTCCAAAGGACAAGATGCTTCGCAATGGATGAAAAAAAAAAAGCACATAAAAGCGATGACGTGCTCCTCACAGTGGCCTGCCTTTTGTCCGTGGCTTACCTGAAGTAATCATAGGAAGTAAACGGTTCTTGGAATGAAACATCAGGGGCCTTCACCCGCCATTATCGCAAAAACCCCTGCGTGCCCATAACTTTGCTTTTTAAACGGTGAAGGGACACGTTTGACTGAGTAAACGTATGGGCAGACTTTGCCCCCCCCCCCCCAATAGGTGATTAGGGGGGGGGGCCCTCCCTGCCCCCTCGTGCGCACGCCTATGCTCGTGAGAACATGTCAGCCAAACATTATAGCGCAGCACGCGGCTTGGTTTTGGTAGGGTTTTGGTGTAGGTATTGCCAGAA
Source organism: Rhipicephalus sanguineus (assembly GCF_013339695.2). Classification (NCBI taxonomy): domain Eukaryota; kingdom Metazoa; phylum Arthropoda; class Arachnida; order Ixodida; family Ixodidae; genus Rhipicephalus; species Rhipicephalus sanguineus. The sequence continues at coordinate 222,730,232 of NC_051176.1, read as the reverse complement.
GCAAAGCATCGGTCGCTCTTCTCTCGTCAAATGATTCTGCCATCAAACCAAACGACCGCGCCATTAACTCAAAGTCGTTATCTTTAAAAGGCGCGAGAAAAACCACAACGGACAGGTAGGAAGGAGACAGGACGACGCGCTTCTAGCAACTGAAGCTTTAATCAAAAAGCGAAAGAAGATATACACACACATTACAAAAACAAGAAAAAGAACCAGACCACCGCAGAATGAATATGCATATAAAAGATAAAACACAGGGCACGTTTTTTGTCACCAGCTCAAGTAATATCAAGGTAATCTACCTCTCGGCTTCCTACCTCTACCTTCCTACCTGTCCGTTGTGGTTTTTTTCGCGCCTTTTAAAGATGAACTTCAACCAACTCGCCCAACTGTCCCTGCTAATTCAAAGTCTCAAGGAATTAAACCAGCCGAAAACAGACCGTTCTCTCCTTCACCGTTTCCTGTGTTCGTCTGTTTTCGGCTGGTTTAATTCCTTGATGCAATGCACCAACTAGCCCAACAACGAGTTCTACTAGAATAATTCAAAGTCCTTAGCCATTGGCTGACTTGAGCATCGTAAGCTGCTTAGTTATCGCGGCCGCCGCGGGATGCCGCGCGCTTGCTCGTGGTCACACTGAAAGTAAGCCGCACTTTCAAAGAAAAAGAAAAGAAAGAAAAGAAAGAAAGTGCTAAAGGTCACGACGCGCGCTGACGAGCGGACGTAGCTTCTTGCTCCCTTGTCACCCCCCCGCCCCCCCCCGGCGCGCTCGCTGGTACGAAAGGAGAAAGCGTTAAATTGTGCGACAGATCCCTGTAACTCCATCGTACTTGACGGATTCTAAAAACTTTTGCGGCAGTCGATTCGTGAGGTAATAAACTGCATTAATAAAGCCATTCGATGATTACTTGGAAAAGTGTTGCGTGACCCCTTCAAGGCAGGAGCATTGGTTTGTAGTGGGTGGCTACAACAAACAGAAACTAATAAATACACCGTAAGGTCGAAAAATTCTCGAAGGCACTTTTATATTGTTTTAGCACTCAGCGCACCATGGGCTATTTTTTTGAGCACTCAACGCACCATCGGCTATATTACACCTCGGTCACGGCCAAAGTGGAATAGTCTCGCATGTTTTATATGTGTATATTTGCTTTTACATCGGTATTTCACAACTGTTGAACTTGTTTGGGGCTGTGTGTTTATCCTTTGCTTTAGTGTTGATGCCCCGAATTGTTTTAGTCCATTTTAGTTCCCGTTGAGGAGGAGTTGAACAGTTTCTCGTATTGTCTTTGCAGGTGTGGTCACAGCTTATGTACAGAAAATATTGTACAGCGTTCCGCAAGAAGACAAGGTGGGATCGGATTAGCAGCGTCCATCAGGAAGAGTTTCAGTCAAGCGTCGTTTTGGTCCGTCTGAGCGCGGCGTTATTTCTTTTTTAAATGTTTTTTTATATTTTGAAGTTATGTGCTGGTGAGGCGCATCAGTATCAATGCTATAGCCTCGTTTGCAGAAAAGCGCATCTGTAAGTGTTTACGCAATTCATTTGAATGCCAGAGCGCAATCCCTGATCGTAAAATCCGTTTTAAAAGTGTAGAATGCGGACATAGATTCGTGGTATGATTTTTTTTAAGTCCGCGTGACGTTAGGAATTGTTTCCGAATCAGTTCTTTCCTTTGTGGTAATATATCCTACCCTTAAATTTATGCTTTATTTTGTAGCTGAGATGCTTGTTTATGCAATGCACATTTGCCGTTTCTTGTTGACAATTTCGAAGGCTACTGCTCTGTATATTGCTATAATGAGTTGGCGCATTGTAAAGAACAGCTTTTGCGACATATCTTTGCGGTACTTAAGTTTTTTTTTCCTGCTAGAAACGAATGCGAAGGTACATAAATGATGCATTCGCGAGGTTTAAGGTAAAGTTTTACGTGATAGTTGTTATTTTTGTTCGAACAGGAGTGTGTGTATATATATATATATATATATATATATATATATATATATATATATGCTCTTGTATAGGTGGGTATATGTCATTGCATATCATAAAAGCAGTTGGTAACGGCAAAACTGCGTACAATATTCCAGCATTGACAAGGCCGCGTTCAAGCTATGAGTCGACGCGCTAAGAAACAGTGCTAGCGCACAGTTCGTGCTTAGCCACAGCTAAACCTTTTTTGCATTTTCCTGATTCCGCATAATTTGTTAGTTTTTTTTTTTCTCTGAAAAGTTGCTACCTGCGTGGGGACAACCAGACTTTTATTCCACGCTCCCATAGTTAACAAAATCTGCCGTCAATGTGTGATGAGGTTACGTCACGTGTGCACTTTTCTGGCCACGAATGCGTTTCAGCTGAACACAGTTATTTTGTATTTAGTCACCTCTACCATTAGTCACTGTAACTATAGGTAACTAGCTACTGGGGAGATCTGACAGTGTGTGTGTTGAATTTTTACATTGGCTTGCGCTGTGAGCATGAAGTCTTTTTTTTTTTTTAAATATATGCTTCTGTTAGCCGATCGTCTCACATTTTTTTCTTTCCGAAATAAATCGCGAAGTGGGCGTAGTTTTGTTACCATATGCTCACCGAAATTTTATATGGGCATTCAGCATATTTGCTCAAAACTTACCTTAGTTAAACGCTTCACAACGAACCATGGTGCGCTTTAGCTACTTTAAAAGTGACATCATACTGAATTTTTGAGAAGAATATACATATTTATGCTCAGTCGCCAACATTGGATTATTGAAGTGTTCTAACGCAAATGAAAAAAAAAAAGCGCGATTCTTATGTGCGAGAGAACTATTGTTCATACTTCAAGGTATACTGGGGGCACTTTCTTGCTTTTTCCTAAGATGTATTTTCTTTTGTTAATTCCATGTCTATTATGCATCCATGCATTATGCATATTTGCACTGACTTGAGGAACAACCGTCGTATTACCGTTTGTGCTGAGCTCTGTAAAGAAGCGAAATCAGTGTATACGGTTGAGAGTATGATATTTTACTCGTTCTTTTGCATGCCGACGAGCACCAAGCGTTAGGGAAAGCTAATGCATTTGTGAACTGTTCAAACCACGGCGCTGTGCTCAGTACTGACATCGCGTTTGTTGTGAGCGCGGATGGTGTGTACATATACTTGTAGTTGTGATGATGTGCTCGTAATAAGTCCACGCTAAGTTGCTTGTATACCTTAGTTTTTGTATTCAAGTGGTAAGGATCGGACGAACGTTAAAAATTCCGTTCGAAAATAATTTTATGTACTCCGTCGTCTGCACAGCCCTAAGACGTTATTGTCTCGGTTTTGTCAACACGAATAGTTTTCAATTCGAGAGTTCACTTCCGGTTAATTATTGAGTTAGATTGAAGCGTAGGTGTTTCTAAACAGACACCAAGTGGCATCGTGCTTGTTGATTATGAGTAACGTTCTGTATATTATGACTGCGATGTCGACTCAGCATGGAGTTAAGAAAGAAAGGCACTTCAGGCCAGCGTGAACTTGTGATGACGTACCTCGTCGGGATTGTGATATCCGCGAGAAGTTTTGGGCTGGCACAAGACTCCGTTTTATTTTTTCATAGTGTTTGTATATTTGCATGTTGCTGCTATGTTTTGTCATATTTTGTTAGTTAAAAATGATATTGATCACACGAAAGCTCGGCATGCTAGAAATTCTTCCGCCTATGCTAAAAATTTTGGGACATTTATCTTGTGTGCTGCCAAATATTGACTTTCGGTGTTTCTTAAGGACACACGGAATCCAAAGGGACCACGTGAATGTGAATTTATGTTATTTCGCTCTACACTGCATTACCAAAGCGAAATGGGCTGCTTGTTAGGAACGGTTGTGTTGTTGTTGCCTTTTTCATCTCACGTGTCGGTGACCTGTGAAGCAGGTGGTGAATATCTACTAGATGGAACGTTTCAGAAATACCACATTGATTCTGCAGCTCTGTTCGCCTGCGTGCCGTATCGCGTACGTGTCTACAGGATTCTGAGGGAGCCTCTGACCCTCGGGTCGCCCGTGCCGCGCTCAGTCTTCCTGATGTGAAATTTGATCGTCACTACCCATATAATGTGCGAGGCGTAGCCGTACTTAGCGCTGGTGGGCTGCACTTGCTCGAAAGCCTTTTCAGCAGCGGTACACTTGAGCGAAAGACGCACACTGTTCGATGTGGACAACGCCTGAAGTAACATTTGCCGCATATGCCGCCGCACGGGCCTTTTTGACTTGCTGAAGCCTTGAGAGTGTTGTCCAAGTGCCTAAGTTGTTTGCCTATACGGCACTTTTTTTTTTTGTTATTGTGCGCGTGACGCAAAATTTCGAACTTCTTTTTTTAGTTTTTCACCGATGCTTGCGGATTTGTGTTCGTGCGAACACTCTCACGTGTATGTGTGTGTTTTTCTCTTTCCATATACCTGTGTTCTGATGGTCGCGAGGCGTGCCTTCTGTTTTAACGTTTGATTTTGGTCAGTTATGACGCACGCGAATGTTTCTGGCACAAGAGATCACGCTATTTTTGAGAGCACACCTTTGTGCTGTCGTTGTTCGCGATGCTGTTCAAGCTTTCTGTGTGTGAAAGTGTCTCGCGTGACTGACCGACTACTGTCATTGTGCATTTCTGGGTTCTGAACGGTAGGCTTATTATGTACTGTCAACAAATGTTAAAAAAAAGGACATACGTGAGTTTGTTGTTTGCATAGTCGTAAACACATTGCTGCCAAAGGTGCCTTATTGCGTGAGGGGTGATGAGTGTGTGATGACGGGCAATTTCATTTGCAAACGCGAGTCATACTAGGTAATGCCGGGAAATAAATATTTGTTTTTTCATCCTACAAAACTTGGAGTCGTCATTTCACAACTGTACAATGACTTCTTGTGGCGTTTTAAGTTAATATGCGTCGACTGTACGTTTTCTTACGCTTGCTGACTAAGTTGGGCTGAGAAACGTGAGACTTAACTTTGTAGCGGCAATGGTAAGGTGTTCTGCATGTGATGGTGTTGGGCATCGATTGGCGGTGACGCTGCGTTTTTCCTCGTCCTGTGAGGTGAAGGGTGGAGGAAGGGCGGTGGGAAACGCTTGGCGAGGGGAGGCCGTGGCGTTGGGGTCTTTTGTTGTTTCTCCTGCAAGTCGGTACAACCCTCACCTCGCTGCTATCTATCCCTCTCCTTCGCTTCCTCTTCTGTCTCCTGCCGCCGTATTTTTCTCTTTTACGTGGGCTTCTCTTTTTGCTTCTTTTTTGGCATGCCGGTTCTCGCTCGCTTCCTTTCTCGCCCTTCATTCTCTTCGTGCGTTAGCGCAACCGCTTCGCTTCCCCCTTCGTCTCATTCTTCCTCGACTTTTTTTCCTGCCTCCCGCTTTCCTCTCTCAACCGCCGTTCCTTCCCCCTCCGTTTTCGCTCGCCCCCCTTTATTTCGCAGTTTTCGCTTCTTTTTTTTTTTTCCTCTCTCTACGGCGAGGTCTGCCCTCGCCTACTCTCGCGGTGGTGTCGGCCTCTCTTGATTTTGTTTTTCCTCCTCCGCCTCCTTCCTCCTGGATGTCTTTCTGCTTCCCCGTTCGCTTCGCGTCCTTTCTCGCCAGGCTCTCTTTTTATTCGCTTTTTCTACCCGCGGCCTTTCGCGAGGGGGCTCGCCTTTGGCGCGGCGGTGCGTCGTTGGTTTGCAGCAGCGGGATCCGCTTTTCTGGCCCCCCTCTCTCTCCTTTGTCTCTTTCGGAAGGGCGGTGAGGGGGGAACCAAAAAGAAGAGACGAGGGGGGATGGGTGGTAGGGAGGGCACGGCCAGGTTGCTTGGGAAAGGGGGTTCTCAGCCGGGCTGGTGGGCAAGCCGGCAGAGACGAGGGAGGAAAAGTGCTGCTGCTGCCTGCTCGTGCGGGGGGAGATTGCGGTGCTGCTCTGCTGGGCGACGGCGTTTTCAAGCTGGAGTCTGCCGACGAAGCGACTGACTCGCCGCTCGCCGAGCGGCGCGTTCTCAAACGCAGTGACAAGGGCGGCTACATGTACTATCACATCGAGAAGTAAGTACCACACGTGGCACTGAACGCGGTGTTGTCACTTAGCGCGCCTTGGCTGCGATAACGGGCTGCGGCTAGAGGTGCGCGTGCGCGCGCGCCATGGCCGCTTTCTAGTGGTTGCAGCGGCGGAGAGTTTCTTCTCGCGCCGCAAGAGGGCGCGAGTCGTTGCTAGCCTTTGTAAGTAACGGGCTTGATTTGTAAGTGGCGTATGCATCGTGTGCCTTTATTGCTTACTTCTGTGGTAGCCGCCTAGGCTCTTTGTTTTCCACTGTCCGTTTAAAGTGAAGCTCACGAACGGACTTATTGTCATTCCTGTCTATGGCATCTCCTAAGCATAAAGTTTCGCTCGTTTCTTAGTTCTAGCATTGTTCTGAATAAGCTAAGCTTCTCCAGAACAGAGCACGCATAGATATTGCTCGTATGCTGGCTCGAATATTGAGTGGATTCTGGTTCTCATCTTGCTAGTGTGGATAAGTGGTCTGCCGCATGCAAATATTACTCGCAAGATTGACGGTGCTTTTAGATACGGCTCAAACTTTTATTTTTATTAATTTACCCTCAAGGGCACGGGGATTACAGAGGGAAGTGGGTAAAAACACAAACAAAAAGACACGAAAATTCAGTGAGTAAACATTGCAATGAGTATATTTCCAACACGCTAATACTTATGGCTAATGCATCGCGAAAACGTTTATTGTCGCCGGTTGGTTGATGCCATATCAGAGGGAAGGTTGTTCCACTCAGTTGTTGTGCGTGGTAGAAAATATTCGGAAAATGTTTTGCATTTACAAAATGGAATGCCTGTCTTTTGTCGAATGATGACTGCGATGGGGCATATATTGCGATGATAAAAATAAATGTGTCGTTAAGAACGCTATGGTACCATAGTGTACGAAGTTCAAACGGCATAAATTTCGACGTGCTGTTAGGGACAGGAGCGAAAGGCTGGCTTTCATGGCTGTTATGCTAGCATTGCGACTGCAGTTTGGGAGAATAAAACGAGCCGAATTATTCTGAATAAGTTCCAGGACAGGGATTAGTTTTGCATGCTTAGGATCCCATACTTTGATCGGCATGGCGCACGTGTGTAGCGCGGGATTGCGACAGAGGCTCACTGTTTAGAATACGAGTAAGGTATAGTTGGCGTCAATTGTTTACGGAGCTCCCAAGAGCGCAAACCCAGATAAGACTCCGTGCATCTGGCGTAGCATGACTGCAGCTTACTTGTGAGCGTTCACTTGGGACACAGCAATGGGGTGCTTCTCTGCCAGCATGACGCAGCGGTGTCCAGATCGTACCAACTGAGTATTACCGACACTATATTTATTATTTCATGGCTGGCATGGCTCACGAGTGGAGACATTGCTCTGCCCCTCCGCCGAGATTGAAAGTACGCACACGTGCATTACGCCCTCACACATGCATACTGCCCTTTTCCCCACTGGAGATGAGTTGGACACCCCCAGAGACACTCAGTATTGATAACAGGCAGCTTTACGAAGACTAGATAAACTTATCAGTCCTCAGACTGCGCGCATGACACACCAGAAAACGGTGGTAAAAAATCCTTGAACAAAGGGTGTCGTTAGAGAGCCAACGTTTCGACGAGTGGTCTTGTCTTCGAGGCAACAACTGCTTACCTTAGCGCGCGTATGTGTTTGCTTGGGAGAGAGACGGGAAATATAGAAGAGAAAATGAAGGTCAAAGTTTTTTTTTTAAATTTCGCGCCAATATCTCTGCACATGATCGTCAGCGCGACGTCACGAATTTCAGTTCAGTGTTTTCTCGTGCTTTGGCCACATTGGCTCAATGAAATTTCCTGAAACTTGGTACGTTATGAAAAATGTTCGTTTTTTTTTTCTTTGTCTCGAAACAGCGGCGTATAGGTCGTGTTGGACACCATAGTGGTATTCACTTAACAAAATGCGTTGCTGGGCTAGTTGGTTCATAATCTTCAAAATTGGATAGCGCGAAATCGACCAGAGCGCCTGTCCTGTGCATCTGTGTTCCTTCGTAGTCCTGGTCGATTTCGTGCTATTCAATATTGAAGATAGTGGTATTCACCCCCGAGCAACCCTGCGCTCCCGCACCATACCCGCGCGGCATGCCGGGAAAGCCCTGCTTCCGGGTGTTCCGTGCCGCTAAGGTGGCACCCTAGTGCCGCCATGTCGCCTGTGTGTGCCTATGCGCGATATTTAGTTCAGCCGTCTTTTGCGCCCGCCATCCGATATCATGATTAATGACCCCGTATTTGGATGCAGCAATCGCACAAAGTTGAATGGTGACGCACGTGAGAACGGCTAAATTTTATTCATTGGTGAACGTTATTCGCAGCCAATGAGCCGTATACAGTCTGGAGGTACACAGTAAAGTACTCAACGTTGGACTGTGCATATTTACACATGCGCGATACATTGTGAGCTAAAATGAGACGCACACGCTTTTGTTTTTCTCGCTAAAGTGGACTTCTGGCTGCGAGTTTTTGTACACTTGCATCAAAGCACAGGTGACTTGTAACCTTGGTCTCGTGAAATAATTTAACTCCCTAGAAATAAATTTTCATCGCGATCGCTGTGGGTGAGTTAATCACGTCGAAATTTCAATCTCGTTCGTATTCGACTGCAATCGAAAGTACTCCGTGTAGCGGTGCTTTTACATGCATTACTTCGTAACCGCTGTTGACACCGCTGCTTCAACCACGTTCGTAGAGAATCCAACTGCCACCACATTGTTTGGTACGCTCGCCTTTCGCGCTTGCAGCTGAAATATAAGTTCAACGCTAAAGATTATCTTATACTTCGCGCACAACGACGCAGTCGCCGTAACTTTTCAGCAAGGGTTCCTGGATAAACCCACTCTTCCAAAGATTTCTTGGCATTCAGTTGTTCATGCGTCACAAAACTGGCAGCGTGCACCAAGTGCTCCTTTATGTCTGAAAGTTCCACCTTCGGTGCGAGTGCGATGTCGAATGAGGCTTCCTTGCTCGTCAGAATAAGTGGGTCAACGCCACCGCTGAGAGCCACTTTGACCGTGTATCGCTGTTTCGCATCG